>NC_080426.1:40827869-41163382 GCF_029873635.1 Malania oleifera | reverse complement strand
CCAACCCGAAGCCCTAGTGAAAACGACAAAAACAACAAAAAAAAAAACCCAAGCCTACTAAAGCCCATACTAAAAAAACCAATCCGATCCCAGCTCTAAAACCAACCCCCCAACCCATACTAAAACAAACCCCAACCCATAACAAAACATTCAACCTAGTCTCCTAGAATAGACCATGGCCCAAGGCCCTCCCTTTCTACAAAAAAAAAAATAACCTACCCATTCCTTTTAACAACCACGGCCCATAGGACCCGATTTTTTTTACTTCGTAAAAAAAAAAATACCCTATAAACAACACACCAATTATTTTTAAATGGATCGTCACACCTAGCTTCGCATATATTTTTATTTAACAATCAACACTAGACAGACCACCCAATGTTTTTAAAAAATAAGGCTTAATAGCACCATAAGTCCTTTTAAAAACATCCAACACAAAATTATTGCCCAGCCCGATTGTTTTTACAATACAAAACACCTAGAAACCCAACATTTATAAAAGAGAGGGTACAGCCCAGACATCTAACATGTTGACAAACAGAACGCGTCCCACACTGCTCCTTCAAGCACAAAATAACGAGGCCCAATGCACCAACCAGCCACCACACAAATGCCAAATTACTATACACAACTCCACTGCGTAAAATATTGAATCTTCCCGAGCCATCCAATCCGGCCAACCCTTGAGCTAGGCGGTATATGACTGGAATTATTTGCCCTATAACTCCATCACAACACTATGAAAACATATTTCAAACCGAAAACCACCATAAAATATACAGCACAAACTAATAGATTCAATCACATTAGCACACTCTCATCGCAATATGAGCAAAAACCCACTGGCATCCAAGCATCAAATCTTAACACATCATAACACTAGCCACCCACAAATTCAATGCATCCACAGCAACCACAAAACAACTCAGTCCACAACAGCCACAAAATCTGACAACACAACACAAATAACACACATATCGCAAGTGGGAACCCAGATGCACAATCATAAACATAAGATCCATCCATAAATTGAAAAGCTGGGAAATACTTAAGCTAAACTAGGCAATATGTAATACTTGGAAAATACCTGTTTTTCCGCATATAAAGCACACAGCAAAACAAAGAAGGATAAATAAGGAGGGTAGGGGTTATTAACATTGTATAACCAAAACACAAAAACCATCCACCCTCACTACGATGTTGATATTCGCGTGGAATTGGGGGCTCAAACATAAGAGACCTAAGAGAGAGAGAGAGAGAGACAATACATTGGTCGATGTAGTCCTCTTAGCGTAGATAAGTGTTCCTCCTCTCTCCTTCCTCTCTCTAGAGAGAGAGAGAGAAGACGGGAACAATCATAAAAACTAGAGACAGTGAGAGAGAGAAAGAATAGTGGAGAACGATCGTCAAAACTAAAGACAGAGAGAAGAGGAAGAGTAGAGAGGTGGGAATGATTGCAAAAGGGTAGAGAGAGAGAGAGAGAGAGAGAGATAGAGAGAGAGAAGAGAGAGAGAGGGAGAGAGAGATATGAGAGGGTTTTGGAGAAGAGAGAGAAGGAGAGGAGCAAAAATGGTGAAGAAAGGAAAAAATGGGTTTTATATTAAGGGCTTAAGAGACATATGTCACCACCGATCGATGACACATGACACAATATTGTCCGTATGTTTAGTACATAACGTGGTTCACCATCCAATCTGTGTTTTCTTAGGACGGTCCAGATTTTACCATGTCTTCAATCCCCATCTGTTAGCTTTACCGTAATCCCAAGAAGGGGGTGAATTGGTATTTTCAAATTTTATCCCCTAGGTCAATCCCCTAATAGCAGTATTATACAAGCCTAGGGTCAATCTAGTGCAAATAAGTAAATCAATATAAATATATAATGGAAATTAAACTGCGCAAATAGTTTAACTAAACATGCACAACAAAGCAGTAAATAGAGATGACACCCAAAAATGTTATTAAGGTTCAGCAAACTGCCTACGTCCTCGCCTTGGCTAACAAGCACAAGAATTACCACTATAAGCTCACTTAACGGGTGGAACGGCACCTAAATACAACCAGGTCAATTAGCACAGGGTTGACCTCAACCTTTACAACTAAGTCAAATTAATACAGGGTTGACCTCAACCTTTTACAACCAATCCCTCTAGGCTGGATTACCACCCGCTCAAGCCACGTCTGGAATACAACAAATTTCTCAATAAAATTTGCGTACAACAAATGTACTTCTCAACTAAGTAGATTATGTACCAATGTAATTAATACACTACCGAATGATATGATAAGATAAGCTCAGTGTAGCCTCAGCATCTACTCTCAAGGATTTATGCAAATAATGCAATCAGTACGTGAGAGTGTATGAGATAGGATCTTTGTGTCAAAATAATATTCTTAATCATAATGCATCAACAAAGATCACAAGTATACTTCAAATATCTCAACAAATGTTTTTTTCAAAATAAACCACAAGAGGTATTCAACAATGGTTTGTAAAAATTTATTTGATCTTTGTATCAAGAAGAAAATCTCAATCACAAGATATAGCAACAAAAATCTTTAGCACTCAAGCAAATATCTCAACATGTATTTCTCAAAGATAAATACAAGAGATATTTTGTAAATGATTTGTAAAATATTTTTAACAATCAAAATCCAATGTGAACTCCTTGAGTATTGCAATGACAATGCAAAACTCAAAAGCTCAATAAAGTATTCTTAGGGAAGACTTATTAATAAAATCTCCTAGAAACACTTAGGGTTTACTCTTAAGATAAAGAAATTTCAATCAATCACCAAGCAAGTGAAAGTATAAGTCTTATGAGAAGAACACTCAAGCACACTTACAAAGAGATTTTAGCAATAAAAGTGAGTAAAAATGAGTGTAGGAGGCTTAAAAATGGAAGTAGGAATTTTTGAATTTCAAAGGATTTTTGCTAATTAAGATTGCTAATCATTGACTAATTTTTACAAATGAGGGGTATATATAGAATTCCCCAAAATTATAATCGTTCAGGACATATTAATCATTTTAGGAAAAGTTTAACTGAGGTTAATAAATTTTAACCATGTTTTAACCTCGGTAATTCTTGCCAACCCAAGAGCACCGGTCGACCGAACTTAAGGTTCGGTTGACCGAGTGGCTGGGTTCGGTTGACTGGGAGAAATTTGAACTAAAAGGGTGGTCGATCGGACTTCAAGGGTTCAAGGGCGATTTTCCAAATCCGCGCAGTTCGGTCAATCGAGTCTTTTTAAACTAGCAGGTTCAGTCAACTGGGCGGTTGACATTTTTCATGTGGGGGTTCGGTAGACCAAGGCGTTGCCTATGAACTTGGCCGGTCGACCAAGCGGTCAACTTGTTGACCCAGTGGGAGTTTGGTCGACCAGGGCATTACTATAGGTTTCTAGTCGGTCGATCGAGAGGTCAACTTGTTGACCCGGTGGGATTCAGTCGACCGAATATGCCATCCTTGGGCATTTCGGTCATTTTACTCTTATAAAATCTTCCCTATTCATATGATGATTAATGTTAAGACTATATGAGATATTTTTTATGCAATATTTAGGGTCCTAAAGACAATCTATGATCTTTGTGAGATAACCCCAAAAATCTGGCGTTGGTATACCGAAGGGGGTCTCTAAGGTCATTCAATAATCCTTTGAGCTTATTTACCCTGTCATGTATGTAATGCATTGATTATTACAGATCATTTCCTATTTACTATTACAAACCCAAAATGATAAATATAAATTATAATAAACAAATTAATGTTCTAAGTCTTTATCTTTTTCAAGTCCATGTGCATGCACCCTATGATTTTTCCAATTGATCATGCACACAAACTTATTAATCATTAAATATAAAGAATATTTGTCATTATCAAAACCGGGTATGACCCATACACCATCCATAAGACCAAACCACCCGATGAATGACATGTGGCTGGGAGACGTCAGCATGATATCACCCCACCTTTTTGAAAATAATATATATATATATATATATATATATATATACACACACACAATAAAAGAGAGAGTCACCCAGTGGGTGACACGTCCAGTGACATCACCCCATTTACCAAAAAATAATGTATATATATAAATGTGAACTACCTCGTTTCCCTACCTAGAGCTGACATGTGGCCCTTTTTTTTTACCAGACACCTTCCCCTATTGAACTGGTTTAGACCGGTCAAATCGATTCATTATTTTCTTATTTATATTGTTTATTTAACTTTTTAAATTGAGAAAAATAGTAGAAAAATCACAAAAAAAAAAAAATCAAATAAAATAAGGACAATTTTGGGAAAATATTTTTAAAGTCAAGAAAAATATTTTAGGTCATGTTGACTCAGCAAAATGAGGAAAATTCTTCAAAAATCTAAGAAATTTATAAAAATGTTAAAAATGCTCGAAAAAATTCCTACAAAATTTTAAAAGATCTAGGAATATTTTTGTAAAGATATTTTTTCGATTTTAAAAAAGGGAGTGTGTCCCGACGATTTTAAAAAGGCAATGAGGTATATTACACCTCACCTGTATTAGCTACCAGGGGGGTTTTCTAACAAGATCTCCTCTTTTGGAGGTCATATTAGACATTCCCAAGTCATACCCCATTTTTGTTATATTCTATTAATTTTTATACATTTATTCACTTTTTAAAAAAAAAATAAGTAAATTAAAAGATTAATAATTTCAATTTGAGGAGAATTCTTAATTAATTAGGTAACATTCGTAGAATGGGTGCATAGGGGGTGCGAATGTATTTTCCTCGCATAACTGAACTCTCGATCACAATCCTCGTATATGCAGACCGAGACTACTCTTAATTGATTAGTAATTAGGTGTTTTAACTGTACCACAGAAAATAAATTAGTGGCGACTCCAAATTCAAAATTTTCAAAAAGCACATATTTTATTCCCTTGCCCCCCTAGGACGTCGCGACAACCCATATCTTTATGAGATTTCATAATTTAAAAAAAAGTTAAGAAAAATAATAATAAATGTGGTCTCAAAATCCCTAAAAGAACAAAATAAAGATTTGATTTTAAAATTTTGAGTTTTGAAATTTGAAATAGAAAGGAAGTAAAAAGTGATTTGGAAATAATTTTGAGTTAGATTTTGAAAATGGGAAAATTGAAATATAATTTGCAAATTTTGAATTGGGGAATTAAAATGAGAAGAAAGTTGATATTTTGACAATCAAATATAATTTTCTAAATTAGGGTTACATTATTGGCAACAAAAAAAGAAAGAATAAAAAAAATCAAAAAAGTAAATGTAAGAACTAAAACCTAATCAACACCTAAAGTGAAGTGGCAAACCTACAACTGGGTCCTATGTAGCAACCCGAAAATTTTCGTTCAATTTCTCTGATAGCACCTAAAGTATCCTGAATATTTCATATTGTAATAATAACTGATAAAGACAACAGAACTCCTCAAATGCTAATTACCAGAATACTAAACTATCCTAATATGACATGTATCTAAACTCTTCAAATGATGGATATCATAATAAAACTTTGAACTTATTCAAACATAATTAAAATAATTCAATTCCCCACAAGACCTTCTATCCTGACATAAACACAAATTAACCTGGCAAACTAGTATCTTACTTATACTTGCAATAACTATGAAATCTAAATCGAATCCCAAACACGCTTCACTGCGCTACTCTGATTCTTGTTATTCTACACATAGTATCTGAAAAATGTTGAGTAATCAAGAGGTGAGACACCTCTCAATAAGACGAAATGGATTATTATCAGTATGTGGCAGGTGAGTTATCATATAAGCAAGATATAACCATTTATTAATAAACTTTCACTGAAATATCATTAATGTTGTTCTCACATTTACTGAAATATCATTAATACTGTACTCACACTTATATATATATATATATATATATATATATATGTATATCTGAAAATACATATTTCCTTTTTAAAACGTATTTTAGCTCAATAAATACTTTATTCTCATAACTCTACATACATGCCTTTATAACTATAATCCATGCCTATACATATATTTGGAAAATACATATCGAAGGATTCCCTGTGTACGTAAATCATCTGTTATATTTACCCACTAGAAACTTCCCTGAATAATCACTCATATCATCATATACTGTTTATCCTCATGCTGACCTGTATATGAGGAGGATAACCTCATGCTGGCTCGTATACTGGGAAGGACTCTATTATACTCATCCTCATGTTGACCTGTATATGAGGTAGATAACCTCATATTGACTCGTATACAGGGAGGGACTCTACTACTCTCATTCTCATGCTAACCAGTATACGAGGAGGATAATCTCATGCTAACCCATATATAGGAAGGGAATTATACTCATCCACATATTTTTTTATATAGTCGTCATTCATAACTGATCACGGCATAAAGTCGGCTAAACTGTCATATCATAATTTCTAAATTAAATCATATTTCATGATTTCCCAATACCCACAACTCTATATATATATATATATTCTTAACCCCGTATAAAACATAATTTTATATATTCATAACTCTGTATAAAATCACATCTCTGGGTAAAACTGTCATGTCATAATATTGTATAAAACTACACTTTACTGTACAAATCCATAAAATATGCTAACGGGTTTATTTATACTGTATCATATTTATTTACTCATGCCACACAACTTGAGCGATAATTCATTTATAATGGTCTACCTAGAATAACTATATTTTTCCGCTGAAAATAATCATATACTAAACTCTGAAGTCTTACTTAAATTCAACAACTGATTTTTCCCAAAACATACATAAAATAATTAATTCGAACTTTCTATTTCCATAAGCCTGATAATTCAGAAAATTATATTTTATATTTCTGTAATCACATGCTCTATTTTTAATCAGTTAAACTTCTGAAAATACCCCTATATTCACATGCCCTAGTTTAATCAGTTCAACCTTAGAATAATTACTATTCTAACGTCGCTAGACTCACACGCTCTCGTTAACCGATTAAATTCTAAAGAAATGCGAATATGGTCCACTTCCCTTATTTAAATTTAATTTCTAACATATTTAAAAACACCTATATGATCAAGTCCCCGCAATTTAATATAATTCCAAAATATTTCCCAAAATTGATATTTAATCAAATCCCTGCAGTTTAACTTAATCCCAAGAATATTTCCAAAAATCTAATATAATTCAATCCTACAGTTTAATTTAATTTCAGAAATATTTCCAAAAATCTAATATAATCAAATACTACAATTTAATCTGTTAAAATTTTAAAACAACGGACATAATTTGTACTCCTCACCTTATCACAGGATTGGTGCCTAGGAAGCCCAAATCACAAATCCATTTCTGATTAAAATAGTTAAGATGGAAGCTGGGATCTTGATATCACGTCTGATCGTCAATTTAATTGAATATCTAAAGAGAAATTGAGGAAAGAGAGGGAGTTACCTTATCCCTGGAGTGGTGCCTACGATGACCCTACGACAAATCCACTCCAGTTAAAATGTTGGTGGGCGAATTTGAAACCTAGGAATACTACCTGTTCTTCAATCGGCGCACGATTCGCCAAGATATCTTAGAGAGAAAGAGAGTTGGACGAAGGAGAGAGAGTGGGAGCGTGGAGAGAGAAAGTGCAAGTGAATTCAATTTTGGGAGGCCAAATTCACAATCTTGAATCTTCATGAAGTTTATACTTCCTTACATATATTATACTATTATATTTTATTATATTATTATTGTATACATATACATATATATATATATATATACACACATATTACTTTTATCCTTATATATATATATATATATCTATCATATTATTTATTTAATTAATTCAATTTAATAATAATTAATTAATTAATTAATAATTTATTTACTTATTAATTATTATTTTTATTTTTATTTTTATTTTTATTTTTACACTTCCATGTTTATTATTTTTGGGGTCGTTACATCATAAACACTTGATTTTTCATTTTTTTCATCCTTTTTATGTTTATGGAATTTTCTAGAATTTTTCCTTTTTTGAAAATTTTAAAATCTTTTTTGTATTATTTTTTATTTTTAAGAAAATTTCTTCAAAATAACAACTATGATGGATAGTATGAAAACTCTAAGTTTACTAGATAATAATAATATTAGTGATAATATAATAATAATGCATGGAGCTTATTTGAATGGACATATTGAAAATGATAATATAGGTTATGAGAGAATACATGGAGGTCGTGAATATGGAAAAAAAATGAGGTTAGTGATACAATCTTAGATTCAGCCATGTTTTACGATTTGTTTATATTGAATACATGATTTATAAAAAGAGAATAACACTTAATAACTTTTAAGAGTAGACATTATAAAAGTCAAATAGATTTCTTCTTAACTACAAGTAGGTATCGTCTACCTTGTAAGGATTGTAAAGTTATCATAGGCGAAAGTTTAATTACACAACATAGAGTCCTCGTATTAAATATACATATTAAAAAAATCGAAGAAAAAGAGCAACACAAATTAGCACAAAGGGATTAGACGGTGGAGCTTAAAGGGAGATAATACAGTAAAATTCAAAGATAAAATGATTAAAGAGTGTGATTAGACTGTAGGGAATAAGATAGATTCAAATATTATTTGGAATAAAATGACTAATTTTATCGTGAAGATAACAAAAGAGGTTTTAAGTGAGTTCAAATAAAGATGCTCGAGTTGTGAATAAAGTTGGTAGTGGGAGCAAGAAGTCCAAAAAGTTGTTAAGACAAAAAGAATTTGGTATTAAATATGGCAAAAAAGTAGAAATATAGAAAATCTTGAAAAATATAAAATAGTGAGAAAAAATGTATAAAAAACTACCAGTAAAGCTAAACATAGAACTTGTCATACTTTATATACTACTATATACAAAAGAGGGAGACAAATACAACAATAAACTTGTTAGAGTTAGAAAAAGAAAATGCAAAGATTTCGATGATGTAAAATGTATAAAGGACGAGAATGATAATGTCTTAATCAGAGAAGAAGACATAAAAGAGAGTTGGCGAATATATTTTGATAAGTTATTTAATGAAAACCAAAATGAAAGATTGAACTTTGAAGTGACAAATGAGGAGAAGACTAAAAATAGAAGATTTATTTGTAAAATTAAAGTTCTTGAAGTTAAGATGACATTAAAAAAGATTAAAAAAAAAGGGAAATCTATAAGACTAGATAAAATACCAATTGAAATTTTGAAATGTTTAGGGGATAAAAGAAATATTTAGTTAACTAATCTATTTAACATTATTATAAAAACCAAGAAAATACCATAAAAATTGAGGAACAATACGTTAGTAACTTTAAAACAAAACAAAGGCGATATTTAAACTACAATAATTATCATGGGTTATGAGTCAAACGATGAAATTTTGGAAAAGGGTAATTGTATATGGAATAATAATAGAAATAAGAATTTCAAAAAAATCAATTTAGTTTTATGCATGGGAGATCAACAACCAAAGTTACTTATCTTTTTTTAAAAAACTTAATGGAAATGTGTAAGGAAATGAAAAGGGACTTCCATATGATTTTAATTGACTTAGAGAAACTTATGATAAAGCACATAGGAAAGTTCTTTAGTGAGTTTTAGAAAATAAGGGGATTTACAATAAAAATACTAAGGTTATTAAGGATATATGATGGAGCAGTGACTAACATTAAGACAGTAGAAGGGGAATTTAGAGATTTTTCAAATATAATAGGTGTACATTAAGGTTCTACTTTGAATCCTTATCTTTACTTTAGTGATTGATGAACTTACTAGGAACATTTAAAATAAACATCCCTTGGTATGTGTTGTTTGCAGTTGATGTCATGTTGATTGATGATAGTAGGAGTGGAGTGGAATCTAAGACGAACTTCGGAGGGCCACATTAGGGTCTAAAAGAGTTTATGATAAGTAAAAATAAGATAGAATATATAAAATGTATTTTCATTTATGTGAGGAGTAGTAGTGGGGAGAATATTAGACTTGATATTCGAAATATTAACAACACTAATAGATTTAGATATATTGGATCTATTATGCAAGCAGAAGGGAAAATTGAAGAAATCGTAGTACATGGAATTAAAACAAGTTGGGTAAAATGGAGAAGTGCGTCAGGTATGTTGTGTAATCGTAAAATACCCTTTCAAATTAAAAGGAATGTTTTATAAGATGACTATAAGGCCAACCATGCTTTATAATTTAGAATGTTTGACAATTAAGAAATAACATATACAAAAAGTAAAAGTTGTTGAAATGCAAATGTTTAAGTGGATGAGTGTTATAACATTAAAAGTGGAGCATATATGCAATAATTTAGTCATAACACTGATTGAAGGTAGGATAAGGGAGGGCCAGACAACTTATATGGTTTGGTCATTTGAAATGCAAGCTTAATAGAGCACATGTAAGGATGAGTTAGCTATTGTTTCTAACATAAAAAGGGTAGAAGTATGCCTAAAATAACTTGGAATGAGGTAGTGGGAAAAGATTTAATAACTTTTGATCTAATTGAGAAAAACACTCTCGATTGGGTGAATTGGCAAAAAATGATTCATATAGTCAACCCTACATAGTGGGAATAAAGACTTATTGTTATTGTTGTAATATAATAATAACAAATATGAATAAATACATAAAATAGTAAAACTAATAATAGCAAATATAATATTAATTCTAATATAATAATTAAGATACCAAAATATATATCTTAGAAAAACTAAATCACCAAAAATAATTGTGGGTTTTAACGTTTTAAATTTATTTGCATTATTATTATTTTTAAATTTTATGATTTTTTGGATTTTTATTGTAACGCCCCGAACCCTTAAACCCGGGTCCGGTGCGTTATACTTGATAAAATCCTTGATAATCCATAATCCATAATATATACAGCGGAAATATAACCATAATCTCCATATAACATAATACCAGAATTTACTAATTCTAACTACCAACCATAATAAATTAATCATCCACCAGTATTCAAATATATGCATGTCTCCAAACCATTATTCACTAATACCAGCATGTTTCACAACTATCCTTTCATAACTAACTTAAAACATAAATTATAAAACATAAAATATACATATCAAAATTAACATAAAGATATACCATTTTTCTTATATCTTCCAAAAATGTTATAAAATCTCGAGCTCTCAAGCTCGATCCTGAGAAATCCTGAAAAAAATGAATTCATATTCGGGTGAGACACATCTCAGTAAGGGAAGAAATAATATATTAAACTCAGCATGTGGCCATCATGAGATTATACATATCATTTTATAATATTTGCAAATCATTAACATAATACTGAATGTCATTTTCTGGTCCTAAACAAACACATGCAAATGTTTAACCCACGAGATTACCCGAGGATAGGGGTGATTACCCGCCCATACAAGTAGCACCCTTCTGCTCTGATACATTTAGCAACCCGAAGGTCACAATTTAAGCATACCAGAGCACTCACCTTACTCAGTAAGCCCTCAAGTGTTAGATTGATCTCGTACTCACGTATTCAACAATAGTTTACCGGCAAAGGCCCTAAGGATTGGGAATTCTACCTGCTCATACAAGTAGGTTCCCTCTACCCTAGTGCGTTATGTAGCTACTGCCACATCTGAAGCTACTAGTGCACTCGCCTTACTCAGCAAGCAGGCGAAAGGTACACCTCGCCCTCATGCGAAAGGTACACCTCGCCCAATCGTAACATGTTCTACGTACATACATATTTCTATTATCATAATATATCATTCTTTTCTGTCATTATACATTCATGCACATTCATTCCTGTTTATAACTTAACTTTGCATTTCGTTTCACTTTAAGTGACTCTTTCCCATTTACATTTGTCATTTCATTTCATTGCCATTTCATCGTCATTTCATTGCATAACATTTCATTTCATTACTTCGTACTACAGTTGGTCTTTAGCCATCATCAATTAGTCTACGTAGAAACGTGCTAAATCTGCTAACACAGCTCTTTTTAGCTATCATCAATTAGTCTACACAGAAGTGTGCTAGATCTGCTAACATGGCTCTCTTTCAGCTGTCTTACATTTACATGGTTGCATTTAACATACACAGGCAACATTGTCCATATCATATTCTATTCTCATTGTTTTACTTACTTAGCCTGCATCTCATACATTTAACATATAATTTGCACAGATTCTCATGCCACACAATTTAGTAATAAAATTCATACACTGCTTGTAAAATAAGCCAACCAACATTAAGTATTTATATACTGAAAATATCTTTCATTTCTTACTTATTTATCCTGAAAATATTTTTCCACTTTCATCAGTTCATTTTCGCATATACATATATAATAAACAACCCTAAATTCGAAAGAAATATAATTTAAACAGTTGGCATTTTACCCATACCGAAACATATACACGTACATATAACACAATTTATTTTTTCATTAAATTCATAAAAATTATGATTTAATATATATTTTTCCCCTTACCTGATTTCTTGAACTACGCCAACAGAGACTCCGAAAAATACCTGCGGCGCTCACCCGAACCCTGAAATTAAGTTCCTAGTTCCAATAAATTATTCTTGAATAAAATATTATTTAAATATTTCCTAGGGTCATAATTCCTAAATAAATAAATATACCCTTAAATTTAGCCAAATTGCCAAAATTTTCAAATCCCACTCTTGCTTTGGAGTAGGGCCTAGAAAATCCCAATTGAAAAATTACCTACGTCAAAATGACAACAACGACGATTAGGATGCCGTGGTGGTGCCTGATCGTCGATTCAACAGTAGATTTTACTAGAAATTGAGAAATTAGGAAAAAATTACCTCTCCCCAAGAGCAGTGTCTAAGTCGTTCCTATGAAAAACCTGCTCCATAAAAATGTCGGTGGCGGAGTTAGGAACCCAACGGCACCTTCCGTTTCCCGATCGGTGCTTGTTAAACTGATGAAATTGAGGAGAAAAAGAGAAGTGGAAATGGAGACGGCGGCTCGCAGAGAGAAGCTGGAGAAATGTAGAGAGAGAGAGAGACGACTGCTTTCATCTTTTTTTCTTTTTCTTTTTTTTTTTTCTTTTTTTTTTTAACTTACTTTTAGATAACCTTTATATATAAATATATATATATATATATATATATATATTATACTTTAACTTTTATATATACATACATTAATATATATATATATATCTTTATTCCGTTTTTTTTTTTTACTATTACTTTTTATTTATTTAATAACATTTAATAATTCATTAATTAATTAATAATTATTATTTTTTTATACTATTTATTTTTATTTTTTTATTTAATACATTAATTTAATAGTGTTTAACCACTTAATTAATTAATAATTTTAATGAATTATTATTTTATTTAAATTTTTTTTTTTAGGTTATTACATTTATTCATCTGAAACCATTTAAAAAATAAAAAAGTAAAAAAATACAGCAGAAGTCAACCAACCTGGATAGACCAATCGATCAGTTCAAGCATTTTATTTTGAATCATCATCTTCATAAGCCAGCAAAAATCCTAGGTTTCCTATTTTGCTGCAGAACCACCACAAGGTTCTAATAGTAACGTTCAAGATTCTAAAAATCGAAACTTCTAATCCAACTTTTCAATAGTAAGGTTCAACGGCCGAATCTTCATGTTTTGCAATGAAATCGTGCAATATCATCAAATACAAGCTTGAACCTAAACAAAACATGCTCCGTAATATCATAAAATATACTAAGGAAATCAAGAAGCTCATTCAAGGGTTCAAGATTTACCTTGCAATAGGATTACTTCTCACAAGAGTAAGAAAGTATAGGCTTTTGATTCGAAGGGGAAACAAATTTGTCTTTTCTTGTCTAATAAGCAAATGAAAGGATCAAACCTTGATTTCAAACAGCAATAGAGAAGATCAAAATCTATTCCTAATAGTATAGAAGTATTGTCTCTTCTATTGGATGTGTTTTCTTGCCTTTTCGCCCAATGCAATTTCTCTTTCTTGTCTCCTCTCCAAAGATTGGAAGGAGCAGGTGTGTACCCCTTCTTCAGTGAATGTAAGCCCCTTTCAAAACTCTCGTCGTGCTCCTCTTTGTAGTGTCTCTGAGCCTCTCTCTCCTTGTGCTCAACATAAGCCTCCAATATGATTCCCTTGTTTCTAACTCCTTTGAGATTCAACGCCATCTTTTGCTTCCACCTTAGCTTCCTATTGTATAATAAGAACAATGTTTTAGCAAGAGAAAAAAAAAAAAGAGTTTTAAGGAGTGTCCTCGAGGGCAAGAAAAATTGTTCCCTTGTCCTCTAAGTTTATTGGAAACCCAAATAAGATTATTTAAACAAAGACAAACCTTGAAATCAAGGATAAGAGTTCAATTAACATAATTAGTACTGTAGTGACCCGAAGAATAATAGCATTTTAATAATAAGAGGGAGAGAAAATAGAATCAGAAACAGAAGGAGGCCGTAGACTTCGTCGACGAACGTGGACATTGCATTTTGGGAGATAATATTAAATAATTATAATTTCAGGGAAATTGCCAGCTTCGTCGACGAACACAGGGTTTCGTCGACGAAGGCCTTAATGATTTTGTCGACGAACACAGGGCCTCGTTGACGAGAAAATACCGAGAGGCGGTTCGGGCTGCTCTGAATTTCCTCGATGAACACAGGGCCTCGTTGATGAACATAGGGTCTCGTCGACGAACCTGGCCCTATAAATAGTAGAAAGACAAGATTTTTATTCATTTCTCTCGCCCATCTCTCTCTCTCCTATGACTCCCTCTCCCTTCTCTCTTCATTTTCGGCCTCACCGGTCGCCGGATCGACGATCCAAAGCTACCACGACGCTCCTGGTGGAGTTCTCTACGCATCTACCGGAGCGGATCGTCGGGAAATCAGAGTTGGAAATCATCCCAAATTCAGGGTAATACCTTTTAGTCTCCTTTTGGCCTTGTGGTAGTTATAGAAAATGATACAGGTAAAAAAATACTGATATTTAGTTCTGCCAAATATTGGTTTCAGGGTGTTTTGTAGGAGGCCCTGTGGGTATCAGGCTAGAGTAGAATAGGGGCTTTTTAGAAATAAGGTAAGGGAAATATGCTATACTAGAAAATTTCTAAATATTATACAGTTTATTTATTTACGAAAATTATGTATTTTAGTATGGTGTGGCTTATGAAACGTATATGTGGTATGGGGATATGTTTTATAAATCTAGTTTCATGATTTTATGAATTTCAGTATTATGGCTATACGAATTTCAGTATCATGATTTTATGGATTTCAGTACCATGATTTTACGATATTTCAGTACCATGATTATACGAATTCCAGTATTACGAATGTGCAGTTCCATGTTATGATTATTCAGACTTCAGTACGTTATGCAGCATCATGATTAATTCAGTACTCAGAATCATGGTAAATCAGTTAGTTATGTATAGAAATATATTATATGATATCAGACCCTGTTGGACTTGCAGCTACAGAGCACGGTACCATTGCTACAGATACTATGTTACTTTATGAGTGCAACCACCTATTCAGATATACGTGGTACGGTCAACCACCTAGGCCCTAGAAGAGGTTAGGCTCCCCATCCAAATATGGGTTGAGGAGGGCACATCAACTGACGAAGTTCAGTGATTTATTCTTGGTTGGCTAGCCAGGGTAAATCCAGCCTACGGGCCGCACAACCTCGTCATGAGGGGCATGTCATGACGCAGATAGCCACAAGGAATAGTTTCAGTTACTATTACTTACGTATTGATTTACAGAAACAGGGATCCTACTATATACACTAGAAGTATTTTGAATTATAATCATAATATTGATATGTTAAACAATAGGGAAAAAGGGGTGGTGTGTTTTATTATTTGTACTATACTCAGTTATTCATGTTTATATGAAACAGATTTCATGATATGTAGTAGCTCAATTGTCATACACTAGTAATAGCATATTTTCTCTTACTGAGTGTTGGCTCATCCCAGTGTTGATATATTTTTCAGGTGATCCAGGTAGGCGAGCAGACAGGCTCGCAAGTAGAGGGGCGTTTGTAGTGCCCTGTCAGCAAAGTGAGTACAGAGTCGGATTTTTGTATTAACCCTAACTAGTTTGGGGTATTTTTGGGGAAGAGATGTATTTATATTTTGGGAAAACAGTGATATGTATATAACTCTGGTATTATAATGCATGGATATGTTTATTATGATTTACGCTTGTTGCTGCTTAGGTTAATGACGTAGATGGTATCCGAGTCTGTATATATATATATATAAATCATGTTAATTAAGCAGGTCGTTACAAGTACTCCCAAAAACACCCAATTATGTCATTAATGCCAAAATACCCTTAAAAGGAAATCTCCTTCAAGCGCATGAAGTAAAAAAAAAATGGTCAATAAAATGAGACTTGGTTAAAATGGGTATTGACAAGACTCTAAAAAGAAAAACTACAACACCTTTTTTTTTTTAAGAAAACAATTTTTTATTTAAGAAAAACAATTTTTTATTAAAAAATAAAATAAATAATAAAATGAAAAATGAAAAATAAAAGGAAAACCTATGAAAATTATTCTTAAAAAGTTTTTTTTTTAAAATTTTCTCATATTTTTGGGAATTAATTAAAAAAGAAACTATTTTTAAAGTTTAAAAAATAAAAAACAGGGTGAAAACTGGTTGATTGGATAATAATAGGTTATTATTTTTTAGTTTTTATTTTTATTTATGATAGAGTCACATTCTTAAGTTTGGTTGTGGAATCAAGAGTGAAATTATATTATGACCAAAATACACTTTTTATGGCCGGTAGAATTGTGATTCTAGTTCAAATGGGTTGGATTCCATCTCTATTCCATGAATTCAAATTCATTTTATAATTAAAAATTTATAAAAATAACAACAACTAGTAATAATACTAATAACAATAAATGAAAAGAATAAAAATAACTATTATTTTAAGGATAATAAATATTAAAAAGATAAAAAATATTAATAACTAATAATAATTATAATAACAATAGTATCTACTATTATGAAAATAAAATAACAAAAAAAGCAATAAAAATAAAAATAAAAAGACAATAATAAAATTATTATTAAAAAATAGTAAAAAATAATAAGAACACTAAAAATGTAACCACCTGAAAAAAAAATTCACTTAAAATTTCTCTGATACCACCTGAAATGACTTAAATATTTCATACAACGGAAGACCTTCATAATAATTACCAAAGTACTAAATTATCCCAATACAACAAAAATATCATTTCCAACATCACAATTTACATATTTATAAAAGAATAGTCTAAATACATCAAGAACATAATTTAATTAAATATCTATTCTAAATAAAACCTTCTATCTCACTCACACTTCCACTGTGCTACCCTGATTATTGTTATACTCCTCATGGCATCTGAAAAATATTTGATAATAATGGAGTGAGAAACCTCTCAGTAAGACGGAATAAATTATCATCAATGTGTGGCAGCATGAGTTCTGGTGTAGCATGAATATATACTTCAAATAATTAACTTTAACTAATAAAATCATGTAAGTCTGTACTCACACACACACACGCACATATATATATATATATATATATATATATATTGAAAATACATACTTTTCAACATAAACATACTTTGTTATAATAAGTTTCTTTATGTACATAAATCATTTGATATATATAAACATAAAAGAATTTCCCTAGATGGGTAGTCATATAATATCATATAATAACCCCACATGATCAGGTTGTGTGGCTCGTGGGCAGGACTTAACAATGGCTGGCCTACTACGCTAAGTCAAACATAACGCGTCTGTAAATACAATTGGCCTACCTAGGCTGGTCCAAATTGCTAGGGGGGGTACTCTACTCTTCTTTGGGTACAATTGATTATCTATTCACCAACACTCTATCTTAGTAGTGTGGTGGCACTGACTGATTTGGTTAGTTACAATACCGTGCTCTGAATATAATGTGTCCATGAGGGTTCCAATACCATATAATATTGTCTACACACACACACACACACACACACACACACACACACACACACACACACACACACACACATATATATATATATATATATATATATATATACATATAATAAAACTGATACATGATTTCATTTTCATAAAACCTATCTAAAAACTATCATGTCATAAATCTGTCTAAGTATTGTCATGTCATAATTCTGTCTGTATATTGTCAGATTATAGATCTGTCTGAAACTGTCATATCATGAATCTAAATAATATTGGTCTGAATAATATTGTCGTATCATGATTATGTATAACTCTGTCATAATCATAAATCTGTCTAAATTCTATCTTTCCATAAATCTATATAAAATCATTCTTTGTCATGTATCAACATAAAATATTTCATAAGCTTATCTATGCATTGAAAATAGTCATACTCATGCCACACGATTTGAGTGATGATTCATAATTTCATAAAGTACTCGAGAAAAATTCCACAAACATATATTCAGTAAATTTAAATAAAAACACGGGTACGATCAATTTCACCTATTTAATTTAATTCCATTAAATACCAAAAACCTGATATAATCAAATCTTTGTAGTTTGATTTAATTCCAAAATATTCCCAAAAAAAATCTGATTTAATCAAATATCTGCAGTTTAATTTAACTTAGGCATATTTTTAAAATAAAATCTGAATATAGATATAATTAATTTCACATACTCAATTTAAATCGGATATATTTTACTTAACATAAATCTAATTAAATTCAAGTACTCAAAAATTAATCAAGAATGTTTTAAAATAAAAACCTGACATAATTTATTCCCCTTATCTTAGCCTTTGAGTGGTACCTATGACGTCCCAACTACAAATCTACTCTGGTTAAAGTGTTAAAGAGCAAAGTTAGGACCCGGATATGACATTCGTTTTTCAATTTGATTGAAAAATGAATAGAAATCTTAGAGAGAGAGAGAGAGAGAGAGAGAAAGTGTTTGAGGAGAGAGAGAAAGAACGGCTATACGGGGGGTTTAATTTGGGTTTCCAAATTCAATCTCAGGAAGTGAGACTTCCTGAGTTGATATATATATATATATATATATATATAATATTATATTATATTAATTAATTAATTAATTACTTTTTGGATCACAACATCTTACTGTCTTCCTTTCCTATAATATACATAACGCTTCTCATTAAAGGGAATTAATTTTAAACATTGTCTAGTTAATTTTCAGCATTCACGTATACTAATTATGTTTATATACACTTATATGCATATTATTTTCTGGGGCGTTACATTTTTCCCTCCTTATAAAAATTTCGTCCTTGAAATTTGCTAACCATCAACTCTAAATGAAAACTATCGTGAACCCAACGATTATAAGTTATCTCGTGAACAATTCTATTAAAATTGAGAACTAACACGAATCGATAGATTACACCTCCTGTCCTAACACTCCTTGCTTCAACATCAACACTCAACAACTTTAATTCTCATTTCTAGTTCCCAAAGATCTAGCACCAACATAACCTTTTTCTCTCTCAACAGATAATATATTCTGGATCCTTCTTTAAAAATAGTACCTACAAAATTCAATAATCAAGTTGCAATACGATTAGGATCCCTAGTAACCACTCCCTTATCATCCTCTAGCTCCAAAATCAAATTCCTTCTAAATAAAAAGGTATTTAAGACTTTTATCATTTAAATACAGTTCAAATTTGTTTCCATATAAGTATGAACGCTATAATTTTAATGCAAACATAATAGCAGCTAATTCCAAGTCATGGATTGGATAATTGAGCTTATAAGGTTTTGAGTCTCATGATCCATAGGCAACCACCTTTTTTCCTTTTTCATCAATACACATCCCAATCCATTCAAGGAAGCATCTATAAATTCAACACAACGATCCTCATTATTTGGAAGAGTTATTGTTGGAACTATTGTTAATCGATGTTTTAATTATTGAAACTCTTATTCACATTCTATATAAATTTTTTTCCTTTCCTTGTCAACTCAATCAGTGGCACAGACATTCTAGAAAAATTCCGCACAAACTTGTGATAATATCCTACCAAACCCAGGAAGCAATGAATTTAAGCCACATTTTTAGGGGTTTCCTAACTCAATACAACATTAACCTTAGAAGAATCAATAGATAACCATTTTTTGATTATGACATGATCCAAAAATTCCGCACTAGTTATCCAAAACTCACATTTCCCGTTTAGCATATAATTGATACTCCCATAATGTTTGTAAAATTATTCACAAATGTTGTTCATGCTCTTATTGAGCCTTTGAATATATCAAAAATCATTTATAAAAACTATAATAAATTGATCAAAGTATGGTTGAATAACTTGATTCATCATATCCATGAAAATGCAAGGTGCATTGGTAATCTCAAATGGTAACACAAGAAACTTATAGTGATCATACTATGTACTAAATTCCGTCTTTGGGATGTTTGATTCCCAAATCTCAATTGGTGATAATTTGATTGCAAATAAATCTTCAAAAATTTTGGGATTTTGCCAATTGGTCAAATAATCCATCAATTCCAGAAAGTCGATACCAATTCTTAATATAACGTCATTCAACTTCCAATAATCAATACATAGCCTCAATGACTCATTATGTTTCTTAGTAAATAACACAAGTGTAACCCATGGAAATACACAAGACCGAATAAATTCCTTGTCGAGGAGATCTTCTAGTTGCACTCTAGGTTGTCTTAGTTCAACTAATGTCATTCTATATAAAGTAGTGGATATAGGCTCTATTGTTAACACCAAATCAATATTAAATTCAATCTCCTTTTGGAGGCAGCCCCGATAAACCATCTGGAAAAATATCTTAAAATTTATCACCTATGGGTAAAGAAGTTTGGGTTTCATTAACTTGGGTAATTCCTTTCATTGATGTTACAAACCCTAAACATGTGCCCAAATTCCATCCTTTCACAATCACTCAATATATCAAACATGAGAGCTTGTTAGTTGGAAGGAAACTGTCACTCCATTTGGATCTTCGAGTACTACTTTCTTTTGGAAACAACAACTAAATGTATGATAAATAGATAACCACTCTATTTATAGGATTACATCATAATCCACAATATCCATGTTAAATAGTCGACTAGGAAGTCATTCCCACAAATATTTAAAATGCATGTTTGCATATTTTGTCCACATTTATAGTCTTCCCCAGTACAATTGGTTTATCTGCAAAATAACTTTTAACCCAAACCTTATCATCGACTTCCAGTTAAACTTCTGAAACACAATGGAATGGAGAAAACTTACCAAGACTAGTGTATCCTAAACTTCCTTTATGCTGCATCACCTCCATAAAAATTTTGAAAAACCCTAAGTACAAAAACATAACTGTAAGACAAGGCAATATTCCAACATGCAGTGATACAGGATCAATATCCAACAACTTTAATTCTTCATCACAATCCCTCAGAACTAATGTATGCGGCCCTCATAGACTTATGCTTGGAAGATAAGGAAACTGAATTGAACAAACTAATTAAACAAAAATATCAATTTCCTAAATAACCTAAGATCTTGATTCCTAAGCAATAGTATCATAGAATTCCAAAGATTTGCTCCCAATGAAATCACCATAAATAAATAACCTATACCGTTAACATTAGGAAGTTAATAATAATCTTTTGGTAACAAACTACATTATTTTTCCACTATCAGAAAGAATTTAACCTCAAACTTTAAAATGCAAAAGATGAATAACAAAGACCACAGCTATTTTTCTTCTTCAACTAACACAACATGTTGTGGTTTGAATCCCAAATACAGTGGTGCAATAATTTCAATAGCAACTTCCTCAACTACCTTTTCTCACTAGTCAACCTCTTTTTGAATGAACCCACAAGGAAGGTTTCTCTTCTAATTAACACTGCCCCAACACAAAGAACGATACTCATTTAGAACCATCAAAATTTCCACATTACCCCCCACTATTCACCAAATATGAACAACCAGATAGGGCCTCCTTCCATCCTTGGGACGACCGTTTGCAAATTGAACCACAACTACACTCATCTTTTCCAAACCCACAATCGTTAGTAACTCTTGCAAGAACCTTTACTATTCATTTGTAAACCTAACTCTATAAGCTTACCATTCGAATTTTCTTTTGTCCCAATCCAAGTCTTTATTTCGCTAACTTTTTGTAATGAGTACTTTTCTTCAATTTTTAAAAGCAAAGACAAACATTCCCAAATCCATTTAACTACCAAATAAGGGAGTCTAACCCCATTAGCTGCAAATCTGGGCTTTCTCCTCCAAGCAAACAAAACACCCTATCCAAACTTTTCCATTTGCAAATTGAAGGGTTCTATTTCAATCTGACACTATTTCGTGGAAGTTTCGCTTCCATACTATATATGTGTGTTCGTTTATTTGAATTTTAATTCCATACATTAAAGAATTTTGATGGTTTCCAACTAAATTTTTCCTTAACTTATCAACTTAATATACTGGATTATCTTATTACACAAATGCAAAAATTGTAACTTCCAAATTTGAGATGACTGGCCCGACTGATCATGGGACGAGTCTTAAGCATTTCTATGGGCTAGTAATATGATTTCTTATTGCAGGATCTTCTCACACTCACCTGAATTTATTATTTCCATATCTTTCTGTGTGTGTGGCCCCATTTAATTTAAATTTATTCCATTATTGTTGCCTCGTTTTCTTTAACCACTTAAAAAAAATCTTCACTCTTTGAAATTTTAAATTCATTGGATGCTTGACTTATGGGCTATAAAAGAATATCTTCTATTCCTCTTTTGCTCGAACAAAATTTACATTTACTTCCATGACATTTTTATAGCAGCTTGGAATTGAATTTCACCCTCTACCCTCCTTAGAAAGTGATCTAATGACCCATGACTGACTTATGGAAAGATTGATTATTTTATTTAAGCACAAGAAATACGAGAGAGAATAACATACACCAAATAACTATAACTTTTCATAAAACCTTAGGATAACTGTAGAAACCCGAACCCAAAAAATAAAATAAAATAAATAAGGAAGAGATAAATAAAGGAAAAGAAAGGAAAAAGAAGGAAATTGGTATGGCAGGACCCAAATCGTCGACAGTTTTATAGAGCTTGGGAAAAATCGTCGCTGGTTTCAGTCAATAGGGGAGGGTCAACTGCCAAATCGTCGACAGTTTTGTGAGTGCAGGGAAAACCATCGACGATTTTCATGCGAGCCTGCTTACTTAAGGGCTAAGTAACACATATTTTTCATAACTTCAAAATTCACTCTCTTTCTCTCATAGTGTTTTTGGACTCTCTCTCTCTTTCTACTCTCACTCTCTCATGGTTCTACCTCTTCCGTAGGCTCACCCGGATCTCGTGATCACTCTCTGATCACTTTCCTCTCCTTTCTCATTTTGTCGATTCATCTTTGGCGGTAGATCAAAAAGCTAGGGTTTTGGATTTTCAGAACGTTAGTGGTTTATTTTTCGGGAACAAGTAAGGGGATTAAGTTAAGTCAAGTTTTTATTAAATTTGAACCGATTAAACTGCTTTATATATATATATATATATATATATATATATATATATGTATACTTATGGTTTCAAAGGTTATTTCGAAAACCAACCGTTCAAAATAAACTTTACAAATATAGGATATATGATATGGTATTTTGAATAAAATGAACGGTGGAAAGCTTGGTGTTGTCATACGAACTTCATATATTATGTTTTCTTAGTTGTTTAAATGGCTATATTCAAAATACTGAAAATCATGTGGCAGGTGAATAATCGGTATGGTTATTGTGTAACAGAATTTGGGTATGGTTGTGAAAATATAGAACTATTTGTAAAGCATACTGGAACTGTCTTTGCAAAATACTGGGATTTGATATAACGGCCGGGTGTCGGGTTTTATTTAAAGGCCGGGAGCCAGGTTTCATTTGGTGACTGAGGGCCGGGTTTTATTAAATGATATGTTTTGTACAAAATGAGTTTACAAAACAGTTTTTATTATCGAAATTGCATGATATGGTTTAAGAATCTTGATGACCAATTGTATTGTGAGCACGGTATCATTACTAGGGAATTACTATTTGGTCATGTGCGCTCACACTGTATCGAGAGGTGTAGGGTGGTTTCAACCGATTAGCTTGTGTAAGGATGAAGTGCAGATGGTTACTTTGACTGTGTCTGTGTTGATCCCCCATAACATAAGTCCAGCCTTCGGGTTGCGCAACCCGTACCATGGGGGAAGTAAATGGTGTGTAAGTGTAACGACCCGAATAATAATAGTATTTAAATAATAAAATAAAGGGAAATGGAAACTAAAAATAGAAGGAGGCAGTCAACAACATTGCATTTTGGAAAGGATAAATCCCGAGGATATAACAAGAGCTTGTTGACGAGGATGGGATTCGTTGACGAAAATATAATTAGGCTCATCGACGAGGAAATACCGAGAGGATGATTTTGGGGTTTCTAAATTTCGTCGATGAAGGGGAGAGTTTGTCGACGAATATTGTATTGACCTCGTCGACGAGGTGATGTGGCTCGTCAAAGAAGGCCACAATTTAAATAGGCCTAAAGTTCATTTTCAACTGAAATTTTCTACACAGATCTTTTCTCTTTCCTACCCTTCGGTCCCTCCACCTTCTCTCTTCGATTTCGGGCCGGATTTCCTCCTATTTGAAGATCTAAAGCCACCACGACGCTCCTGGGAAAGTTCTCTGCAAGTCTGCCGAAGCGGATCGTCGGTGGGGCTGAATTGGAAACCATCCCAAATTCAGGGTAAGGCTTTCTACTCAATATTTGGTTATATGAAAGTTGTAGAAAGTGATATACGCTTGGAAATACTAAACTTTAGTTTTGAGAAATTCCGTTTTCAGGGTGTTGAACGGGGAACCCTGCGGGTGCAGGACAAATTTTCTTAGGGACTTTTTAGGAATCAGGTAAGGGGATAAACTAAGTTAGTTCTTTTTAAGAAAATGTATGTATATTGTTATAGCATTTTGATTTCAAGAAAATAAATATATTTTTATATGATTATATTTGGGAAAATACTGTTGAAAGTGATGATATGTTAAATATATGAAAAACCTATTTAGTGTGGCATAAGTAGAATTTTATATGAAATACTGTTTCTGGGAATGTGTTAATGATATGGATTTTTTTTATAATGGAAAACCGGTGTACGGACCGATATTTTTATATGTTTTGCCGGCGTACGGATCGTGCTATGTGTATGATTTGCAAGCATACAGGTCGTGCTATGGATGTGATTTGCCAGCGTACGGGCTGAGTTATGTATATGATTTGCCGGCATACAGGCCGAGTTATGGATGTGATATGCTAGCGTATGGGCTGTGCTATGATATGATTTGCTAGCGTACGGGCTGTGCTATGATATGATTTGCTAGCGCACGGGCTGAGCTATGGTAAAATGTGTAATACTGGCGCACGAGCAAATGATTTTCATGATAAACGTATATATGCAAAATGATATGATTGATCTAATAATTAATGATATGAGATATCCATGTATCACAGTTTCAGTATATGTTATATGATATTAGAACCTGGTTGGCTTGGTCTAAGCTAGCACTTACACGGTACCATTGCTATGTGTCCATGGTCTTCGTGATCATGATATTTGTGTTAATGCCGCTGTACGGAGTGGTGTGAGATTGGATGGTTGATGTGGTTTTTAAGAAGTGTGTGAGCGACCCTGGTGTACGGACCAGGTCTGGCAGACCCTTTAGACTTATAGACTGTAGTTTTGACTTGGCAGTGGTCGACCAACCATTGTCAGGTCTCGCCTTCAGGCCACACAACCTAGTCATGTGGTGGTAATACATGACAACAGTCAGCTAACCTACCAGGAATGTTTTTGTATTATTATTATATGAGATGAAATATGTTTATGAAAATGCAGTATGTTTTACCATGTTTTGATGATATATATGTTTTCCCAGATTGACATAATAGTTACTGAATATGTTCTGTATGGTATATGTATAACACAGAATACTTATGTTGCCATTAGTTTATTTCTCTTACTGAGAGGTGTCTCACCCCAAAAGTTTATAAACTTTTCAGGAGCCCTAGATAGGAGAGTGGGAAAAGCCCCGCTGATCTAGTGTTGTTTGACTGCCCTCTTTGAAGGGTAAGTTTTAGTAGGGACAGTTGGATTTTGTGAGAAATGTCCCTAGATTTTATTTTTGGGATATGTATACTGAAATATAGTAGATATAGTGACTCTGGTATTTATGGCAATGTGATGGATGTTTTCGTATTTATAATATTGTGATTGTATGTTTCCTGTTGCTTAGGCTTCCGTTATGTGTTCTGATGTATCCTTGGTACCCATGGGTCCAGGTAGATATGATCTGCTGAGATTTGTGGTATTGAATTTATTATATTATGAAAAAAAAAATAGGGAAATTAAGCAGGTCGTGACAGTAAGTCCTAGGGAGTGTCTTTTATGCATATTTGTTAATTTATGTAAATTGTGTTATTATTTGTTGAACTGGTTTATACCGAGGAAACAAATGCATATTTTTTAACTATAAAGGTGTGAGTACTTGTATGTGAATTAAAATGCATGAATGTTTATGGCGAAGTAAACTCTCCGCCCGAGCGCTTGTTGAGAAATGCAAGTACCCTGATAGGTATCAGTTGCAGCCATATCAGGTTGCATAACGTATTAGAGTAGAGGGGAGCTACATGCATGCGCGTGTAATCTCCCCTATCATCGAGAACTTTCACTAATAAATAATTGTGTGCGTGTGTGAGTATAGTATGAGAATGATTTTATAACTGTGGTTAATTAACAACTGGTGATATTTTGTATACACTAAAACTTATGTTGGCCACACACTGATATTAATTTAACCTGCCTTAGTGAGAAGTGTCTCACCCCAATATGCAAATCATATTTTCAAGACCATCTTGAGATCGAGTTTAGCAAATTCGGAGGCAGGGTGACTGCTAGTTTTTTTGAGTGTCTACAATAACTCTAATGTGTTTCAGTTAGGTCTATAGTCCCTGGATGTGTGTAATGGTTGTATGGACTGAGTTGGTTTTTGTATTGTATTATGGTATGTAATATGGATATTTGGAAACCTTTGCGTATAAAGGTAGTTTAGAACTCTGGTAATGTATTTTGGAGAATGTATCATTTATTTCCGCTACATCATTAAAGTAGCACCCTAGGCCCCACATGGCGGGTCGGGGCGTTACAATAACTAGTATCCTCAAGAACTTTACCATTAAAGAACCCCTGAGATTTCTAATCATCTAAATCCTAGGGTAACCACTAACATTCTTTCGATTGCTCTCAAATCCATGCACACTAAATCATAAGGAAACCATAGAGAACTAGGAGTATGCTCTAATGTGCAAAGATGCGCACATACCACAAATGCACAAAATTCAATTTCAAATATTCAAATATTGCAAATGTTGACTCATTCCTTGCAGTGACTATTTACACAAGATAAAGAACATAGTGCAGCATTCCGGGAGAAAAAGGTCAATGGTTTGCCGTGACCCTTCCAGAACTGCTGGTTGTTCTAGAAAAAGTTATAGAAAACCCTTGATGAATTTATGCTTTCAGTTGCGAGTCAAAACTCTAAAATTCCAATTGTTTACTATATTTTACTCTGCTACGCATCCTATATTCGATTGCTTTTACCACACCTAGCCTATTCATTCTTATCCCCATCCTACTTTATACCTATACTCTGGTAATAATCATCCCTAGAGTTTACATAATTTGAATTCTAAGCTTTGATACCCACTATAACGACCTGAAAAAAAATTTGCTTAAAATTTCTTTGATGCCACCTGAAATGACCTGAATATTTCATACAGCGGAAGACCTCCATAATAATTACGAGAGTACTAAATTATCCCAATACAACAACAATATCATTTCCAACATCACAATTTACATATCCCTAAAAGAATAGTTTAAATACATCAATAACATAATATAATTATATATTTATTCTAAATAAAACCTTCTATCTCACCCATGCTTTCATTACGCTACTCTGATTACTATTATGCTCCTCATGACATTTGAAAAATATTTGATAATGATGGGATGAGACATCTCTCGGTAAGACGGAATAGATTATCATCAGTGTGTGGCAACATGAGTTCTGGTGTAGCATGAATATATACTTCAAATAATTAATTTTAACTAATAATATCATGAAAATCTATTCTCACACCTACATATATATATATATATATATATATATATATATATATTGAAAATGCATACTTTTCAACATAAACATACTCTGTTGTAATAAGATCCTCTATGTACGAAAATCATCTGATATATATAGACATAAAAGAATTTCCCTGGATGGGCAATCATATAATATCATGTAATAATCCTATATGATTGAGTTGTGCGGCCCGTGGGCGGGACTTAGCAATGGCTGGCCTATCACACTAAGCCAAACATAACGCGTCTATAAGTACAATTGACTTATTCAAGCTGGTTCGAACTGCTGGGGGGGGGGGTACTCTACTCTTCCCTAGGCATAATCGACTATCCATTCACCAACACTCTATTTGAGTAGTGTGGTGGCACTAACTGATCTGGCTAGTTACGGTACCGTAAACTGAATATAATTGGTCCATCAGTGTTCAAATACCATATAATACTGTCTACACACACACACACACACACACACACACACACACACACATATATATATATATATATATATATATATGATTTGATAGTATACGGACAGACTTATGATATGACAGTATTCAAACAGATTTATGATATGTTTTATGAAATCATGTATCAGTTTTATTATATATATTTATTTGTCTGAAACTGTCATATCATGAATTTGAATAATACTGTTTTGAATAATATTGTCGTATTATGATTCTGTATAATTCTGTCATAATCATAAATTTGTCTGAATTATATCTTTTTATAAGTCTGTATAAAATCATACTTTGTCGTGTATCAACATAAAATATTCCACAGGCTTATGCATGCAGTGAAAATAGTCATATTCATGCCACACAATTTGAGTGATAATTCAAAATTTCATAAAGTACCCAAGAAAATTTCCACAAACATATATTCAGTAAATTTAAATAAATACACGAGTACGATTAATTTCACCTATTTAATTTAACTCAATTAAATACCAAAAATCTGATATAATCAAATCTTTGTAGTTTAATTTAATTCCAAAATATTTCAAAAAAAAAAAAAAACTGATTTAATCAAATCCCTGCAGCTTAATTTAACTTAGATATTTTTTTTTATATCAAATTTGAATATAGATATAATTAATTTCACATACTCAATTTAAATAGGGCATTTTTTACTTAAAATAAATCTAATTAAATTCACATACTCAAAATTTAATTGAGAATTTTTTAAAATGAAAACTTGACATAATCTAATCTTCATACCTTAACCCTCGAGTGGTGCCTACAACGTCCCAAGGACAAATTCACTCCAGTTAAAGTGTTCAGGAGCGGAGTTAGGACTCGAATATGATGTTCGTTTTTCGATTTGGCCGAAAAATGAAAAGAAATCTTAGAGAGAGAGAGTGTTTGAGGAGAGAGAGAAAGCATGACTATAGGGGTGTTCAATTTGGGTTTCCAAATTCAATCTCAGGATGACTTCCTGAGTTGATATACTTTTATATATATATATATATATATATATATATAATAATAATATTAATTAATTAATTAATTTTTTTAGCACCACTACATCTTACTTTATTCCTTCTATGTAATATACATAATGCTTCTCATTAAAAGGAATTAATTTTAAACATTGTCTAGTTAATTTTTGACATTCATGTATACTAATTATGTTTATATGCACTTATATGCATATTATTTTCTAGGGCGTTATAAAAAAATAATAAAAATAATTAATAACTATAGTAAAATAATAATTGTAAAATTAGATAATTATACATTAGGATATTTATAAAAAGACTTTTTTCCCCTTCTATTGTAGAAGTTAGTAAATAATACAAGATGTTGAAAAAAAATATAATTGAAATTTATACAATCATTCTATATTATTAATAAAATACAAAATTATATTCAAAAATACTTTTACCTTTACTTTCATTTTATTTTTTCATCATATTGTGTCTAGAGTATAAATTTTGCTTTCAAAGTTTGAATTTAAATAAATTTAGATAAATTTAATATAAATTTATGTTATATTATATTTAAATTTAATACAAATTCAAATTAACGTAAAGTTAATTTTTTTATAGCTTCAACTTATGAAAGGGGAGGTAAGAGTAAGTGGGTTAATTGATAATATAAGTCGGGTTCAATTCCTGACTTGCTGAGCAAAAACCCTGAATTTACGTCCTGCATGGACTGTAGAGTCAGACAGTGTAGGTGATGGATTAATCTGAGTATCTCGTGACGCTATTAGTGATCAGATCTCATGTAACTGGATCAGTCGAGAACGTAGGATACTTATTGTAACCCCAAAAAAAAAAAAAAGGAACAAGTGAAAGTGTTAATATAATTGGATGTAGTTTTTTTCAAATTTGTGCTTTACTGCTGCTTTAGGCTCCCCTTTTAGAAAACGAATCCCACTTCTCCCTCCCTGTCTACCCTCGTAGCCGCTGGATTGCTGTCTGCGTATCTTGTCCGTCGGCGGGCACATACCTCCCTCTTTTGGCGTTTGCCGTAGCCACGTCCGCCGGCTTCGTTCCAGGTACTCTCTCTTTCTCTGTTTGTTTGCGTAGGGCTTGATTTCTCCCTCCCTCTCCTTTCTTGCTTCTTCTTCTCTCTCTCTCTCTCACACACGCACACACTTTTGCACACACACTCTCCCACTCTGTCTTTAGGGCTCGATTTCTCTCTCCTTCCCTCCCTCGCCCCTCTCTCTTTATTGTTTGATTGTTTCAATTTTCTTGAAAGTGGGCATGCAAAGAAAATTTCCTTCCAATTGTCAATTCATGGATTGCATACTCATTTTCTAGAAGATCAGCAAAGCATGGCATGGTCACTCCACTCTTTTGAAGTTGCCCTTAATTGCGCCCAAAACAGTAAAATCCCAAAAATCTGATTATGAATTTGCATTTTTTTGGTGCTACACAGAAATACCATTTTATCATCTGGCTGTTTTATATAGATATTAGATTGAATTCTCACATATGGACAGCCTTGTTTTGTTTTCATTTTCATCTTTTGAAGTTCTTTATTTTTTATGTTGAGCTTATTGATGTTATGTTCAACAAAATAAGTTGAGTGCGTGTTTTTTTTTTTTTTTTTTAAATATTTTCAGGAGGTTCGTGCTGCATGTCTACACCAAATTTCTCCTCCTTCGTTGGGGAAATATAAGGACAAAAAGCTCCCTGATTTAAATTGGTCAGTCTGGTCCTTCAGAAACCCCCATTTTTTGTAAACTAATCACCAGAGAGGAAGAGACACAATGTCTGGTTTCACAGGCTTTACATTGTCCACAAACCCTTCTTCTTCTTCCTCATATTCAACGCCTCCTTTCTCTTCATTCACATCATCTTCATCATCATCCTCAGCTTCATCTCCATTCACCTCGTCACTTTTTGCATCATCATCATCAACAACATCAGCACCATTTTCATTCACACCCACTTCTTCTTCCTCTCCCAGCACTTTCCCCTTTGGTTCATCTTCAAACCCTAGCTCCTCTGCTTCTACATTTTTCACCTCATCGTCTCAGACCTTCTCTGCTTCACCCTTAAGCTTCTCCTTAAATTCATCATTGCAATCATCGTCATTGTTTTCTTCTGCCGTGCCTTCATCACTTAACTTTGCTCCAGTTTTTCCTTTGTCTTCAGCATCTGCTTCAGCTTCTTCAGTGCCTCCACCCTCGTTTGCATTTGGTTCCACATCAGCCACAGCAAGTTCTGGTTCACCTCTATTTGGGACATTTTCATTGGCTTCTTCATCTAGCGGTTCCTCTTTGTTGGCTAATTCTTCCGTGTTTGGATCTACTTCTTCGGGTTTAGCTAGTTCTGGTTCTTCTCTGTTCGGAACAGCTTTTTCTGGTTCTTCATCAGGTGCTTCCTCAGCATTTTCTGCCTCTTCCTCGTTTGGGTCTTCAATTTCGACTACTGGGACTACTGCTGTTGCTAGCACTACCACGTCTGCTACGCCTGTCTTTTCCCATGCCTTTCTTGGGACTTCTTCATCCTCTTTGTCTTCTACTGCTCCATTCTCTGGCATGTTTGCCTCAAGCCCAAGTTTGGGTTCTGGTTCTAGTTCCAGTTCAGCTTCTAACTTCTCATCTGCTTCAGGCGCTGCATTTTCATTTTCCAGCGGTTCAGTTTTTTCAAAGGGCTTAACCTCCTCCTCCTCCTCCTCATCTTCTTCTTCTTCTCCTTCTGTGGCAGCATCTTCATCAAGCTCATCGAGCTTTTCATTTGCAATTTCATCATCTCCTTTTCAAGCCTTATTTGCATCTGGCAGTGCTACTTCTACTAGTTCTAATGCTGCCTCAGGAGCTGCTGTCACTAGCATGACTGCTGCAAAGCCTCCTTCACTGGGTTTTGGTCCATCTGCAGCACAATTGTTTTCGACGGTTACCACAACAAGAAGTGCATCAACACCTGCTGCTAGTACAGCTCCATCTTCTGCTGCACCAACACCATCATTGCCTGCTTTTAGTGTGAGTTCGTCTTCCTTGGCTACAACTACAGCTACCAGCGCAGCTACTTCCTCAGCCACAGCAGGTTCTTTTTCGGGTTTTACTGTAACCAGCACAACTAATTCATCGGTCACTAGTGGTTCTTTTGCTAGTTTTTCATTGTTAACTAAAACAACAGTGCCTTCTTCATCCTCACAACTGCAAGCAACAACTTCTGTACCTGTATTCAGTGAGTTTGTTAATCCTCTTTGTGTTTGGAATCCTTAAATATATCTGAACTATTAAAAGATAGTAATTATTTTTATATTTCATCTGAGGGCTATTGATGTGATAATATCAGTGTCATTGTGCTCTTCAAGGTTAGGCTTCTTCCTTGCCATAGTTGTTAGTTCAATTGGTTTTACATTGAACTGACAAAAAGCAAATAATATACGGTATTGTCTCTCAATTTGTTGTCCCAGTTTTGGACAGAATTGATTGTGTTTTCCAGTAGTTAAATTCTGCAAAGACTGAAAGTGGCCAAAATTTTCATGTAATTTAAATTGTTCATGTAGATCTCCCAGCTTCAACCTCTGCACCTGCTACAGCTTCCAGCACCAGTGCTGCTACAGCTTCCAGCGCCAGTGCTGCAACTGCTCAGACATCATCGTCCCTTGTTGTAGCTTCCAGTAGTGGGTCTGTGCTTATTTTTGTAGCCCAACCTTTTATTTTAACATTTTTTTTCTTATCAAGCTATAGAAATATTCTACTAAATGTCTAATAATTTTTCTTGGTAGTTAATTTCTTCTTCAAATTTCATACTATTTTGCATAATTGAAAATCGACTGATGATAATGTTTAAAGATGATAGAACTTTTGTTGTTGATATTTTTATTAACTTGCTAAATTATCTGTGATGAGAGCCATCTCATAAATGTTACGTATGTCTCTGCATAAAAAAAATTGTCTGTAACATTGGGAGGTGGCAATATGATTATCCTTTTGGCCTTTTGTGTTTCCCACAGGACAACTTCAACGGTCAGTGCAGCTGTGTCTCCTGTTCCAAAATTGCCATCAGAAATCACTGGGAAAACTGTTGAGGAGGTACCTTCTGTACCATGCCTACTCTTTGGTTTGTATGCTTCTATCCATTTTACTCTCCCCTGAGCTTTGGCTCAAATAATTCTAGACAGTAAAATTTGTATGACTTCTAAAAAATAATCTAGGGCAAAAAATACCATAAACAAAGAATTGTATTAAAGGAGGAAAGAATACAGTAAAGGGAAGAAAATAAAAATCAGAAGAATGAGATATCCTCTCGAAACAAAAGGAAAGGAGGAAAAAAAAACGGAAAATAATTATAAGGCAGCTCTAATGAAGCAAAACAATCCAATCCCACTGTGAGTCTTCCAAAGATTCATGCCCAAAGAAACCATTCACTAACATCAAAGCAACACAAGAAATACCACTATTTTACAAAGCAAGTTAATAGAAGTAGCATTACACTTACACATTATGGCATTTCTCTCTAGCCGAATACACCAAATTGTAGCAGGAACAGTACAATGCCACAAGGCTTTCCTCTCTCCCCAACCAAACCCCCCAAACATGTTTGTGCATGAAAAACCTCCAAAGAAGAGGGGGCAAACTCAGTTCTTGTCAAAAATACTTGGCTACTTATTCCAAACCGAAGCAGAGGGGTATATATTATTATTATTATTTTTGGAGATTGGCAAAGAAATAATTCCTTAAAAGTGCGCGTGCCACCCATTTACAAACAAGAGGAGAGAAAAAACGGAAGAGAACAATCAACACTGTGATAGTATTTCCTGACTGTCCAGCATGTACTGCCCAATAAACCAGGAATAGAGTGTAGAATGCCCTCTACCTTGAGGATTGTGGGATAATTGAATCCATGAGCCCTGGCATTTTTTTCTTTCTATGTAATCTAAAAGATGGCAAGAGGGATCAAGGACAATGTTCTTTCCTTTCTCTAACTGTAGAAACACCCTTCCTAGCCCAGATTTTCTTTCTCCCAGATTCAGCAGTGACCCAATGCTGTCCTGAGATAGCAATGCCCAGAGCTTTCCCTTGGGAACCTGGCAAATTACTCAGCAATACCCTGATTCTTCCTTTGTGGCTTTGTCCCCCACTCAGACCTGGGGTAATTCATGAGCCAGAAACAAAAGCTGCCGTAGTTCTATTTGTAGATGCACAGTTACAGATTGTCTTGAATCAAGAAGTTCCTTGTCAAATTCCTATGGTAGCTTTCTCCTAGCAATTTTATAGTCACATCCTTCAGTCCATAGTTGTCAAATCAAGATTTGAATTGTGAATCAAAATTCCAATTTTGGGAATCAAGAATCAAATAAAATCTTAGGACTTGGTACAAATTTCCAAATCAATTCTAAATGACAAGCATATATTGATATACAAACAGCAAGAAAAATAGTTAAATACTTTTTAAATTTTGACAATAAAAAAAAATCATATTTCATGTGTATGCTTTCCCTAAACAAATGAAAAGTTAGACAATAAATCAGGAGATATCGATAAAAAAATGAACTCTGTGTTGTTTAAAGGAAGGAATCATGAAAAAAGAATTAAAAAAATGGACTTTTGGTGTTTATCAACAATTAAAAAAAATATTTCATGCATATTCTTTCTTGGATTGAAAAGAAAAAAATTAAGCTAAAAGATTATAATAATTGAAAAAACTACTAAAAACCAACTTATGAATCTTTACAACACAACAAAACAAGAGTACTACCTTAGCGGGTGAGTGTTTCGTTGCTTCTTCTCAATGGTAGGGCACTATTCTCCTTCTAGAGTGAAGAAGATTTTGTAGATAACACGTCTGACCTAAAGTTCTATTTTTTTCTCTTTTTTAGCACAAAATTGACATAGAAGAGAAATGGAAGATAATCATGTAAAAATAAAAAAAGGAAGGAAATGTTGCTTTTTGGGGTTTCAAACTAGGTGAATATGATAGGTCCAAAATCATGTGAATTGTTAGATTTGGATTAAATTGTTATATTCACAAGGGTGAATCAATAGATTTGCGATAATTCAGTTGTTTTTAAATTCGTTAGTAAGATTCAGATCGATTTTCTGTACAAGTGATATGAATTGTATGAATCGAATCAGAAATTGTAAGATTCTAACAACTTGGAAATGACCAAACAGAGGTCCAGCGGGTAAACAATGTGGTTTCTTAAAGTTTTATCCCATATTGTGGAGGTTTCATACAAAATTTGGGGCATCATTGTACCATGGGGAGCTAACTAGAGTAAGGACTCTTTCAAATCCATGGACCTACAAGATGATGAGAGGCAAAACCACGGTGCCTAGGATCTTCTTGTTGAGTTGGATCTGGGCCTGGTGAATTCAAGTGGAAATAAAGTTAGGTTGAGGCGTGTGATTTTGGGGATAGGAAAAAGTCTAAAAAATTGACAAAAGGATTAGGTGGGTTGGTTAGTGGCATCTGTCAGTTATGAGGGGTCCCTAGTTGTGTCAAACGAAGATTCTTTCTTGGAATGTCAAAATTAGTTCTGGCATCCTTCTTTTGTAGGAGACCAAGTTAGGTGAAGTTGATTCTTTCTTGATTAGGACTTAGGAGCACTTGGGATTCCAGGAATAAATATTGGGCTGTCCTTCAGGGATGTCAGGGGCCGAGATTGTGGTGTGGGACATGAGGGTGGATTCTATTGAGGATTGTGATGCAGGGGCAGCATCAAGGATCTGCAGCCATGGGAGAGGCTAGAAGAGATTGAAGAGAGGAAGTAAGGGGGAAGAGAGGAGTGGAGATACAAGGAGGAAAACTCACATTCTATTCCAATTCAAATTCAACAATAACTGTCTACAACATGGCTTTAATGCACTGTTTATAAGAAAGCCTCTATGCATGAAATTACACATGTATCGCGAACATTACATAAAACTACAAACAAACCCCCAAATTATACAGGTATTACAAACAACCTCCAAATACACATAATCATATACTAATTAATATTGAACACATCAGAAACTACTAACTAAACCCCACAAATCATTGATCCACTTCTTCTTAAGTATTCTTCAAAGAGGATCTTCCCAAGGCCTTGCTTCTTGTCTTACATCAACTCTCCCTTAGTTAGAAAAAATGGCCTTGAATTTTGAAATGTTGGAGGATCAAGAGTGAGAAGCAAACTTGGATTCTTCGAAAGTTAGTGTTTGAGTGATACAAGAAACCATGTTCCATTGGCAGCGCTAGGGGTGTACTCGGTTCGGTTCGGTTCAGTTTTTACCAAAACCGCCAACAGAACCGAACTCCTCGGTTTTCAAAATGACAGAACCGTATACCATCGGTTTATGAACAAACCAAACCGTGAACTCTACGGTTCGGTTCGGTTATTTTCGGTTTTACCGAATTTTGAACTATCAAAACAAAATATTACTTGAGCTGGGCTGCATCAATAGGCCACAGCCCATTGTGAAATTATAAAATTCCTGGGCTAAGACATTAATAACGAAGCCCAAAACGTAAGACATGTTGAAAGGATGATCCACATAAAATATATAGGGTGGGATACCAGTTCTCTTCCCATTTCCAACCGATGTGGGATGGGCCGATGGCTAGCATGTGGTTCCTAGCTTCCTGCATATGCCTCGGCAAATCTGTACTTCCCCAGTTGCCCTCTTTGCAGTTCGTCGGTGGCCTCTCTCTCTCGCAAAAACACACACACACACAGAATGTGAGCAACAGGTTATTCACAGGGACATAAAGACCAGTAATATAATGCTGGATGGAAACTTCAACGCAAGGCTTGGGGATTTTGGATTGGCGAGGCTCATGGTCCATGGATCATGACAAGAGCCCTGTTTCGACTCTAACTGCGGGAACAATGGGGTACCTTGCCCCAGAATATCTTCAGTATTGGAAAACAACTGAGAAGACTGATGTTTTCAGCTACGGTGTGGTCATACTTGAAGTGACTTGTGGGAAGCGGCCAATTGAGAAAGAGATAGGTAGAAAATGATCAATTTGGTTGATTGGGTCTGGAAATTGCATTCTGAGGGAAACATTATTGAAGCAGCAGATAAAAGGTTGAGTGGGGAGTTCAAGGAGGAAGAAATGAGGAAGCTGTTGCTTGTGGGTTTGAGCTGTGCAAATCCAGATTGCATGGAGAGGCCTTCCATGAGGAGAGTCTTTCAGATCCTTAATGACGAGGCAGAGTCTGTGCTTGTGCCAAAGATGAAGCCAAGTCTCTCTTTCTCTTCCAGGTTGCCTTTGAGTCTAGAAGACATCATGTCGGATGGCGAAGAGTGCAAGACTCCGTAGCACCGTAGCATCTCTTGTATAAAATTATACAATTATTATTTACTAATTCGGTTTTCGGTTTTTCGGTTCGGTTTTGGTCCAAAACTGAAACCGAAACCGAAACCGAAATTTTTTGTATTTCAAAACCGAAACCGAAACCGCAAACCGAAAAACCGAACCAAAATGTGTTTCGGTTCGGTTTTGGTCCGGTTTTCGGTTTTTCGGTAAATTTTGTACACCCCTAGGCAGCGCCATAGAATTGAGTTGAGAATTAGCATCAATAAGCACATTGGGGATGACACACTCAACAATAGGAATGTTTGAAAGACTTTGGATGTCTTTAAACACATTCATTTCCTTGCTTGTAGTGTCTTCAAGTTGAATAACTCTGGGGATTCTTTGTCTTGGTTGATTGGTAATGCGGGCTTCAAGATGATATTTTTACCATTATAGTGGAAGGCATGTGTTCTCATGTCCTTGAGCCACACCCAAATCATCCAACCAAGGAGAACCAAGATGTACACGGCTAATGTTCATGGGTATGATATAACACCGAACATTACCAAATATTCATCCAGTTGGATAGGAACCAAACATCTTTCTCAAACATGAATAGTGGAGTTATCAACCCAAGATATCACATAAGGCTTTGGGTGAGGTTCCAAATGAAGCCATAGTAGTCAGAGGTGCGAGGCAAGCCGAGGCGCGAGGCGAAGGTGCGCGCCTCATGAAGGTGAGGCGCACAATTATTAAAATGGTGTAAAATGTCTATTTGGGGTAATTGATATTTGAACATATGAATATCTAGTAATATTAGAATTTAAAAAACAATGTGTCATATATTTCAGGCAAATTAGGCAATTACTCATTTTGTATTAGTAGCTAATAGCCTAATTCAGGCAATAACCCATTTAAAATTTAAAACTTATATAATGCATTTCCAAACAAATTAAAAAATAGTAGTTAAATTTCAATAAAAAGAATAAATAGTATGTATTAGTTATAATTTATAAACTTACATTAATTAAACTAAATATTACAAATTAAAAAACAGTAGCTAAATTTCAATAAAAAGAATAAATATTATGTATTAGTTATAATTTATAAACTTACATTAATTAAACTAAATATTTAATTAGTAATTACATATAAAGAAGAAGAAGAAGAGTAGCTAAATTTCAATAAAAAGAATAAATATTATGTATTAGTTATAATTTATAAACTTACATTAATTAAACTAAATATTACAAATTAAAAAACAGCAGCTAAATTTCAGTAAAAAGAATAAATATTATGTATTAGTTATAATTTATAGGCTTACATTAATTAAACTAAATATTTAATTTATAAGCTTACATATAAAGAAGAAGAAGAAGAAGAAGAAGAAGAAGAAAAAGAGAAGCAGCAGTCAGCAGCACGCAGCACGCAGCACGCAGAAGAAGAAGAAGAAGAAGAAGACTTACAAAGGTTTGAAGGCTCAAAGACAAGCTTGCTGCTGGTTCGAAATGTCGAAGACGACGTGACGAACTCACAGCTGGTTCGAAGGCAGGTAGACGAACTCGCGAAGACTCCTGCTGGTTTGAAATGAAGTCGCAAAGGGTTGTGCTTCTTCAAAATGTCGAAGACGAATGTCGAAGACAAACTCACGATCCTGGTTCGAAGCTCGAAGATGAAGTCGCGAAGGCTTCCAGCTGGTTTGAAGGCTCGGAGACGAGCTCACGCTGCTGGTTTGAAGGATCGTGAAGGCTCCTGCTGGTTCGAATGTGCAAGACGAACTCACGAATGGCTTTGAAGGGCCTAAAGGGGCTAGGGCTCTGTTCGTTCGAGTCAAATGAGGGCTACAGGTCTGGCTGTGGCTATTTCTCTCCTTTAAATGACTAAAAATTCACGAGGCGTGACTCACTGCACCTCGTCTCGCCTAGCATCGCCTCTTGCAGGTCGCGTCGCCCCACCTAGTTTGGGGCGCAAGCCTCTTCACCTCACTGCGCCTTGTGCCTAGGAGGCGCGCTTTTAACTACTATGGATGAAGCTGCATTCGAGTGACTCCATTTATATAAACCATTTTCATGGGGCATTCATCCATCAATGATGATTGGGCAAACATTTCTTCCATAGTTGAGAAAGGAGTGGAAAAGCTTGAAATTGTGCCTGAGGTATGATTGATGGTATTTCTTTGTCCAATAATTTGTCATCATATTGCTAGATTTATATTTACATACACTGCAACTATATATCACCAAAATTTTTTTAACACACTTGCCCACAATTCTCAAATTAATCATGCAAAACCATAAACGCGACCAGTCGACCTCCAATTTTCAAGAAATATCTTCAGTTCACCTTAGATCTTGAGTGTTGTCATGCTGAAATGAAACAAATTCACTTACAAAACCCTCAAACTGCAGCAATAAAACCTGATGTTTGATGCTGTCAGTGACAATTTCAAGGGTTTCATTCCAAATTATCACGGTTGCTTGCAATATATTGCGTCCACAATCAAAATATCGCCTCCTAGGTAAAAATATCGTGGAGTAAACCAAAAATCTCATGGTTGAAATTACACATATATCCCTAACATTATGTAAAACTACAAACCAACCCCTAAATTACCCAAATATTACAAACGACCCCCAAATACACACAATCATATACTAATTAATGCTGAATATCATACACTCCTAACTATACCCAACAATCATCGATCCACTTCTTCGTAAGTATTCTCTAAAGAGGACCTCCCCAAGGCCTTGCTTCTTGTCCTACATCAGATTGCCTTGTAGGGCCCTACGTGTTGGTGCTTTTAGAGTGGTTTCATTGATTGGTGGTCTATGTTGGTTTATGGCCTAAATTCCTCCTCATTGCATGATTCTTTCGTTGATGAGTTAAGTAGCGTTTGGCCTTTGTAGCCCAAGGTGGGTTGGTCGTGGGGGATATCAATGTGTGTGACAACTCTAGGGACAGTTTAGGGGGTGCAATGGTTTGTAGTAGTATGAGTAGGTTTAACTTCTTGATTAGGGATTGCGAGTTGTGGGATATTCCATTAATCAATGGATGTTTTACTTGGTTGGTGTCTAAGGTAGACTCAAGGTCTTAAATTTCAATTTTGACTCAAATTTCGAAGCTCCAAAAGTACGGAAATTTCGATTTCGATGTCGATTTTGATTTCGATTTGAAAAAATAACGGAAACTAGTAGTAAAGCATGGAATTCTTTGTGAAACTTTAGAAATGGTTAACAAACATAAAAATATAAGTTTTAAGACTAATATATTACAAATTAAATACATCTATGTTTTGTATAAGGTGGAAAATTTGTAAAATAGTTTGTGTATCAAACATGTTTGTAAGATAAAGTACATTAAACATATTCAGTTAATGCAAATGAAATTCATAAATCATTTAAATATTATTTATTATACAAATATTGATAATTAGACATGAATGGTTAAATAAAATATTACTATAAGTTTATTTTTTCATATAATTTCAAAAGCACTTGTGATAACCTTTTGTTTCAATAAAATAAATGAAAAGAAAAATTTCCCTTCACTCTTGAGGTTTTGATAAATTTCGACAAATTTCACAAAAATTTTGAGGTTTCGATAAATTTTGGATGATTCATTGAGATTTTGACGGAAATTATGCAAGACGGAAATCGACTGGCGTTTCGATTTTGAAGGTGACGGAAATCAGAAATTTCGACAGTTTCGTGGAAATTTAAGACCATGGGTAGACTTCCTCCCGTCTCTTCACCAACAAGATGTTTTTCCAAATGTGGTGAAGACTGTTTTTGGGTTACCTTGGACCATTGTCCTGTGCTTCTAGACTCTAATCCAGTGCAGTGGGTCCCTATCCCTTTTAGATTTGATGAATTGTGGGTGTTGCACCAGCTCGTTTAAGGATTGTGTGAGGTCTTGGTTTTTTTGGGGGGGGGGGGGGGGTTAAACTGATGAGAAATTGGAAACATGTTAGGATGAAGCTCAAGCAGTGGAACAAAGAGGTTTTCGGAGACGTCAAAAGACTTGAAAAACGCCATATTCTCTAAAATTGTAGGCTTGGAAAGTTTGAAGATTGTGCCATTTTAAATGAGGGCAGGGCTAGAAGGGTGAGTCTTTGCAATGATTTGGAGGGTGTTGTTATTAAGGGAAGACATGGGCAGGCGTAAGAAATCTAGGGTGAGATGGGTGAGGGAGGGGGGCTGCAATTTTTATTTTTTTATTTTTCATTTTTCATAGAGTGGCCAATGTTAGGAGGAGGAAAGACCTTATCAAAGAATTGGAACTTGATTCAGGGTGCCAGTGAGATTACTAGTTTTTTTACAAGCACCTGTATACAGCAGAGTGTCTGCACAGTTTGATGTTAGAGGGTATTGATCGGATTAAAAAAAAATGTGTTTGAGATGAGTAGGAAGACTGGTCCCGATGAATTCACAATGGCCTTCTTGTAGGATAATTGGGAGCTGATGCTGGTGGACGTCTTGAGGTTTTATTTTTGGAGGAATTTCATCATAATGGGGTGGTGGATACTAGTGTGAATTCAACTTTCTTAGTCCCCATTCTGTGAAAGGAGAGGTCAATGAAGGTGCAGAATTGTGCACCTAGGGCTGCAAATGAACCAAGCCGCTCATGAGCGGCTTGGGAGCTTGGCTCGATAAGAGCTTTGCTTGATAAGAGCTCGTTTATTATCTAAATAAGCAATTCCCGAGCTCAAATTTTAGGCTCATTTAATAAATGAGGCGAGCCAGAACACTGTCAGGCTTGGCTCGTTTGGATTCGTGAGCAGCTCGGTTAGGCTCGATAATGAGCTCGATTTTATATTTAATTCTAAAAATATTTTATTTTATTATTTAAGTTCATTAAATTTTGCTTAACATAAGTCAAACAAAATAAATTCAAAAGACTAATAATTATTAGTTTATTTATTTATTAATAAAATAAATGTGAAACAAAGGAGGCTAAATGGCTAATATAGAAGAGGCTTCACCCAGGAAGATTTTCAATCTTTCAATGTGAGATATGGAGTTGAAGTGGGGAGAAAGAGAAGGCATGGGGAGAGAGGCTGAGAGTTGCACGCCTGTATGTTTTTCAGGTTTGTCCCACATCGGTAATCCACTACTTCTTTACCTCCTCAACAGCTTATAAAAGCTCTTGCCCACTACACATTTGCTCCACCTCTCTCATGGCTGCGTGCCAGCTTTAATGCAGGCCTGCTTAATACTATCTTTATGTTGTGGGCTTTTTTATTGTGGGTTATTTTTGTGTAGTTTGAGTTGTATTTGGGCCTGTTTATTGATGGGCTTCAATACCTCATTTTAAGCCCAACTGGCTGACTGACTGAGGTAGGCCTTTAAAAGTTAAAGTTGGCTGGGCTTGATTTATTGGCTTGTTTTAAACCAAGCTGAGCTCGAGTCGAGCCCGATCTTGTGATTAATTTTTTGAGCCGAGCTCAAGCTTAATATTTGGAGCTCGAATTGTACTGAGCCAGAGCCTGAGCTGAGCTATTCTTTTTTCAAGCTAAGCCTGAACATGTGAAAGCTTGGCTTGGCTTGGCTCAGCTCATTTGCAGCTCTATGCGCACCTATTAGTTTGGTCACTAGCCTATGTAAGATTCTTTAAAAAATTTTGTCTAAAAGATTGAGAGAGGTTTTGTTAGATAGGGTGACCATCTTCCAGTTTACTTTTATTTGACAAGCAAATTCTTGATGCAGTGCTGGTTGCTAATGAGGTGGTTGAGGATGTGAGGAGGAGGTGTGGAAGGGGTTTAATCTTTAAGTTGAACTTTTGAGAAAGCTTATGATATGGTGAAAGTGAATCAAGGGATGCTTGGGTTCGACCCATTTATCAATCATTATTAATAGTCACCTAGAGAATGGTTTAGGGCTTCTAGTGGTTCATACAAATGGATTCGTTGTCCCTGTTTTTGTTTACTTGTATTGTGGATGTCTTGAGTAGGATGTTTCTGCACCTGGTTTTAGGACCTGGACTGTTAACTGACCCAGTAAAGTCAATGGGTTGGTCAAACCAGTCAAACTGGTTGTTGAATCAGTTAGCATGACATATATGACAATAATATTATGCTAACCTGTAATAATATTTTAAATATACTAGTAATCACTTATAGTCAATTATAATAAATAGGTACTAGTAACAATTTAAATAAAATTTGTACATTTTTCTATTTTTAAACGTTATTCTTGAAATTTATTATTAATAATAACCATTTGTTAAATTTTTAAATAAAAAAATATTAAAAGGTAAATGAAGATTTCGATTCAATTAAAAATCATTAAAATTAATTAAGTTTTTGTGCAAATATAAGTTACTTCTTCCATAATTTTAATTATTTACAGCATGTGTAAACTTGTATATTTATTATTTATAGCATGCTGGAACTACAAGTGATAGTAGGTGCTGTGATAGCTCCTTCTCTTGTTGTGTTTTAGGTCCCAGGTTCGAGTTTGCTTCAATCCAAAAAATTGCATCCCTTTTTTATTAAAGAGAAGGGTTGATCCACCCACGAACCTGGTTCAGACCGGTTAGTCTGGTTTCAATCGGGTCAACCGGTTCAATTCTGGTTTGCTTCAAAACCAAGCCTCAAGCGATACCCAGACTGGTTCAGGTTGAACGTGGTCGGTCCGTCCGGTCCTGTCCAAGTTTCAAAACCCTGCTTCTGCATGCTTTGTTTTTTCGTTTTCCCCTTTCTTTTTAAAAATTTTTATTTTAGGAGGGGGGAGGTGATTAGAGGTGTATTGATCTGGACGGAGAAGGTGAAGGTGTCTCATCTCCAGTTTGCGGATGATACTATTTTGTTTCTTGAGGACAATTGCAAAGTCCTTTGTTGAAACATTTTTGAAAATATTTTTGGATTAAAGATCAACTTGTTTAAGAGTGGTGTTGCTGGCATTAAATATGGGCAGTTGGGAGCTTAGAAAGTTCAATGTTTAGTGGGCTGTGTCACCTTAGCAGGCTGTTGTCCTATGTTGGTCTCTCCCTGAGGAGCAATCCAAATTGTGTGACTTTTTGGGAGCCTGTGATTGAGAGGGTTGGTAGGAGGTTGGAGGGGTGGAAGAGGGCATACTTCATCTCTTAGAGGTCATATTTCCCTCATTAGAGCCTCACTTTCCAACATGCCCATTTAATTCACCTATTTTTTTAAGTTTTTAGGATTATCAAGAGTGTCACCAGGGTTCTTGAAAGGTTGACAGGTGATTTTTGTTGGTTCGGATTTTGGGAAAACAAGGGACACCACTTGGTTATTTGGGAGACTGTTAGGAGACTCAAATCAGAAGGGGGCTTGTGTCTTAACAATGTGGTTTCTTAAAACATTTCTCTAATTGGAAAATGGTTGTGGAGGTTCCTTGAAGTTAACTCCCCAGGGTATGTGGTGATAAAAAGTATGTGGCCCATTGCAATTTTTTTTTTTTTTGTAGGGGGGGTGAGCACTAAAGGAAATGGTGTTGTTTCTTTTGCAAGACCCTAAATGTTTGGGTGTTCTTATACATGCACCCAGTTTGCAACCCCAACACAAATTGTCAAAGCATTGTCCAAATTAAAAAAAAAAAAAAAATCATCCAATAAGTTAGTATGCCCTCTAGGCTCAACTTAGGGCATCACACCTGAAGGAGCATGGTTTCCTTATGAGGCCCTTGAAAAGCCCCTTTCTAAAAATTGACGTTGCATTTTCCTTTTGTACTCAACACACCTGTTGGATTAGGTCTAACCTAGGATACCATCTTAGTTTAAAATTGGCATTTCACTTGTATCAAGTATATCATTTGCGTCATGCTTAGCATTTGCATCTACATCTTGCTCAGCATTTGCGTGGCATTTTCATTAGAAATAAGCATTTCACTTGCATCGAGCTTAGCTGAAGATTAGTATCTGCATATTATCCTTCATTTGCATCATGTCTTGTAAATGCATCCTCGTCAAACTCAACAAATTAAAGCATCATCTAGCTACTTTGGAGGAACATTTCATTTGCATTAAGTCCAACATGTGAATAACATTAGACTTGAAGAAAAAGAAAAAAAACATAGGAATTATTATCCCTCTTCCGTCTAGTTGAGCCTAGAAATGTCACATCAGTTCGTTGAGGTTGAGAAGAAAACAAAAAGAAAGCTAGCATATCATTTGCATCTAGTATTTCATTCTCAGGTCAAAAAATGACATTACATTTGCATTTTGTGCTACATTTGCGTCTTGCATTACATTTGCATCTTGCATTCCATTTGTGTTTTGCATTTCATATGCATCTTGCATTTCAATTGCATTTTCAACTTTTCCTAAACCCCATTTGTTGCAACTATGATTTGGTTTGTGGTTTCACTTTTGATCTCTTTTTCATAAACCGAGTTGGTTTACAACCAATATAGTCGCGACTCACTCCCATGACAAAGGCATCTTTTGTAGACCGCATTGGTCTGCGCCCTAGCAATGACTCACTACAAGCCCCATGTCAAAGGTAGCCCTTTCCATAGACTGAGTGGGTTTATAGGCAATATTGCTGTGTCTTAGTCCTATGGCAAAGGCATACTTTGTAGACCATGTTGGCCTACACCCTGCAAATGACATGTAGCAAGTCTTATGTCAAAGGTGGTCCTTTTCGTAAAACTGAGGTTGTTTACAACCAATGTCACTTAGCTCATTCCCATGACAAAGGCATCCCTTATAGATTGCATTGACCTATGCCTTAGTGTCCTATCAGTGACGTGCTGCAAGTCCCATGTCAAAGGTAGTCTTTTTCGTAAATTGAGTTGGTTTATAGTCAATGTTGCCGCGGCTTAGTCCCATGACGAAGCCATTCTTCGTAGATAGTGTTGGCCTACGTCCTACCAATGAAGTGCGGCAAGGCCCATGTCAAAGGTAGTCCTTTTTGTAAGCTAAGTTGGTTTACAACCCATGTTGCCATGGCTCAGTCCTTTGACCGACATCTTGTACACTGAATTAGTCTACGCCTTACCAATAACGTTGCGGCAAGTCCCATGTTAAAGGTATTACTTTTCATAAACAAAGTTGGTTTGTAGCCAATGTCGCCGTTGCTTAGTCCCATGACAAAGGCATCCCTCGTAGACCGAGTTGGCTACACTCTACTAATGATGCATGACAAGTCCCATGTCAGGTAGTTTGTTAAGATTTGATTAAAATGAATGAACTAACTTGAAGATAGGTCTCTTCCTCTATTTATAATACAAATTAAATACATTTTAATCAAAATAATACCCTTACTAACTCTCACTAGTTAACATACTAACACACTCAATAATAATACTAAAGGACATTCATAACCTAACACTCCCCCTCAAGCTGGGGCATAAATGTCATATGCTCCTAGCTTGTTGCTAATGAATTTAACACGAGCAACCCCTAATGCTTTGGTAAACAAATTAGCAAGCTACATGTCCGACTTCACATAAACAGTTGTAATGAGCTTTTGCACAAGTTTTTCCCAAACAAAGTGACAATCAACTTCAATGTGCTTCGTCTGGTCATGAAAGACTGGGTTGGAGGCAATATGAAGAGTAGCTTGATTGTCACACATTAACTTCATGGGTTGAAGAATAAGAAGTATCCAATTCTTCCAACACGTTCTTCAACTAGACAAGTTCACAAGTAGTGTGAGCCATAACTATATAATTTGATTCAGCACTTGACCTTGCCATCACAATTTGTTTCTTAATCTTCCAAGCATGGTTCGAAATCGCGGTCGCGGGTAACGTCGCGTAATGGTTGCGGGTGTTGCGGGCTGCGGGAGACGCGGGTGTTACGTAACGGGAAGCAGGCGTAACGGTCGTGAATTTTTGTCACGCATGCACAACCATGCCAAAATCAAAAAATAAGCATGAAATCCATTAATACTTGATTTTTAATGAATTTTGAAGGTTTTCATTCAACCTACGAATGCTTTTTAATAGGCATTATGATTTTTATATTAATTTTAGTGCACTGTTTACAAAAAAATACATATTTTTTTTTATAATTTACATTAATGAGTAAAAAGATGTAGAAATGTAAGAATCAATTAATTAAAGTCAAAATATTACTAAAAATGAATCAATAGATGACTCAATACTCAATATACACATTACACATACATGAATTTAAAAAGTGATTAATATCAAATATCAATAAATAGTTGAAAATACATGAATACAATATTACAAATTTATAACATAACATATGTCACCACCAAAAAGAATGACGTGGAGGGTCTTCATAATTTGCATATGTATCTTGAGATTGGGATGAGAAATTATCTCCCCATCCTTGTGGAAATATATAGTTGAATAAACCCAAGTTTGCGTCATTTCATTGTTGCTCTTGAAAATGTACTAGTGGTGAAAATCCTCCTGAATAATGTCCATAAGTTGGGGCAGGGGCTAGCTCTGGGTAGTGTGTAGAAGAAGACTCACTAGATCCTGAGATTCCTAATCTACTAGGATAAAAATATGAGTCACAAGATGCATAATGTGGATATGCTGGATGAGATCCATATGATTTTGATGATGAACTATCTAAACCAAAGTCGCCAAAACTACGAACCACACCATATGAATCTTCACTAGGGTCACCACGAGCACTCCTTCTCTTGGGTTGTGAAGATTGGTTCCCTGGAGGAATACCCAAGTCATAATTTTCAAGTATGTCATGTAGTCCATAAGGATCAGAAGGATGTATATGCTTGCAAATGATGTCCCTGTGTCATATCCATAATTATATTCTACACCGCTGCCTCCACCACCACCACTGCCACCCCCCCAACCCCAGTTCCAGCACCACTATTACCATCATCACCACTTGGTGGGCTCAAATCAAGATTGTCATCACTTTGTGTACGTTCAGAGCTTGAACTTGAATCATCATGCGCGTTTATTGGTGATTGATCTCCTCCTTTTGTAGCACCACCAACTTCTTCATTTAACCAATTTGAATTGTCCTGACCGTCGAGTAGTGGTGTCTCTCTCTCCTCTAACTATTGACTTAAAGGATCATCTTCTCCGAAAATGTAGTCCAAATTGATAGGATTGAAACCTTCTTCAATTTCTCGTTGGCTTCTTCACGTTGTACGTCTTAACTTTAACCTCATGTTGTAATGTACGAAAACAAGTTTTTGTAGTCTCATGTACTTTAATCTATTTCTTGTTTTCGTATGGATGAGGCTAAAGGTGCTCCAATTACGCTCACAGTTTGAAGCTGATGTGGTCTGACTAAGAACTCTGATTGCTATTCTTTGGAGCTCAAGAGCACACAAGGCATAATGAATCCACCATTCAGCTGCATGAATAATTAAAAAGAGTTTTATGTTAGTATAACGTATATTTCAAAAGTCAAATTTGAACATAAAGAGAGAAAATAGAGTCATTCATCCATTGTTTAGCTATATAGTCATCCATTGTTTAGCTATGTAGCCATATTTACTAGGATTTGTTTGTTTCGCTGCCCTTTGAGCCAACGGGGTTCCAAGTCTCCTGCTTATCTCGATATAGCAACAACTAAAAAAGGATGATTGTGAAATATAATTAATTAATTAGATGTATTAATAATTATTCTTGAAAGTATTACAGAATACTAGAACAATTCATTATTCAATTTAATGGAACCAATACTTATTTGATTAATAGCCCGAATTTGAGTATCTATATCGGGTACCAACTTAGTTATCACTTTTTTAACCCCATCCATGACTTCTCTAGCAACTTCAGGAGAGGGTGGGGCACCATAAAAAAATTATGGGTTCAAAAAATACCCTAGAATTAAATTTAGAAACATATTAATCAATAGTTTTGTAATGCAACTATGCATAATTTAAAAGTTAAAATAATAAGAAATTGTATTTGATTTACACTTACCAGCAGCGTGCAAATCTTGGTACAATTGAAAACTCCACCAGTTGTCAATAATTTTCCAATAGTCTTTGTAAAACCGGCAATCTTTTTGAATGGCCAACTTCGCCCTATCAATTGCCTCGTATATGAAGTTCATGGTTGGTTTTTCATCACCATCAACTAATTTAAGAACTTTCACTAAGGGTTCTTGCACTTTAATTATATCAGAGGCCTTTTGTCAAAACTCTTTGCCTAAGATAATTTTCTTTGAATCATATGCTGGGCCTGATTTTGCCATCCCAAATCTTGAGTTTTTCCAAGCATCAGATGTAAAGATTTCCCTTAATGCTTGTTTATGCCTGACAATAGTCTCCAAAGTAATGAAATTTGTGGCAAATCGAGTGATGGCAGGGCGAAGTAACTCTCTATTATTTGTGAATTTTTTCATGAAATTCACTGTCCATGTATAGTTGTAAATAAATGAGGTTATTGTTCTTGCATCTCCTAAGACCTTCTTCACGTTACTTTTTTTACCAATATTTTCAAGAATAAGGTCTGCAATGAGCTACACGTGCTGTCCTACTATTTAATTAAAAACATGCAAGTTCATAATACTATTTGTATATACAATTAAAATTAGAAAATTACCTGAAATAATATTTAACTGTTTTGCTTGGCACATCAGAGGCATCAACTGATTTATGAAACTCGGTGCCTCTATCGCAATAAACTAAAAAGTTTATAACGTGTTTTTTAGTTGGTCTTGACCAACCATCACACATAAGGGTTATACCTCTCTCCTTCCAAATTCCAGCAAAAGAAGCCATATAATTTTTCATTTCTTGATACTCTTGCTCCAAATAAATTTCAGATATCTCATAAGGTGATGGACCCTTCATCCCCTTTCCAACCTCTGTAGCAATATCAAGCATAGACTGCATAAATGGAGAGTCAGCTACATTCGCTGGAATCCAATTATAAATTAGGAATTTTCCAACTGTTTTTCCTAATTTACTTCTTAAACCTTTCAGTAACTTAGTGTTGATTTTTGATTGTTTCGCACTCTTGCTTCTTTCTAAAATAGGATCCATTGCCTTTAGTCTAGTTTCAGGGGCATCAGGATTGATCCATTGTCGTCCACTACCTCCAGCTTCTCGACCATTATAAGATCGAGCTCCTGCTCTATTGAAACCACTAGTAGCACCACTGCCAGAGCCACCTCCCTCTTCATAAATATTACCCCCTCTAGTTGTTCTTGCTCGAAATCTTTGTCTCTCTTCCCATTGTTGCCGTGATCGTATGCTTTCTTGTCGAGCAAATCTCATACTTTCTTCTTCCAAGTCTTCTTCATCGCTCAAATTCTCAAAATCTCCTCTAATTTGGACTTCTGCTTCTTCTTGCCTTTTCTATTTATCTCTTTTCTTCTGAGCATACTGTTGTAGATGTTTCATCATTTGTTCTCTTACTTGTGTGGTCACATTTGAGCATCCAGTTATTTGACTCTTTTTATGTGCCAAGTGTTGTTTCAAGTGTGTAATGCCCCTTTTAATTATCTTCCCACGTAACTTACACATAATAACATGTCTATTACCGTCCACCGCAGTACCAAAATGCCATCCAATATCCTCACTAGGTAAGTTCTCATTTCCTCTATCACTTGACATATTGATAGACTTAATTTGATGATCTCTACGCAAAACATAGAGAAAATACAAAGTTACAACCTTTCTAAAAAAATGACAGAAATAATATTATAATTAGTAATTTAGTAAATATTAAATAATAAGTACTAAATAGTCCTTCTAATTTTAAATACTTATTACGTAAAAATAAAATAAAATATTTGATTAAAAATAATAAGTAATGTTTAATTTATTTTTATATTTAAATAAATAAAATTATAAAATATTAGATATTTTATTACAAAAAAATATATTCCTTTATCTTTAAAAAGATATTTTCATTATTTTTTATAACTTAATTTTATTTTCATTTATAACTATAAGAAATTAACATTGTAATTTTAAAGGTGGAAAAGACTTTTGCTCTACTTTCATATACATCACAACATCACTAACAGAGATTCATACAGTACAAATTGACTATTTAACTTTTTAAGCATTTTCTCAGTATATGGATTAAAATAAAATTTTTCTACAAATTCTAGTAGTAAACTAGTAATTAGTAAAAATCTAAATTATTAATATATTAACTATTAGGTTAAAATTTTTTTTATTAAGTTATCAATTTTTACTTTATTTGGTAACTAAAAACAAAAAATAGATTATGTAACGATTTATTTTACCAAATTTTAAATTTAAGGTCAAAATGATGTTTTAAAACTTAAAAAATATTTATAAACAGGAAATATGTAATGGAACTAGATTTTCCTAATTACCTTTCAAAAAATATAAAACAATTAAAATATTTATAAATTAAGAAAATTTTATTTTACATAATTAAGGAGGTTCCATGGTGTATGTTGTTTGCAGATGATATTGTATTAATTGACGAAACTAGGGATGGAGTAGAGACTGAGTTAGAATTATGGAGAGAAGCTTTGGAATCTAGAGGCTTTAAGATAAGTAGAAATAAAACAGAATATATGAAATGTAATTTTAGTAATGATAGGAGGAATATTGGAGACAAAGTTAAACTTGATGATGAAGAAATAAATAACACTTGTAGATTTCGATACCTTGGATCTATTATGCAAGCTGAAGGAGAAATTGAAGATGATGTAATGCATAGAGTTAAAGCAGGTTGGGTAAAATGGAGAAGTGCTTCAAGTGTTCTATGTGATCGTAGAATACCCTTAAAATTGAAAGGAAAATTTTATAGAATAGCTATAAGACCAGCCATGCTATATGGATCAGAATGTTGGGCGACGAAGAAACATAATATCCAAAAAGTAAAAGTTGCCGAGATGAGGATGCTTAGATGGATGAGTGGTATAACATTGAAAGATAAATTAAGGAATGAACATATTCGTGGTAAGTTAGGTGTAGCTTCTATAGAAGATAAGATAAGGGAGGGACGACTCAGATGGTATGGACACTTGCAACGTAGGCCTTATAGTGCACCTGTGAGGAAAAGTGACTTAGTTACTGTGGGGGGCAGTAGAAGGGGTAGGGGTAGACCTAAAATAACTTGGGAGGAGATAGTGAGTAAGGATTTAATATCTTTGAATCTATCAAAAGAAATGGTCTATGATCGCATAAATTGGCGGAAAAGGATTCATATAGCCGACCCCACTTAGTGGGACTAAGGCTTGGTTTTGTTGTTGTTGTATTATTGTTTTCTAATTTTTTAATCTATTAAATTACTCTTTTTTTTTAATTCGATTTAACAAACATAATTTACAATAAATTATAATTAAAAAAATAAAATAAAATAAAAAGTTTAAGATGTGGGTGTTGACTGAAATTTTAAAGCTTATCTCATACGCAGAGAGTCTGAGTGAGACCGAGAGAGGGGAGGGGACTCGGAGAAGCCTCGAAGCTTCGTGCGACGACTGGCGGAGGCTGCTGAAGGGCTATCGATGACTCCAAGCTCCATGCGATGACTGGTAGAGGGTTGGCTGGTGGCGGCGAGTGCGACGATTGGCGGAGGAAGTTGCCTTCGGCCACTCTCAGGCTTCGAAGAACTTAGTTAGGATCAGGATTCAGGATTCAAGAAGGCTAGACGAAGGCTGCGAAGATGAGTAGATCTACTCAAGCTTCGAAGAAGTGAAGGCATGAATCCTTCTTATTGCTTCGGCGGCTCGGCCAACAAAATTTCAAGGTAAGTTTTTTTGCTCTTTGAATGTTAGATTTAGTTAGATTGAATGGTAGATGGGTGGTTGGGACTCGGGAGAGGGGGAAAGGAGCGCTGCGCAGCAAGAAAGGAGATTCTGCAAGCTGTCGGCATGTAACGGTCCGTGACGGACCGTTATGAAGTGTAACGTTGGGGTAACGACCGTTACGGAGATGTAACGGTCGTTACGACTGTGAATTTTTTCCGAACCGCATTATCGGCCCGTATCGGTTTTGGAGCCCTTGATTTATGTTACGTATCGGCCGTTACGCTACGTAACGGCCATTATTTAAAACCATGCTTCCAAGAAACCAAATTACTACCAACCAATATACAATACCCCGTTGTGGATCTCCAGTTGGAAGGCGATCTAGCCCAATCTGCATATGTATATCCATGGATATAAGTGTGACCCTGATCACGACATAAAAGACCTCTTCATCTTGGGTGTACCTTTGAGATATCTCAAGATGTGAATTACTACATCCCAAGGACTTATCCTTAGAGAATCTAGAAATTGACTCACATTTGTTGCAAACGATATATTCGGCTGAGTGACTGTGAGATAATTTAGCTTTCCAACAAGTCTCTGGTATTGTCCTGGATTAGGTAGCAAATCACCAATATTTGGTGCTAACTTGTTGTTAGGATCCATGGGTGTATCAACCGGTTTAGATCCCAACATGCCAGTTTCATCCAATAGATCAAGAACATACTTCCTCTCTGACAAAACAGTTCCGATACGAAATCTAGATACTTCTATACCCAAAAAGTATTTCAATGGTCCCAAATATTTGGTCTGAAATTTTGTTTGTAGAAAACGTTTGAGACTCTGAATACCTTTATCATCTTGTAATAACAATATCATCCACATTAACAACAAAAAGGATCCTACCCAATGAAGTATGACGATAAAACACGAAATGATCCACTAAACACCGCCGAAGACCAAACTCAAGTAATACAACACTGAAACGACTAAACCATGCTCTAGGAGACTGTTTTAAACCATATAAAGCCTTTTTGAGCTGACAATAAGCTTGACTCCTCCTGAGCAACAAATCCAGGTGGTTGCTCCATATAAACCCCCTCCTCAAGGTCACAATGCGAGAAGACATTTTTCTCATCTAACTGATGCAAAGGCCAGTGACAAGTAGTAGCCAAGGAGATGAACAAATGTATTGATGTAAGTTTGGCAGCCGGAGAAAAAGTATCAGAATAATTCAGACCATACATTTGCGTGTATCCCTTGGCAACAAGACGGGCCTGATGACCCACTGAGCCATTAGGGTTGACTTTAATAATGTAAACCCACAACCAACCACAAACTTGTTAGGAGGAAGAGGTCCCAAGTAGCATTGTCATGTAAAGCATTCATCTATTCAACTATAGCATCCCTCCACCCAGAATGGGTTGGCTTCCAAAACAGATTTAGGAAGAATAGTAGATGTTAAAGCAGTAACAAAACTATAATAGGAGAGTGATAAGGAGTCATAACAAACTTAGTTGGAAATGGGATGTTGAGTACATGTGCGTTTATCTTTCTAAACAGCAATAGGAGGATCAACATCATGGAAGTATGATCATCAAATGAGGAAACCAAAGGCATGGTCGTAGAAGCTAGAGGTGACTCTCTTCATTGGAGTCGTTGTCATGAGTACAACTGCAAATTAGGATGATCAAGACGATGAGAAGGACTCAAACTACATGGAGACTCAGATGGTTGGTTGAGCAAGGACAACAACGTAGAATCTGGAAGATTAGGCAAAGGAAGAGACTCATTGAGCTCAAAAGTACTCAGTGTCTGGGTGTGGAAAGGTTTATACTCAAAGAAGTTAACATTGGCAGAAACAAAGAAGCGATGAAGCACAAGACTATAACAATGATATCCCTTTCGAGTATCCTAGGAAGTTACATTTTATAGCACGAGGACCCAACTTATCTACCCTAGGAGTTAGTTGATGAACAAAGGACACACACCCAAATAGACGAGGAGGAAGAGAAAATAAAGGTGAATTAGGAAAGAGAATGGAGTAGGGAATTTCATCATTAAGAATAGACGATGACATTCTGTTGATTAGATAACAAGCATTACGTATTTGAACTGGAAAACCAAACTAAGTCTTTGTTTTAGAACAAAAGACACAAAATACATGGAATAACTCAGAACAACCTTTTATTAAACATTATAATGAACTAACATAAAAGGGCTTGCAGCCCGTTTATTGACTCGAAAAGCTAAAGGAACACGATGGTGCTTTCCTAAATGATCAGACTCACAATTGAGATTAGACACATAACTCAAACTAGGAAAAAGACATTTTAACTTTTCCAATGAAGGATGACCATGGCAACAATGAATTTGGAAAGGTGTGAGTCGTGTGACAGCAGCAGTGCAGGCGGTAGAAGGAGATAGTGGGTCAAAGTGATAGAGTTCACAAGCTTCACATCCTTCATGCCCTCCACCAATCATCTTCAAATCCTGTATAACCACAGAATTAAGGAAGAATGTCACTGAACAATCATGGATTTAGTAATTTGCCAACAAACATAAGATTGAAATGAAATTTGGGAATATATAATACCGAAGGAAGAGAATTAGAAGAATTGGGATTTACAATCCCAATTCCCTTGAGTGCAGTGGTGGATCCATTCGCAAGAGTACCACAACGTAAATTTGTAAGATATTGAAGAGTGGAGAAGAAGCTAGGTACACATGTGATATGGTTAATTTCAGTGGAGCTATGACCCAAGGACTAGAATGAGAATTACTAGATGATAGGCATACTGTGTGATTACCTGTTTGGGCAGGAGATGCAATGAGAAGAGAACCTTGTTGTGATGCTTGATATTGCTGAAACTTGGAATACTCTTCCTTTGACGTGGATATAGTACATTGCCCCCCTACTCGGCTCCAAAGGTGTGGGGTCAGTGGTGCCTGCATTGGCTGCCCCCAAAGGTGTGAAGTGGTTGCTGCATTGGCAACACGTGAATGTTTGCTGTGAAGATTCCAACACTGCTCAATAGTATGATTACTTCGTCCTCAATGAGTGCACTTGCGAGGAGTACTTCTACCTTGTCCATCTCTACCACTATGTCCACTTGAACCACCTCGATAACTTTTGCAATCGTTTGGTAGAGAACTAGAGTCCTCTTGTGTAGCAAAGGCTGTCCTCCTCTCAGAGCCGGATGTATGAACAAGAGAATGCATGCTAAAGGAAGCACGAAGGACACGAGATTAAACATCGACAAATGATGGCAGCTCGGCACTACTAAGTATTTGGGATTGGACTGCCTCAAACTCGGATCTAAAGCCTGCTAGAACACAAAGAATTGTTATCTACTCCCTTTGATTCTACATCTCACGAATGTCCGCAGTTATAGGTTGCATGATATGACATTAAGCTCCTCTTGAATACGTTTCATCTCTCCAAAATAATCTGCAATAGTTTATATCCTTGTTGTAACTGAAAGTACTCTCTGGATAAATCATACATTTGTGTAATGTTACTGGAGTATAGAAGGTTTACATAATCTCAAATCTCCTTGCACATATCTAGATGCATACACATCCATGCAATTTGTGGCTCCATTGAATTCCATAAGAGGGAAACAATCAAGGCATCTTCTTGATTCCACACGTCGTTTCTCTTCTCATCAAAAGGATTAAATTGGAGCAAGTGGTCAAATTTCCCTAATCCTGCTAAATAAATCCGAACAGCTTTAGACCATTGGACATAGTTCTTTCCATCCAACTTTGAGTTGTTATTTGTAGCAGTGATGTAGGAAACAAATTTTTGGAATTCATTGATTCCATCCCAACACCAACAATTCAGCAACCACACCAAAACAAGGAGAACAATAAAAACTAATTGGGACAATCACAAACTATGTGAAGGACTGAGACAACCACGAACAAGGTGAACAACTCACCAACGGATATAGCACTGCCACAGCCCACAACTGAACACACGAACACTGCCACGACTCCAAAAAACTCACAAAAGAAGCCTTCACAAACCCTATACAGAGATTTACGGAATACCGCGAGTGCATGGTTGAAAAAGGTTGAATTTTTGAGCAAAAAACTGACCTAACAGCTTGATAATATAGTCTAGAGAAGGAATCAGGACATGGCAGAGGAAAAGAAAAGAAAAAAAAAAGTGGTTGGAACTTCACACACGTGCTGGAGCGTGGGGTTGGCACTACCGGCATTTGGCTGGCGCATGGGGACTCCTTATACGATGGGCTTTTTTGGTGTTAGGCTTTTTTGGGGGGGGGGGGGGGTTTGTGGTGTTAGGCTTCGGGGGGGTTTTGTTTAAGGGGCATGGTTGGTTTTGTGAAATGATATGGGATGGAGGCGGATTTGGGAAGGACAGCCGCGGGAATGGTGTTTTCCGGCAGACTGAGGGGAATCGGGTTTAAGTTGGATCATGCGCTGATACCATGTTAAGATTTGATTAAACTAAATGACCTATCTTGAAGATAGGTCTCTCCCTCTATTTATAATAAAAATTAAATACATTTTAATGACAATAATACCCTTATTAACTCTCACTAATTAACATACTAATACACTCAATAATAATAATACTAAAAGACATAAATAACTTCTAACATAGTCCTTTTCATAAACCGAGTTGGTTTAAAGCCAATGTTGCTGCGGCTCAGCTCCCATGACAATGGCATCCCTTGTTAGCATAGAGATGGTGAGTGATCCTCTTGCCATTGCAGGCTTAGTAGGTAATCCTCCTACCCCTGCATTCCCTTGATTTTACAAATGGCAAGTTGTTCCTTTGTACCATCCTTTCATCTTCAGCTTAAGACACTTTGGAAGATCCCCATGTCAAATGTCTCTTCCTCTTTTTTATCATTTCCAAAAAATATCCAAAAAAAAAAAAAAATCATCCACAGTTGCATGCATTTTCATGTCACTTGGAGCATAAAAAAAAAAAAAATTTCAAAATTTTAACTTGCAAACATAGGCATTTGTTTACTTTCTTGTTCTTTTCTAAAGAACCAAGATTTTGCTACATAATGCCTGGTTCAAAATTCGTGTCTTCATATTTATATTTCTATTACCATAGAATATCAAAAGGTGATCCTTCCAACATTCTAAGTAACAAACATATAAAGAGGGGCAGCTGTAGACACCCCATTTTGTCCTAGCATCATATAGAAAAATCAGGTATCTCCATCACTTCTCTTGATTTTCAAGCTTTCAGAAAAAACCAAAAAATTGAGTTTTGATAGTCTCGAGTCATTTTTCATTTTCTTGTAATTAATCCTTAGTTTTTAGGGGGTTGGAGAACTTCCTTTTCAAATTGCAAAAAGGTAATAATATGCCATTTGAGGTCTTCCTATCACAAATAGGGAGAAATTATATGGTAGACTGAGTCCACCATGTCATCCATAAACTAACCCAATAAAGTGGTGACAACTCATACACTAGAAATCATAAGCAAATCATGATTAATTTTCTTTACAAATAAATAGAACAAAATCTATGATTAATTTCCCTTCCTATAAAAATTACCAAAAAAAAACCATAGTTAATCTAATTATTTAACAAAAGATTGGTGTTTGAAGTGTCAATTCAATTATTGGTTTTAGTAGATTCATTGGCTGTGCATTGGAAACGTTTATCTTTTATTTAATAGGAAATGTTATAAAATTACTAAGCTATTTTTTTCATAGAAAAATTAATGGATTTATTTAATTTCCAAATATTCATAAAACTATTCAATCATATGATTATTTAAATTATGTTCTAAAATTTTCTTTGGCCTAACTATGAAAATAATCATTAAATGATAACATTTTTAAAATTTTTTTTTTTAATATAAATTGAGTGGACAACATTGAATAATAGAAAAAGTATCGGTTTACAAAGAAAATTAATTATGGTTTTTTAAAAATAATTTTTAATCATGAATTACCCGTGGATTTCTTTGTAATTTGTTTTGGGAAGAAAAACTACGGATTTTTTTTGTTTGTAATTTTTGTGAGAATAGAAATTAATCATGCTTTTTTTTTTTTTTATTTGCTTTGGAAATAAAGTTATGCTTATGCGGACCAGTGTTTGAGTTGTTATTACTTTGTTAGGTTAGTCTATGGATGATGTGGTGGATTTGGTCTACCTAATAATCTCTCCACAATAAGGGACCTTGTGTAGGTTCATCCTCTCACTCTCACTTTTGTGGGCTTTCTTACTCTCATACTGGTACTCATTAAACTTTCAAGTGCTGATAGGGGGCAATTTTTAGTAGGTTTTCTCTCATTGGGCGAATCTCTCTCTTGGCATCATGTCCCTTATCTTTCATGTTTTCATCTCATTGTGAAGCAATAAAAAGAAAATGTTTCACTAGCTTAATGCCTTCTACATTGTTTATGCACGCATATATATCCATTTCTCATAAAAACACAATAAGAAAAAAACAAAAAAAAAATGATAATAGACAAAAATTGCTATAGTCTTCGTGTCATCTTCACCTAGACATACACCTAGACATACATTTACACGCAAATTCCAGATTAATGGGATGCTTGCATTCCAATTGAAGGCTCATTGTAGGCTTGTGCTCAATTATGAAGCCCAATATGGGCTTGTGTTTGATCTAAGGTCCATGGTCGGCTTGTGTTCAATTATGAAGCTCAATTTGGACTTATGCTTGATCTAAGGCTCACTGTGGGCCCGTACTCCTGCTGAAAGCCCAATGCAAAAATCTCTGACCCATAACTCACTTAGGACCAGTCCATAGCCATTTCACATGCATACCATTCCCACACTAAAAAATCACAATCCCCTCTCACAGCTTCCCTATGCCCCTGCTTCCCTTCTCAACTCAATGTGCTGCCTGGCAATCCCACAAAAAAGGCCCAAATAAATGAAAGGAAAATAAAAAATAATATTCTCCCCCCAAGTAATTTGGCCACTTTGCTCTGAAAAAAATCTGAAAAATAGAAAACAAAACAAATAAAAAAAGGGTTATTCTCCTCTAACAACGGGCATCTTTTATGGACTTTGCAGTCTGACCTCTTAAGGGGATTTGATGTGAAAAGAAAAGCAGCAGGAGAGAGAGAGAGAGGGAGAGAAAGAGTAAGAAAGAGAGGTAGGGAGAGAGAGTAAGAAAGAAAGAGAGAGGGATCAGGCTATGGTGATCCCATGGTCCTCGATCATGGCTTGGGAAGCAGGGATCATGTTGGGGGCGGGGTGGGAACAATGAGGCTTAGGAAAAGGGGTATTTTGAAAATTAAACAAATTATCCGAGGTCATTTAGAAAAGTAAAAAGCCAGTAATTCTCATGGGATAAATAGTGATTTCGCCCGTCACAATTCCATCGCTTGCAGGAATCATGATTCTGCTTGGTTTTTTATTCTGATTTTTTTTTTTTTGAAACCAAACATGGGAATGATAATCAGAGCCTGAATTTAAATTCCATTCCATCCTTGATTCCATGGACCAAGCGCCATGGAACATAAATAAATATTTTTTTTGGTGGCTTATTACTGATCTTACAGGTGTCCGACTATCTTAAATATTGTTCCCTTCTCTTATCTTCTATAAGTTTTATTTCATGCATATAATGGATACATTGACCTTGGGAGCAGAAGCTAGATGCTACTGTCACAGTGCTTGGCTCGACTTCAAATCCGATCCATGGTGACCAAGAGTAGAGTAGTACCTGCTCTGAAAACAGAAGAGAGAAAGAGATGGAATTAGAAAGGTTGGTTTCTAAAATTTCAACTAGTATACTAGAAGGGGATTTTTCTCCTGTAGAGGAGAGGATTGCTAGTGCATGAATTATCCAGGATGAGATAGGGGGAGTTTCCTCTAAGAATCATAATTTTTGAGGATGAATTTCAGGATTTTATTGCTGGTTTGGAGAGAAATTCAGCTGATAAGGGAATAAATTCAGATAATTTGAGTCGTCAAAAGGTTTATGCTTCCTGTAAGGAAGTGCTAGTTGGTTTTGAAATGAGGAAACATCTTGAAAAAAATTGAGATTCTTTTGGCGAGAAAACAAAAAAAAAAAAGAAAAAAGGTTCTTAAGAGAAATTTAGAAATTGTTTTTAAATATAGTGGGGGAGCCAATTGGTGAGAGGGTTACAATTGCTAGGATAAAAATAAGTAGGGGTTGTTTTGGAAGACAATAGCGTAGGCAGTAGGTGATTTTGAATGTGATAGGGGTTTACTTTTGGATGAAATTCGGGATTTGCATGGTTGTTCTTCCAACTTTTCTTCTGATTGCCTTGGGGACCTATCTTATGTGCCGCCGCCTCCACTAGAAGGTTTGGATGGAATTAGTATTTTGAGGATGATGTTTCAAATAAGGAGCAAAAGGTTAGTGATGGAATACTGCCCAACCCAGTTCAAGAGATTATTGGGAAGGACATTTAAGCTGAGATTTTATTGGATTATCTGGGTCTCTAACTGTCTGATTGTGGAGGAAATGAAGTTCAACTTGATAGTGGTAAATCTATGGTGAAGAAGGGTCAGATTAGCTAATTTGGAGTGTTTGGTAAACTATGATGTGAAAGGCTTAAATAGGGGTTTTCTTGATTAATTTATTAACTAATTGATTATGTATTTATCTTCCTAATTTCTTCTTGTCTTTGCTTTTGTGTTTGCATTTTATTTTTCAGAATTTGATATCTTTGCACTGGTTGTATATTCCCTCTCCTCTCTCTCTCTCTCTCTCTCTCTCTCTTAATATGTCTTTTTTTTTCATCAATAAAATCATTTTTTTTTTCCATTTTAGAGTTGTGCTAGTCAGCCATCTTAATGTACTCATTTTAGCTGCACTTACCTTTTGTGTATGTTATTTCTTAGCTGCTTGTCATTTTGATTCATATAAATGAGCAATCTTTCAGTTCTATTAAAAATTTCTTTTAATTTTAGAGGTATTTTACCATCACACAGTGCATCCGATGCACTTCTCCATTTGAACGAACCTGCATGAACTATGAGCGTGTCTCATTTTTAATTTCTTCTTCTACTTGCATAATTGTTTGAAGGAATCTATTGCTCGTTGGAATTTCTTGACCAAGTTTAACTTTCTTTTTATTATCCCTCCTAGAATAACTGAAATTGCATTAATGTATTCTATCTTACTTTTACCCATCTTGAAAACTCTAGTCCAAATCTTCTGTGGTGTAATGTGATTGACCAAGATTGACATTACATTTCCCTTCATGTTTAATAGCGAATCTAGCAATTGCTCTTCACTAATAGCTTTTATTTTCCATGTCTTCTCTTTCCTCTATATTTTTCAAAATTTCGCTATTTTTGCCTTGCTACCATGTTTTACCACTTCCTTTCGTTTTAACTTCTTTTTATACATCCTAATGCCACCTCAAGTGCTCTTTATCAGACCCTTTTCCTTTAGTTTTATCTAAAACCCATGTTGCTATTTTATTTCTAACTAGTTGTGTTACCGTGTGATGCACAGGTTTGATTTGCCTTATTATTTATGCTGACTTTCTTATTATCTAGGCATGTTGTTGTTTCATCCCATGTAAATGAGGTTTTTTTAAAAAAATTATAATTGGGAAACATTCCCACTGAATAAATAGGTGGCAAGAACGCTTCATCTGAACAATTTAATATTTAAACATGTGACAATCTCTCAATGCTTATAAACAACACTTAGATTATGCGTGTGGAGGGGCAAACAAAGGTAAAGAAAGGGGGTTTCAGTTTCAACAAACTAGAGTTGTGCAGGAAGGGCCGAGAGGCAAAACTCATAGCTCAAATGATTATTCCTTTCAGGCATCAAGTAATTTTCAGAAGGGTTTTTCTAAGCTCCTTTGTTGGTTTAGGTGGTTTGAGTGGAGCTGGAAAGAGAAGTGTGTGGGCTATGGAGGTATCTAGGGAGACTTCTTTGGCGGCTGGTGGTGGTGGGTGTTTATGGAAGGCGCTAGAATTTAAAAATCTTGGTGATCAGTTGACTGTTCGTGGTGATGAGGGAAAGAATGGTGAAGAGATTCTTGATGAGGGTGAGAAAGTTGTGAAATCTAAGTCTATTTAGGTGTTTTCCTGTAGGTTGGCATTAAAGGAGGGTTTAGACACGTAGGATTCTCTTGTAGCTAATTAAAATAATTTTGATGGATTTTAAAAAGGGCGATGGATGTTAGTTTTTGTATAGAGAAAGATACCAGTGTTTCAAGAGCAGGAGCAGTTAAGAAGATTAGTGGGGGGAATCATAAGGAAAATAAAAGTCGGTGTTATGTCTAATTATGAATTTATGAGAGAAAATCTGATAGCGATTTTTCTTGTCATGGCGGGCTGTGGGTTAATGTTGGATAATGCTCAAGATGAGCTTCGGTTTATTTCAGATTCATCTGATTTAGCAGGCGATATTTCTCATGTTTCATCTATACCACTTGAAAGATTCGATGGTGTTTCTATTTTTGAGGGTGATGCTTTGGGTAAAGAGCATGAGATAAGAAACCAAGTAAGGGATGGTATTTTTTCCACACTTGTTTCTCTTGCAATGGAGGTAATGCTATGGAAAGGATACAGAAGAGTAACAATTGATGGATAACATGGGATTACTCATTACAGCAACTGATCTATTTGGCGAGGAAGTTCGTTTGGATGGTGGTAAAAGCAAGATGAAAATGGCCCTGCTTGAAGTTACAAGTTTGCGGTGCTCTATTAATTGCAATGACAAGGATTTGACAGGGGGCTTTCTTAGTTTTCTTTTGGTAGGTTTTGTTCTTTGTTATTTTATTTATTTATTTATTTCTTTCTTTTGGTTTCCTTTTTTGAGAATTTCTGGTCCTCTCTTAGTTTGTAATCTCCATTTCTTCTATCTTAATACATTTCTTTTGTCACAAATTTTTTTTTTGTTGTCTGTGCATGTGCACACACAAACACAAACATACATTCTTAATTTAAACAATATTAAATAGCATTTTTAAAATAACTTTTAATGTAGTGTTTAATACTTGGCCCTAAATAACAATTTAGTATGCACTTGAGCAATATTAATGCTAGCAAATAGCAATATTTGAGGTTACCTTAATCGAGTTAACACTAACAATTTGTTGCAAAGTAGGAGGCCTTCTAAGGCATTATCTCTGGATGCATGCTTTGCTTCGATAGTTCCGGATCTGCCTCTCATTGATATGGAACAAGTTATTTGGTATTATGAGATAAAATTGGGTTTGTCTGGATTTGGTGGAGGATTTGCTGGTCATTTCCTTTTTAAAGTTTTGGCAAGAGTCAAGACTGGTCAGCCTTATGTAGATGTGGGTTATATGCTGTGTGTTTATTTGGAATTTTGGATGGACAGGAAAACTCACATTTTCAAGGGGAAGAAGACTTATTGATTTTTGGCTTGGGATAGGATTTGGCTTCTTTATGGGCTGTTGCTGCAGGTTGCTGCTAGGGGATGTGTTTGCAGAAGTTCATTGTGATTGATTATTTGATTGGCCGTATTATTTTTACTGTTATCTTCATTTTTAGTTTTTCTGATTTGCTTAGGAGGATTCCTTATTCTCCTTTTTTATATTCTTTCTTCCTTGATAAAATTTCTTCTTTTTCTATCCAAAAAAAAGAAGCGTGCTTGTGTGTATAAATATGTGTGTGTGTGTGTGTGTATATAGGGGGGGGGGGGGGAGAGAGAGATCCAATTCTGTTTTTTTTTTGGTCCTTCAGTAGTTCTGAATCCGCCTCTCGTTGATATGGAACAAGTTATTTGGTATTATCAAAGAAATTTGTTTTTGTCTAATTTGGTGGAGGATTTGCTGGCTATTACCCTTTCAGGTTTTGGCTAAAGACTGGTCAGCTTTATGTAGATGTGGGTTATATGCAAGGTGTGGGTATTTGGATGGAGAGAAAGACTTACATTTTCTAGGGGAAGAAGACTCCGTAATATTTGGTTTGGGATAGGATCCAGTATTTGGCTTCTTTATGGGCTGTTGCTGCAGGTTGTTGCAATCAGATGTATTTTGCAGATGTTTGGTGTGATAGATTGGCTGTATTATATTGGCTGTTATTTTCAATTTCAGTTTTCTAGATTTTCTTTGGAGGATGCCTTCTTTCTTAATGGTTTTTTTTCCTTTTCTATAAAGAAATGCTAGCATTATTTTAATATTTGAACCATGTGGTCTCAACAACTATATAGAGCTTCCTTACTCTTATGTATGTGTGTGTAGCACAAGTAGCCATTTTGAACCTATTTTAATTTTTGAACCACGTGATCTCAACAACTATTCTATAGAGCTTCCTTACTGTCTGTCTGTGTGTGTAGCACAAGAGTAGCCATTCTGTACCTTGAAGCATTTGTATCTTTGTTATCATTATCCAATAGTTTTTATTTTATCTTTGTAATCATTTAACTTCTATCACATAGTTCTCTTTCATGGATCTGTCTTACCTCTTCTATTCCTTGTTTTGGTGCATGTGTAACATTGTTATCTTATTTATGGAGTTAAATCTCTCCAAGGATGACTTTACAATCTTTACATAGAAGATTGACTCTCCTAATTAAGAAAACAAAATGCTATTTTGAGATTGTTTTTCCCTTATAAACGTTACTAAGTTCTTAAAACATGTTTTCCTTTTATTTATTAATTTATAAATTACAAGTCATATTAACAAGTCTAAAATCTTATCACCTGACTTTGTGACTCATTTTTGTCTCATCTGCGGCCTCTATGTACCTTATTATGCTTTCCTTTGTGATCATTTGGCTCCTGTAAAATTTTCTTCCATAGCTTTCCTTTGTATAATATTATCCATATCCTCCTAAAATTATCTTTTCATGTTTTCGAGTAGGACTGCATGAGGAGAATAGGTCCTAATAACATTTATTATCTTTTTGACTCAAACCAACTTAATTTTATAATTTTTCCTTTTATTCTTTTAGCATCTAGGCACTATCTTGTAGGTTTCTCTCTCTCTCTCTCTCTCACTCACGCACACACAGACATCTATTCTAACTTCCTGTGCATTTGTTGTTCTTTTTTTTTTTTTAAGATTGTCAAAGAATGGAATGCTGAGTTACAAGAACGTACTGGGAAATTCCGAAAGCAGGCTAATGCAATAGCTGAGTGGGACCGGAGGATCTTGCGGAACCGGGATGTTCTTCTCGGCCTTGAGGTGATTTATTTTCTTTTGAGAATTTGTGGAAATGAAATTTTTATTGGTTCTAGGTGTTAACTTTGTCAGGTTGTTGAATTCTATTCCATACATTTATTTGGTCTTTATTATGTATTTGTGACATGGTAAATTTTTTTTAAAAAATAAAAACATATCAGCCACATTTCTAATGACATGAAAGCATGATTGCGAATCGTATGGGCAGATGTGATTGGCCTTGGCATTTGTTAAGAATCATTTCTAGGTTTATCCCTTTTCATCCATTGTTTTATTACTAAAACATCTAAATTGACTACTTTGAATGTAGTATTAATCTTGTATTTGCATTGGTTATTTATGACTAGCTCTACTGGTCTGATTTGTCATAATAAGCTTTGTGAATATCTCAGCTATGACCTAATGCTTGAGTGCTTAAAATATAGGTTGAAGTGGCAAAAGTGGTTGAAACTCAAGCTAACTTGGAGCGACAGCTGGAGTTAATTGAGACTCACCAACAGGAGGTATTTGAATAAGAACTTCCCTCTTTTGATTTGAATCTTAGTTTTAGATTTATTTGCAAATTTAGAGTTAATGAAGTTAAGTATGCACTAAAAAAGATGAAAAGTGGAAAAGCTATAGGACTGGATAACATCCCAATTGAAGTTTGGAAATGCCTAGGTGATAACAAAATTATATGGCTAACTAATTTATTTAACACAATTATGAAACTATGAAAATTCCAGATGAATGGAGGAAAAATACTTTAATGCCTATATGCAAAAATAAAGGAGATGTATCAAAATTGTAATAACTATTGTGGAATTAAACTTATGAGTCCTACAATGAAATTGTGGGAAAGAGTAATTGAGCAAAGATAATGTTAGAAATGAAGGTCTTAGAAAATCAATTTGGTTTTATGCTTGGGAGATCTATTATAGAAGCTATATATCTTTTAAGTTGATTGTTGAAACTGTAAGAATATTGTTTCGTATATTAATTTAAAAAACTGTACAATATGCCCTACTATATAACATGTAACCAGCAGCTAAGTGAAGGAAATAAAATCCTAGAATAAAGGAATATACAAGAATCACGGAAATCCTTATTGACCAACACCCCTTCTGTAAATGCCTAAAATAAGGCAGTCAAGAATCATTCCTTAATTATAGAGATCACGCATGACTCCTAAACTGTAGGGATTTCTACACTCCCCCTCAAGTTGGATAATAGATGTTGATAATATCCAACTTGCCAATGAAATTTTCAAAGAGTTGCCGAGGTAGTCCCTTGGTGAATGTGTCTGCAATCTACTCCTTAGTAGGGACATATGTCATGCAAATAGTTCCTTCTTCCACCTTTTCTTTAATGAAGTGTTTGTCGACTTCCACATGTTTGGTTTTGTCATACTGGACAGGGTTGAGAGAGATACTGATAGCTGCCTTATTATCACAGTACAACTTGATAGGTAACTCTAACTCAGCATGAAGTTCTTCCAATTGCCTCCGGAGCCATAATCCTTCACAAATTCCCTGAGCAACAACTCTGACTGCTCCTTGCTACAACATTTTGTTTCTTGCTTCTCCAAGTGACTAGATTTCCCCATACAAAGGTGCACTATCCAGTCTTGGATCTTCTATCCGCTGTAGAGCCAGCCCAATCAACATCAGTGAATATTGCCAATTCCTTTTGTTCACTTCGCTTGAACAATAAGCCTTTCCATGGAGATCCCTTTAAATATCTTAGGATCCTGAAGGCTGCTTTTTGGTGTGTTTCTTTTGGAGATTGCATATGCCGACTTGCTATGCTTACTACGAAAGCTATGTTTGGTCTGGTATGTGACAGGTAGATTAGTTTGTTGACTAAACTTTGATATTTCTCCCTATCTACTGTCTTCCCAACATCTTTTGTTCTTTTTTTAGCTTCAATAGGTGTGTCGCTTGGTTTGCAATCTAGCATGCCTGTTTCAGTCAGGAGATCGTGTATTTACGTTGTGAAACACTAATTCCCGTCTTTGATCTAGCTACCTCCATCCCTAGAAAGTATTGCATTTGCCCCAAATCCTTCACTTCGAATTCTGTGGCTAGAACTTTCTTCAATCTTCCCATTTCCTCAATGTCATCTCCGGTGAGGATAATGTCGTCTACATACCCAATCGGAATAGTCTTCTTCCCATTTTTTTGTTTGAAAAACATAGTATGGTCGGACTGTCCTTGACGTATCCCTCTCCTTTTATCACCTTTGTAAATCTATCAAACCATGCCCTGGGAGATTGTTTGAGTCCATATAAGGACTTTCTTAGTTTACAGACTTTGTTTTACTTGCCCCTTTTACTGAATCTAGGGGGTAATGTCATGTACACTTCTTCTTCGAGCTAACCATTTAGGAATGCATTTTTGATGTCGAGTTGTTGAAGTGGCCAGTCTAGATTGGCTGCCAGGGATAAGAGCACTTGGATAGTGTTCAACTTTGCCACTGGTGCAAAGGTTTCTGTGTAATTGATGCCATAGGTCTGAGTAAATCCTTTTGCAACCAACCAGGCCTTGTATCTTTCAACTGTCCCATCTGCTTGGTATTTTATAGTGAAAACCCATTTGAAGATTACTGGTCTCTTTTTCTCGTGGCAAATTCATAACGTCCCATGTTTCATTCTTTTCGAATGCCCTTATCTCCTCCATTACAACCTCTCTCCATTCTGGAATTTCAAGTGCCTCCTCAATGTTCTTTGGAATTTTGACCCTGTCAAGGTTAGAAGTAAAGGCACGGTATCCCCTGGACAAGGTATTATAGGACACAAATTTTTCAATTGGATGAAGGGTACATGAATGAAGATGTTTTCTAAGAGCAATGGGCAGATCAATATCATTAGATTTATTAGGAGTAGGTTCTATTACCTGTTTTGAGTTGTTGGGAGGTTCTTGGTTGGGCTCTTGGTTGCTCGAAGCTGTCACTAGTTCTGATTCTCTTGGTGCTTCGGGTATGAGTTTTTCATTACCACTTGGCTTCGGCCTTCGTAAGTATACTAGTGTCTCCTTGTTATTCTTTTGTTCTATCTCTCCCACTGAGTTTAAGTTTCCTTCTGTGACTGGCAAGGAAGTGGAGGAGGATGGTAGATTGGTGAGAGGAAAGTCTTGGAAAAACATGTCACCATTGGAATTATTCCGAGTCTGAGATTCACTCACATTTTCCCCTTGAATAGAAGACTTGGGATAGAATGGAGTGGTCTCGAAAAAGGTGACATCAAGGCTGATAAAGAGACGACGAGAAATAGGGTCATAACACTTTTAACCTTTTTGGGATTGAGAGTACCCAAGGAAGACACACTTGGTGGCCCGAGGATCCAGCTTGGTGCGCTGGTGAGGATGGACATGCACAAAGGCAGTGCAGCCAAATAAACGAAGAGGGAGATTGGAGTCCAACCAAGAGGTAGGGAAAAATTCGAGAAGAGTGTCAAGGGGTGTAGCATAGGACAGAACATGACTGGGCATTCTATTGATAAGGTAAGTGGCTGTTAGAACAGCATCACCCCAAAACATTGTAGGCATGTGGGTAGTGAGCATTAAGGCTCGTGCTACCTCAAGAATGTGTCTATTTTTGCGTTCGACAACCCCATTTTGTTGAGGGGTGTCAATGCGTGAGCTTTGATGAATTATCCCTTTTTCTTGAAGGAAGAAACCCAAGGTGTGGTTGAAATATTCCGTGCCATTGTCAGTATGCAAGATTTGAATCTTGGTGTGAAATTGTGTTTGGACCATGGCATAAAAGTTAATAAACATTGAACATACTTTAGACTTATCTTTTAACAAGTAGGCCCAACAAGTACGAGTGTGATCATCAATGGATGTCTCAAACCATTTTGCGCTAGTGCGATTAGAAATCCGAGAAGGTCTCCATACATCACTATGAATGATTGTGAAAGGTTTTGTGAGTTTGTATTTGGATTTTGGGAATGAAGTTCTTCGATGTTTTGTGAGTTCACACAATTCACATTGAACATCAAGAGACATTTTATTCGAACATAGCGAAGGAAATAAATGACACACGTACTGAAAATTGGGGTGACCCAATCGAGAATGCCATAACATTAGGTCACTATTCTTAGGAATAGAGACAAAATTACAAAAAACACTTTGACACTAATCACTCATTTTGCCTTCCTCGAAGTAGTAGATTCCCTTATACTCCTTAGCATCTCCAATCGTCGTCTCCGATGACAGGTCCTGAAAAACACAATGGGATGAAATAAATTTAGTAGAGCAATTGGAGCGTTAAGTGAGTTGGTTGACAGACAAAAGATTACAAGATAATTTTGGAACATGAAAAATAGACTCTAAAGTAATTGAGTCAGAAATCCGAATACTCCCTTTGTCGGCAATAGGAGCAAGAGATCCGTCATCAATTTTGACTCTTAGATTACCAGCACATGGGGTATATGATAAGAAAAAGTGATAAGAGTCTTGTCATATGGTGAGAGGCTCCATAATCTATAATCTAGGGTGTATGGTTACGAAAGGTGTATAGGGCTTGTGAGAAACTACCTTTGTGTGCCAAATTACCTGATGGAGTATTTTTTGGTGACTGACTCGAGGCTTGGAGAGCAGATAGCATCTCCATGATTTTCTGCAATTGGTCATGGCTGGAGGTGCTGCTGCTGCCATTGTCAGAATGGTTGCTCGCCACTTGTTGCCTCTCGGGTTGAGTCTCAGAACAAGCTTGATAGCCTATGGTTTTGGTGCTTTGCCATGGTTTCCAATCAGTTGGCTTGCCATGAATCTCCCAACAATTATCCTTGGAGTGGCCAGGCTTTCGGCAATGTTCACACTAGAGGCGGCCTTTTGGTTTCTTGGTATTTGGCCCACTGTAGGTCTCACTGGATACAAATGCTGAGCCCTTTGGTACCGTGGCTGTAGCTTCCTTTAACATGACTTTGCGTCTTGCCTCTTCATGCCTCACTTCAGCAAACACTTCTCGAGTGGATGGTAGAGGTCTGCGGCTGAGAATCCTTTCTAGTACAACATCTAAATCTCGATTAAGGCCTGCAAGTAACTCAAAAACTCTCTCCTTTTCCAATCTCTTCTTGAACAACGCATTGTCCTCAGCACAACGCCATTCTTCTTCGTTGCTTAAATCTAGTTCTTGCCATAGTGCCAGCATCTCCATGTAATAGTCTCTTACCTCCCTCTCGCCTTGTTTTATCTGCCATAGGCGTGTCTTAAGTTCAAAGACTTGGGAATCATTCTCCTCGTTAGAGTAGGTTTCTCGGACTGCATCCCACACCTCTTTTGCTGTGGCAAGAACATATATGTTTTCTCAATAGTTGGCTTCATGGAGTTGATAAGCCATAAGGTAATCAAGGAATTCTCCAATCTCCATTGCCCATAGCATTTGTTGAATCAGGTTTCTTTGAGTCGCCGGTAAGATACCTGAGCTTTCCTTTGCCGTTGACTGCGAGTTTCACGGACTGGGCCCATTCTCGAGAATTCTTCCCATTGAGTTTTTCTGCCGATAGTTGGACAGAAAAGCCATCTAGTCCATTCGAATTGATGATGGCATTGGTTCGACTCGTTTGAGTCTCTGAGGTTGTTGACTCTCGACTATTGATGGAGTCGTCTCCTATAGTTAGATTGGTTTAGGGAAAAACCAGCTCTGATACCATGTTGAAACTGTAAGAATACTGTTTCGTATATTTTTTTTTAAAAAACTGTACAATATGCCCTACTATATAACATGTAACCAACAGCTAAGTTAAGGAAATAAAATCCTAGAATAAAGGAATATACAAGAATCACGGAAATCCCTATTGACCAGTACCCCTTCTGTACATGCCTAAAATAAGACAGTCAAGAATCATTCCTTAATTATAGAGATCACGCATGACTCCTAAACTGTTGGGATTTCTACAAAGATCAATGAAAAAGTTTAGAGAAAAGAAGGGGGACTTGCATATGATATTTATTGACTTAGAGAAAGTGTATGATTAGATACTTAGGGAAGTTCTATGGTAGGTTTTAGAAAAAAAGGGTGTATGTAGTCGATTTATTGATGTCATTTAGGATATGTACGATGTAGTAATGACTTGCGTTAGAACTATAGGTGGAGGGACTAGGACATTTCCAATCACAATAGGATCTGCTTTAAGCCTTTATCGTTTTGCTTTAGTGATGGATGAATTGACTAGGAGAATCTAAATGAGGTTCCATGGTGTATGTTGTTTATAGATGATATTATCTTGATTGATGAAATTAGGGGTGGAGTAGAATCTAGGTTAGAATTATGCCATTATGGAGAGAAGCTTTAGAATTTAGAGGCTTTAGGATAAGTAGAAATAAGACAGAATATATAAAATATAATTTCAGTCATAGTAGGAGGAATATTGGAGACAAAGATAAACTTGATGATGAAGAAATCAATATCACTAGTAGATTTTGATACCTTGGATCTATTTTGCAAATTGAAGGAGATATTGAAGAAAATATAATGCATAGAGTTAAAGTAGGTTGGGTAAAATGGAGAAGTACTTCGAGTGTGTTGTGTGATCGTAGATTGCTCTTAAAATTAAAAAGGAAGTTTTATAGGACTACTGTAAGACTAGTTATGTTATATGGATTAGAATGTTGGGCGACTAAGAAACAACATATCTAGAAAGTAAAAGTTGTTGAGATGAGAATGCTAAACGTGAAAAGATAAATTAAGGAATGAACATATTTGCGGTTAGGCATAGCTCCTATAGAAGATAAGAGAAGGGAGGGACGACTCAAATGGTTTGGGCACTTACAACATAGGTCACATACTTCACCAGTGAGGAAGAGTCGGTTATTGTGAGGGGCGGTAGAAGGGGTAGAGGTAGACCTAAATTAACTTGGAATGAGACGGTAAGGATTTAATAGCCCCAAATTTGTCGAAGGGAAATGTTCATGATCATATTAATTGGCAGAAAATGATTCCTGTAGCGGGCACCACCTAGCGGGACTTAAGGCTTGGTTTGTTGTTGTTGTTGGTCCACTTGTCCTCCTCCACAAAATATCATGCTATTTTTATCCTATTAAGATTTCATTTCTTGGTCAGGCAGCATGTAGTTATACTTAGCTCATCTTGGTTGTCTTGCTGGTAAAAGTATTAATTACATGTGCTCATTGTTGGGAAGATGAGTCATTTTCTTTAGAGAAAATACAGTTGAGAACACACTTTGCGTGTGCAAGTATCACACATTATTTTTGATCGAAAAAGAAGCTTTATTGAAATTAGGAAGGAGAAACAAATACAATAAAGGAGAATAAATAGTACTCACTTCTGAAAACAGAGAAAGTAAAAACCAGCATCAACTTAATAAAGCCACCCAGTCTTGGGTTGACATCCCCAAAACAGCAGCCCTTAAAACAACCTTGCCATAAGCCCAGAGAGAAGCTGAATACCGCACCCTGTCCCAAAGAAGCCCCATTGATATTCTCTTCGCTGAAAAAAATTCTAGCATTCCTTTCCATGCGAATTCCCCAAAACCAGCTAAAGAAATACTTAAGAGCTCCTCCTGTGACTGTGGACAAAGCCATACTTCACCAGGACTCCAAAAGATGTACTCCACAAGCCGCATGCAAAGTAAAAGTATAGAAACAAATGAGATGCATCCTCAGAACTATTTCCCACCTGAGACACATATCGGGAGTTGTATTTGCCTCGCTCCCTCCATATGATCTTTGTACATCTTTTTCATTAATGAAACAATTTTATCATTCCCCAAATATATGTGTGTGTTGTGTGTCTTTGTGTAAGCATATTATTTACAAAAAAATTCATAATGCTTTCTGATTGCTACATTACTATTATTGTTGTTTCTTAAAATTTGTTTTTTAGGTCGATATGGCTTTGCAAAGTATGGAAGAAGAAGCTGAGCGCATTTACAAGGATGAGCGTGGATTGCTTCTTGACGATGAGGCTGCATCCATGAGAGATGCGATGTGAGCACCCTGATTTCTTGTCAGTTTTATTCCACACTTTCTTTTGGTTCACCTTAAGTTCTCAACTTGCTTATGTCCATTGCATATTCTTTGTGCTTTTGTGCTTCATTGCATGCTTTTTGTTTTTTTGGTCAAAAGATGCACCCTTTTCTTATATTTTGTGGACCCAATGCCCGGGAAAGAAATGCGCCCAAGTAAAACTAATAACACTTAAAATTCAAAGATTATGGTTTTTACTTGGGTTGCGACCCTTGAGAAAGTCATATACTAGAGTTATTTTAGAAATGAATACGTTAAAAGACACTGTCTTCCGATGTTTATTTCCTTTGCTTTATGAGTGGCGAGAATTGCTTGCACATGTTTTTACATTGTCCCTTCATGTGGGTTCTTTGGAATAACTTGTTTTAGATTTTCAGAATTGGGTGTGCTCTCTTCTGTGGAGAAATTCTGCAATATTATATTCATGGGGTTTGGCAAGAGGAAAGCATTGTGGTGGTATACTGTTGTAGGCTATAGCTGTCATTTGGTGTATTTGGTTGGAAAGAACTGCTAGAATGTTCAAAGGTACCACTTCTATTAGCTTGCTTTGGAGCAGAGTGGTGTTTCTTGCATCCCTTTGCTGCTCAGAAAATGGCTTCAGTCGTCATGTATTCTTGGAAGATTTACAGTAGGATTGGTTGGTGCTACTTTATTGGTTTTGACTTGTAATTATTTTCTTTCTTGTCTTGTTGTTTTCCTTTTGTATTTGGAGGATTTCTTTTTCTCCCTTTCTCTTATTTTCTTTCTTGTACTCCTTTCTTTCTCTAACGTAATTCTTTGTTTTAAAACCCTTAAAAAAAGAAAAAGTAATAGTAATAAAACAGGACAAAGAGAAAAAGAAGCCAGCAGCAGCCCAATGAAGCCACCCATTCATGCTGGAAATTCATTTTCATTTCCTTGAAACAGCCAGGAGAATATACTCAAAAGATGCTAGAAAGTCAATTCATCCCTAGCTAGCTACGGTGGAAGAAACTGGTCCTTAAAGATCTGTGCAAGTCTCTGCAGGCAATTGCCAAATTGCTGTGAGAATTCTTTAGTTTTCATCATTTTTACCCCTCTCAAAACACTTTTAAAAAGTTGGCAAAAAAGCCTTCCAAGAGTCCTGCTATACCCAACTCTCCAAAATAACCATATAAATTAGTCCACATATTCCAAGCATTTGAGAAATTCAACAAAGGATGAGAAAATGATCCATTACTACAATGACACATAACTAAACATCAGGATGGAGCCTCTTGATCTACAATTCTTGTTGCTAACTTTTTAAGGGCTGTGAATCAAACAAAAAACTTGTCCTTAGACACAGCTTTGGCTTCCAAATGATCTTTGTCAAAGTTAAAGGAGCGAAAAAAGTGTGTCAAAAAGAAGAAAATAAATTAACAAAAAAAGGGCCAAACCTATCCAAATCCAAATCCAAATCCTACCCTCTTTCTTAGAGGAGGGCAAACAGAATCCCATAATGTTTTTAAAGTTGGATCCTGCCTTGAATCACAGTGAGGTTTTTCTGGATTGGATCAGTGTTGGATTGTAGGATCGTAAGATTCTACGAACACAACAACAACAAATAAGCCTTGAGCGCTACTAGGTGGAAATACTTTGTGAGATATTTGCAGATTGTTACTAATCACTGTACTTATTTAGTGTTATTGCTGTGTGCTATTGCTGTGTTAGTGCATAATAAGGGTAATATGATCATTGTTATGACCTTGGCATATATTATAGAGTGGGAGACCTGTCATTGTGATTAGTTCTTCCAATTTACCCAATACTCCAACATGGTATCAGAGCAAGATCCTACCTAAACACTAAGTGCATAGCCACCAGCAAACCAAATCCGAAACCTCATAATCTTATGCTAACTTGCTGTTATAGGAGGATAATCTGCACCACTAAAGAGATCAAAAACTAGTTTAGGAGTCGCTGGAAAAATTCCTGGATGTCGCTGTCCTTTCAGAATTTCAAGAACCCCTTCAGATTTTGCAAAACCAATCCCATTTAGAGCCAGCCACAAAACCTGCCAATCTATAGGTCTGTGGAATTTAATCACTGGAAGAGGCCCCACGAGTTCCCACACTCGGCGCATGAGAGTTTGTTCATCCCTATTTTTTGCCCAAATTTATTTCTGAAAGACTTAAATACTTTCATGTTGCATATTATCAAGTTGTTAGTTGAATTTTATTCAAAGATCCAACTTTTTCCTGTCATTCACTTGTGGCACCTTGCTAATGGTTGTTTGATACCATAGGGCCATGTTAGTTTCTTCTGACTCTGGCTGTGTTTGTGTTTTAATTTCTTGGGGCTGTGGCAGTGCTATTCTTGTTTGTTTGAGACTCATTCGTGGTTGTTTCAGTTGTTCACCTTGTTCGTGCTTGTTCAGCCATCATACTTGTTTATTGTTGGTCTCATTTGTGTGTTGAGGCAGAGTTCATGATTATCAAAAGTATGTTTTCCTTGCCAATCACTTGTTTGGTCACTGAAGAACTACTATAACTATCTCAAAGGATGGGTTTTCAAGTTTGTGTAGTGTCAGACTTCTCAACAAGCATCTCATCACATTGCATCTTTTGCTCAAAAATGTAATTGTATGATCTGCATGTCATATGGTATCACTCCCGCTCCTTCTCCCTCTCCGGTGACTTGACGAAGCTTTAGTAGCTTTCCTCCAATGCCTTCTCCCTCTCTGACGATTCCTCCAAGCTGTCGTGGACCCTTCAATTTGATCTGCCTTTGTTTATTTAGTTTTATATTCTTTAAAATTAGTGGATGACTTTAATTTGGCCTTTTCTATTCTTTTGGATGATGCTTTAATTTGGCTTTTTTTTTTTAAAAATTCTTTTGGTAATGTGGCTCATGTTTTTTTTTTTAAAATCTAAAATTGGCTTATATGATATTTAAAAATTATATTTTTATTTTTTTCTCCATTATTCTAAAATTTTTCTCATTTTTTTTACTATATATAAATTAATTTTATTTATTAATTATTTAAAAAAATACACTCTCAAAATGCTTACGCCTCGCCTCAAGGAGGGTAAAATGCCTTGCTTTACGCCTTCGCCTTTTAAAATACTGGTATTTAATGAAAGATTATTTTAGCTTGTTTAATATCATTTGTGCCTTCTGTTCTAAGGTAAGGATTTAGTTTGATGTACTAGGGATCTTTCATAGTGATAAATCTAGAGAGTATTTCAGTACCTATATAACTAACTCCCATATGATACTTAAGTCATCTTATGCCCACACTCCACAACAAAATGGAATTGCAGAGTGGAAAACAAAAATATTCTTAAAGCCACTTGTACCCTATTGTATCAAATGAATATCCCCAAAGGTTTTTGTTGTGATGGCATGCTCATTGCTTGTTTCATAAATAAAATGCCATCCTCCATCCTTTGTGGTAAATTCCCATATTTAGTCATCTTCCCAAGGGCTTCTTTATTCTCACTTTACCTTGTATATTTGGTTGTGTGCCCTTTGTCCGCAAGTTAAGTCCAAGAATGGATTAGTTGGATCCTCGTGTCTCTATTGACATCACCTTCTTTGAGTCTATACCATACTGTTATGATTTCTTGAGGTCTTTGATGAGTCTACTCCTCTGCCCAGCCTTCTAGATCCTAACCTATTATGTCTACTTGTCCTCTTGCATCTTCATCCAGTTTGAGTTCTTGTCGCTTGGATCATCCTAATTTGCAGGTGTAAACATGATGAGGACTCAAGGGAGGGGAGCCGCCTCTAGTTTCTTCTTATATGCCTTTAGTTCCCATGTCAAATGATCTTATTTCTTAAGATATTGATCTTTGTATTGCTTTTGGAAAGGTAAATGTACCCAACACTCAATCTCTAATTTTGTTTGCTATGATTTCTTATCACTCTTGTATTATTGTTTTGTTAATACTCTGTTTTCTATTGCTCTTTGAAAATTTGTTTTTGAACTTCTATTCCATTCTAGGTGGAGGATTGCAATGGATGAAGAGATGTGTGCATTACAAAATTTTGATACTTGGGAACTACTGTCTATTCCTCTTGATAAGTTTGTGGTTGGTTGTCGTGGAGTGTGTGGCTAGATGGTTTCATGGCTTCTTTGATGGCTTATCTTGTTGCTAAGGGATACACTCAGGTGTACGGTCTAGATTTTTGACACATTCTCCTTGGTTGCCAAACTAGCCCCTTTCGTTTGTTCATCTCCTTAGCCACATGTCATTGACTTCTACATCACTTGGATGTGAAGAATGCCTTCCTATATGGTGATTTTTCAGGAGGTGGTCTATATAGAGTAACCACCTGGGTTTGTTACTTGGGGGTGTTTTTTTTTTTGTGGGGGGGGGGGGGGTGGTGAGGGATCACAATAACTGTGTTGGCTCAAGAAATCTTTGTATGGTATGGAGCAGTCTCCCAAAGCATGGTTTGGTCAATTTAGTGTTGTAGTGCTTGAGTTTGGTCTTCAACAGTGCATGGCAGGTCACTCTGTATTTAATTACTGCTGTTAGTTGGATTCTACTCATTTTGTATGTGGATATTCTGATTATTGGTGATGATGATCTAGGTATCCAGTGCCTGAAGCATTTTTTACTAATTAAATTTCAGATCAAGGATTAGGGCTATTGAAATATTTAAGGGATTGTTTTGTCATAAAGAGAGTGTGTTCTAGTCTTCTATACCTTTTAGATGAGATTTGGCCGTGGCATCCAAACTTGTGATATGCCTATGGATCCTAACAGCAAGTTAGTGCCATATGTGGGTGACTTGTTGGCCAACCATGGAAGACCTTAGATACTTGTTGGAGAGTTGAACTATCTCACAGCCACTCAACCTGATGTATCTTTCACAACAAATGTTGTGACCTAGTTTCTTGATTCTCCGAGAACAAGTCACTAGGATGCAGTCATTTGGATCTTAAGATGCCTCAAAAGTGCATCTGGGAGAGGTATCTTATATTTGGATTGGAGTTACACTTGTCACTTTTCGACAGAAGATCCACAATTGGTTATTGTGTTTTTATTGGTGGTAAATTGGTATCCTAGAAAGTAAGAAATAGATTGTTGTCTTGATCAGTGCTGAGTCAGAGTATCAGACCATAGCCGACACCACATAGCACATGTGAGCATTTGACTAAAGAACCTGTTAGAATGTTAGATTAACACATTATCTAAAAAGTTTGAGCAATTAGATTGTGGGCAAATAATCTATATCAAGCTTTAGCAATCCCCTGCACGTGCATCTTGACAGCACGTGGAGGGATGAAGGATTGATACCCATTAGAGGGAATGCAATAATTTTTAAACACCACACGATAAATGCAGCCAACAAGATTAGAACCCATGCCCTCCTGGTAACCGACTCCAATACCATGTTAGATTACCACTTTTCCTAAAAGCCTAAGTTATTAGGCTGAGGGCCAATCATGCATATCAAGTTTTAACGTAGAAGAAGTTGGTTTCCATATTCTCGGCCTATGCAGTTAATTAACTCCAATCCAATCTTTCTTGAGCGGATTAAACACAATGAAGTTGATTGTTTGTCACTTTGTTCAAAAGAAACTTGTGCAAAAGTTCATTACAATTATTCACGTGAAGTTCGAATTCCAAATTGCTCATTTATTCACTAAAAGCCTTGGAAGGTGCTCATGTTAAATCCTTTTGTAACAAGCCAGGAGCATGTGATATCTATGCTCCAGGCTCCAGCTTGAGGAGTGTTACTAGTTACTGTTAGTTTATGTTACTGCTGTGTTAGTAAGCGTGAGTTAGTGAGGTTAATATGCTCATTGTTATGGACTTGGCATATATTATAGGAGAAACATCACCGTGATTGTCTTCCAATTTACCCAATCCTTCAACACAGATTTTTGTTTGAAATGTCAAATATGGGTGACACCATTGAATTATGAATAGTTCACTAGCACTCTTTCTTTGAAAAATTATTTTTCATTTTTATTTTTGAGCTGGCAGTTACTTAAACTGACAGCGTCCCCATGGCACAAAGCTCCCTACTTTGTGAGGGTAGGGGAAGAGTCGTCACAGTATATGCAGACTTACCCCTGCTTTTATGCAGATAGACTGTTTCCTTGGACTTAAATCAGTGACCGATGAGTCAAAAAGGTCAACCTTACCATTGTTCCAAGGCCTGCCCTCTCAGTTTCTTAACCTAAAACTGACTTTTTTGTAATTGAATTTGTAACCAAGCAAGACCTATTCAGCATGGATTAACCAATATCAACTAGCTGTCATATATATTAGAAAATTCTAATGATATATGAAAAATTATTACTGTGTTGGTTGGCAGTCTTGGGAGTTTTTTTTTTTCATGTCAAGAGAATTTCAATATGACTTGTGCAGTTTTAGTGCAAATTTAGGTTGCAACTGTTATTTCTTTTGTTTTATTTTTCCTTATCGCTAATCTGATTGTATTTGATGCACAGTTCAGATCTCTCTCTCTCTCTCTCTTGCATGATTCATGATTTGTGTGTGTGATGGCAGGTATGAGCAGGCTGAGTTTATAGAGAGAGAGATGGAGCAGATGGCAGAACAGATCAAATCAATTATTCAGACATTAAATGCTAACCAGGCATCAACTTTTAGTTCATTGTGTTGCACTTTGTTGTGGTATTGTTTTTAATATTGGTAACTTACCCTCTTGTTTTTCTTAGGGTGGTGAACTTGACACCGTTGATGGAATGACTCCATTAGATGTTGTTGTCCGAATTTTGAACAATCAACTCAGTTCACTAATGTGGATTGATGAAAAGGTTAGTGTCAGGGTTGGCACTTTGTTATTTCAATTTAGCAAATATGTCCTGCACTTGGCCAGACGTCATTACACAAAACTGCTAGTTGGTATTTAACTCTAGTGTTACTATTTTTCTTTTATATTACTCCGTTCTTGTTGGCCTGGTGAGATGCAGAGTATGTTTAATAGTGCTGCTTATGAGAATGTGTTTTTTGTACCATTCACTAGTTTCCAGGATGTATTAATTGTCGAAAATGACATCTGTTTCACTAGAAAATGTCATGATGTTCACAATGTTTTCATAATAAAAGAAACCTATACTTTCTTTCGGTGTATCAACGGCCTGCTCTTTATTTCTTTCCTTTTTCAAGGGAATATTATTTCTCTATGCAGTTGCCAATGATTTTATTATAAGAAGTAAACAGAATATGCTTCCTTCTAACCCTTTTATGGAAGCGAGTGCATAAATCAATAGTTCTTTTCATATCAACTCTTTTTTTTTTTGATTTTATTTTATTTTTTTTTGTTTGGTTTTTTTTTTTTTGTTTTTTTTTTTTTCTGTTGTTGAGTAGCTCCATAATTTTCCTATTTGTTGAACTGCTTCTATGACTGGGTTTATTTTCCAGAAAGGAAGTCCCATTTTTCCTACCACCCAGTCTCTGATTCCAGTTTGATTCAATACTTGCAATGCTTGTCAGTATACTATAGAGGAACTCGTTATGCAGGGAACAGTGCTTTTTTCCTTTCTTCTTCTTCTTCTTCTTTTTTATTTTATTTTATTTTTTATTTTTTTTGGGGCAGTTGTTATCTTCAGGATGAAAATCTATTGTCATTTCTCCCTCAGGGTTCTATTTATTTTCTTATTTGGACATCAGAATCTTAGGGTGAAACTTAAAAAAATTTCGACTATCCATAAGCAATATTCGCATTTCCTCTTGGTTCCAGAGTTTATACTTTAAAGTAGCATGACCACCACTTTTGTTATGTGCCAAAAAAATTAAAACAAAATCATAGTCTGCTGTAGGTCTCAACATATGTGCCTGCCTATTCTAGCGCTCACAATTTCTGACTGAATTTTATTAGGCGGAAGAGTTCTCATCACGAATTCAGAAGCTTGCAAGCCAAGGTTCTGGTGCAGATCGTGAATTGCTGGGCCAGAAATTTTGGATGACCTGATTTTTGGATTTGTATGCATTCCTAGTTTCTTAATTTGGTTCCTGCTGTGTGAGGGAGGGAGGGAGCTCGTGAGAAAATTTTGTTACAACATGGTTTGTGTTAAAACATTAACTTATGCTATTGTCTGCACATTTGGTTAATGTCATTTTATGCGCATTGGTAACAACAGATTTAATCTTTTGATGATATTTCTTGGTTCAAACTGGTAGCATGAGCATCAGTTATGAGTCATTTTACATGCATCCTGCTATGATTTTAGGTCAGACAACTTTTGGCTTAGGAATTTATGAGTCGCTAGGCTTGAGGCAAGAAAAACCAAAATGATGGTGTTTCAAGCAATCTCTCAAAGCAACGGTGCCTGCAACTTGACGTGAACTTGTATCCCTCGCTTTGTCTTTCCTCTAGAGAAAGATACCCTTTTACAATGACCTGGTTTGCCTTCATTTTAGATTTGACGCCAGAAGTGTCGATTCATTTCAATTTTTGACACATTTATTTATTCCAATGTATCTAGCAATGGTCGAGCCATCCTTTAGACCCCAACAGGGCTATATATGGGCTTCTATATTGACGCCTTGTGCATGGGCCAATGCCCCTGGTATACCAGCAGCTCAGCATAACCCTATCTTTGATCAAATGGGGCAATTGTTCTTTAGACTGCCGATCTTGTAGACAAGTAATGAGGTATTTAGTCATTAGTCTTCCCTCCCCATATCTTATTAGGTGGGAAGAGATGGGATGCCTTCACTCCTGAAGAATTCGTCCGGATCAATTATGGTTGTCGCATGCACTGTATTTTGCTTGCCAGTTTATACCTTGTGTTGCCTCTGGAGACGTTTATTCCCGAGCCCTGATCCCTGTAATTGATGGAGACAGCCCTAAGAGAGTTGGAAACATACCAGGTCATATAACTATACAGCTTTCACATCCAACTCATGTTGCCTCCATTTCCTAATGCTTCTCCCTCCAACCAATCTCCAAATGCCTTGGCTGAATGATTTTTATGAAGTGAACATCAAGGGACTGAAGATCCTGCAACTTAAGAGAATGGATTTGATTCAACTCATTTCAATGCTTTCATCACCCCTAATGCTGGCAAACTCTTTTGGATTGGTGGAAGGAGCCTTCCGACCCGAAGGAATAATGAACTAAACTTGGCTTGTATAGTATGCTTATGCTTCTCACCACTGGATTTCATAGTTCGTATGATAATTGAAAAACAAATCGTCATGAATTTTGTCTACACCGTACTGCTACCGATGAACAAGTCTAGTTACATTTTCTTCCAATGTTCTTTCAAGTATGAAGATGAGCATGTTTGATAGAACTGAACCCAAGTAAATTTTCCATTCAAGAATGACTCTAAAATTGGCTCCTCCTTTTCTCCTAATGGCCTAGAATAGATCCTGCCCGTGGTTAAATTCTGTGTCCAGAATTCTGCCATTGACATTGACTAAAAGAGCATCAATCATGTGATCCGCAGTGAGGCTATATTTGTACACTGTTGTGCTGTACCCTCCTTTCTGGATGTGTGTGCCCTTGCTAATAGCAGGGCCAACGCCTCTAGGGAGCCAAGAGTTATACTTTTCTCAGTACTTTTACTCCAATTGTTGCACATGCATAAGCAATGCAGTCCTATTTTCTACATTAACATTTAGTAAAAAAATTATACAAGATTGGCAACGATAACAACTAGGATTTCATCAGCAATGTATGAGAGGCCTCTGAATTTTGATGAACTAGGATTAATTCTATCCTCTTTCCAAAATTATTGGGTAGCTTGGGGGTCCTCTCCCTAATAGTAATACACAATGCCCTCTTTTTCAATTGGCTTTTTGTGTTTTTGTGCAAAGAAGGATAAAGAGTAGTGTACCATTAAATATGGATATAGCTAGCTGGATTGGGTTAAAAGGACCCCACGTTCTCGCATAGAGGGGCCTTGTAGAAAGTGTTCTCTTACTTAAACAAACGTTTGGGAGGTGGCTTGGGTCAAAGTTGTTTGGGCTCCTCGACCTTTTTGTTGAAGGACATTTGGGCCTCTAGTAATTCCCTTGCTTGTTGATTTCTTCCACTGAGTTTTGAATTTAGTTCGAAAGAGGCTACTGTGGCAGATATGACTTATTTGAACTCCCAAAACTTAGTTTGGGATCTCCATTTAATTAGAAATCTAGAAGGCTGGGAGTCCATCAAATTAGCTTGATTTATGGTAATTTGGTCATATTAATGCAAGCGCAAACAATGAGATTCATTGGCTTCCTCCCTAAGAAGGTACCATTAAGATTAGGTCACAATACAATCTGATTTTTTTTTTTGTGTGTGATGATCATCATGTGATTAGATAAAGGACCAAGTCTATTTTCCCCTTTGATATGGTATGGTCCTCTCTCTTGCTCTCCTTTAAAGGTTAGCTTCCTTCTTTGTCCAGGAGTCCTTAAGAAAAAGCTAACACAGGATAACCTTAAGAGAAGACATTGGAGGCTACCAAATTGCTACCCTATGCAGTGCCTAAGGTTGAAGAAACCATAAATCATCTCTTACTTTTTTCTCCTTTGCACACCCAATTTGGTCTTTGTTTTTGAATTCCATCTCTTTGCATTAGGGCCATGCTAGAATTTGTCAGGGGACTTTTTATTGGGATGGAGTTGCAACTCCTCAAATCGACAAGTGAGTCAACTACACCACTCCCTTTCGACGACCTTCATTTGAGAAATCATGTAGGAACTAACCATTCGATTATCACCTTTGCAATTTTTAGTGTTTTGCTTGGTGCAAGGTGTCACAAGGCGACATATTCCCAAGGCCACAAGAATCACTTTTATCATAATTTGCATTTTGTGTGACATTGAGTTATACCTGTGTGTCACAAGCTGAACTTGTTCAAGACATTATGTTTGCTTGTGCCACTTGCCTTGTGTGCATGGGATGGGTTATCATTATGTAAATACTAATATAGATTTAATATTTTGAGTGTGTTTATGACTTTGTGTAGAATGAGAGTATAACTTCTTGGACATTTTGATTTTTCCTAGTTAGCATATAAAGCTTTTTAGGGGAGGATGAATATTCATCGGTCTTGTAAAACTTACTAGTGTTGCTAAACGTGGTTAGCGAACTTGCCTCCCCCACTAAACACACATTGCTTACATAGGTGTTTGTTAATGAATTATGTTGCTTCAATATTTACCACTTGCTTACTACTTCTGCCTACTTTACATTCAATTGTTGTGAATTTGTGATTGTGGTAGACTGCTGTAATTTTTAGCCTACTATTTAAAGAAGAGTGCTTTAACTTGTGTTGTGTGATCCTTTACAAGTTGTAAAGTTATCGACCTATGATAGTTGGTATTAGAGCTTGGTTAATTACTACGTGAATTCAAATGCCTTCATTGTGGGATTATGTTAAGCATTGGTAAGAGATCATATCGACCAATATCGAGAGAATTGAAGTGCTATAGGTGTAGGATGATACAACCAACAATGTGGCCATAGAGATGGTCAAACTTGCTGAACATGTTGATGCTTTGGATGGATCACAAAAACATCAACAAAGTTTTATAGTGGATATGTTAGAGGACCTCCACTATATGGTAGAAATTTGTAGGTTTGGATGGTTGACCTAACTATAAAGATGAACTTGATGATTCTTGGAATGGGAAACACCAATGCTACAAAGTATAGAGGAACTAAGGTTCTAGAACCCAGAAAGTTTGGGGGAGGTCATGAGGCTAAAGATCTAAATTCTTATTTGATATGGAGTAGTATTTTTGTGCAATATGGATAGACTCAAAATAGGTTAAAGTAACAATTGCAACAATATACTTGGTTGTTAAGGCTAAGCTATGTTGGCATACCGAGTACAATGGAATTGAGAATAGATGTTTAGTTGATTGTTGGGTAGAGTTGAAAGTAAAGCTCAAAGAAAATTCTTTCCTAACAACTACAACAATGTACTTGGTTGGTGAGAGTAAGCTATGGTGGCATACCAAGTACAATGGAATTGAGAATAGATGTCATGTAGTTGATTATTGGGTAGACTTGAAAATAAAGCTCAAGGAAAATTCTTTCCTAGGAATGTTGAGTATAATGTTCGACATAAAAATTGAGAGACCTTAAGCATAATGGGTCAATTGGGGAGTATGTGAAACAATTTTCTACTTTGATGTTGGATGTTTGGGACATGTTAGAGAAAGACAAGTTATTTTATTATTTTTGGGGTTGAAACCGTGGGCAACAAAAAAAGTTCATTAACAAAGAATTCAAGACTTGCTTACCACACAAGTTACAAATGGAGTGCTTGATTGACTACATTGGAGAGAGTTCTATAAGGCCCAAATAAAGTGATAGGGGTGGAAATAGAAGAAAGTCTTTCCATAAGGACATACCCAACATAGGGAAGCCGATGCCAAGGCATCAATTTCCAAGAAGTTTCATTGTCTTGATCATTCTACACACTTAATGGTAAGGATAAAATAACATGCTTTTCTTTTTTGTTGAGAGTCTCACAGAGTTGTTGAGTGCCCTCACAAGTCATCACTTAATGCCTTACAAGTTTCCATTATAGAGGGGGCACTTTAGGATGATGAGGATGAGGAGGAAACTTCAAGGATGGGTGCAATGTGGTTAATAAGCATGTTGGAAAGGTAGACAAAAGGGACACAAATTAACCAATCTAAAATGTTAATGTTTGTAGATATATGGATTGATGGGAAGAGAACCTTTGCTATGGTTAGTATTAGGGCTTCCCATAATTTTGTTTCATGGATGCATGAAAGTGATTGACTTCGTTGCTCACCGTACTCTGGGAGTAGACAAGCAAGTTACTATGAAACTTGGATGGTGGGAAAGATATGTGAATTAAACAACTATGCTGTTGGATGATTTCCAAGTGGTTCTTGGAATGGAATACTTGAGGGAGATTAAAGCGATACCGATGTCAGTTGCTCATTCCTTTGTCTAATAGGATACACCTATTGTATAGTGCAGACCATTGCAAAGAAAGAAGATGATGAGAAGATCATTTATGTTATGTGGCTCAAAAACGAATTGAAGAGAGGTGAACAAATATCTTTTGCCATGTTAGTGGTAGATGAAGACATAAGCCAATAGTAGGTGCCTACTACCATCTAACTTGTTGGATGAGTATAAAGTTGGGATTCTAGACAAGTTACCTCACAACTTGCCTTTACGATAAGGTTTGGAGCATAAGATTCAAGTTTTTATGAAGGTGAAGTTGTTTTCTAAAAGGTTATATTGGATGAAGCCTCTAGAGTTAGCAGAGTTGAGGAAATAACTTGATGAGTTATTGGAAGCAGACTATGTACGTCCTTCCAAAGCACCATCTAGAGCACTGATGTTGGACATTGATATTGTTTCAAAGAAAATATGATGGGAGCATGCGAATGTGTGTGGACTACCACATTCTCAACAAGGTGACTATGCATAAAAAGTACCCTATTCCATTGATTGTGGATTTGTTTGATTAACTAACTCGTGTAAAATACTTCACCAAACTTGACTTGAGGTTAGACTACTATCAAGTGAGGATAATAGATGAGGATGTATAGAGCATATGAGTTTTTTGTGATGCCATTTGGGTTGACGAATGTGCCAGTGAAATTCCGCAACTTGATGAATTAGGTATTTCATGAGTACCTTGGCAAGTTTTTCATGGTATACTTGGATGACATCATTGTCTACAGTTATGCTCTGGAGGATTATAAAAACATCTATGGAAGGTGTTCGATAGACTTAAGAAGAATAGTCTGGATGTTAAGAATGAGAAGTGCTTTTTCACTTAGTAGAGCATCAAATTCCTTTTGCCATATGATCAAGCTAAGGACATAACCAGATAGATATAGAGAAGGTAAGAGTTATTCAAGATTAGAAGATCCCAACGATAATGAAGAAGCTGTGCTCTTTTCTTGGGCTTGGTAATTACTATAAAATGTTTGTGGAGGGGTATTTGAGGAGAATTATTCCTTTGACAGAACTGCTAAAGAAAGATCATGGGTGGAACTAGACAGAGAAGTGTAAGGATGAAAATACATTGTCTCTGTGTGAGATGACATTACTTTGGTTGAAGTTTGTTATGAAAATAAATAAATCGATTATTGGTCACTTCTTTACACAATTAACCAAGTAAGGCCATTGAAAAGAATTATTGGCCGGGTTGAACCAAGTCACAATGCACTGAGTATGAAGGCCGAGTATGCAACTTTATAGATGGTAACACACTTAATAGTACGTAAGCTTACCATAATGATGTGAGAGCCCATCAAGGAGAATGTTGCTAAAGATCTAGTTGCTCAGAACCTCATAAAGTTGATGGAAGAGGGAAAAATGCACTAGTTCTAGTTAGAAGATGAATTACTGATGGCATATGGTAATGGACTCTTTATGCCTCGAGCTAAAGATTTGAGGAAGACATTGTTGAGAGTGTGTCAATACACCATGTGGATAAGTCATGTAGGATGTCATTGCACTTTGGTATTGCTGAATCAGAAGTATTCTTGACCATAAATAGGTGATGAGGTGGTCGAGTATACTTGAACTTGTCTCACCTGTCAACAAGACAAGGTGAAATGAAGAAGATTGTAAGGCTGGTGGAGCCCCTACTAGTACCAACCATACCATGAAAGTGTTTTATTGGACTTCATCAACATCTTGTCAGAGTGAGAAATGTAGGGTCTATACTTGTGGTTGTATATAGGTTTTTAAAGTATGGTACTTCTATACACACATTGAAGTATTATTCAACAAAAGAGACAACATAACTTTTTTTTAAAATATATTGTGAAGTAGTGGGGTGGTGTTCTCCAAGATATTATCAGTAACTGAGACTCAAGATTTACTGGCAACTTTTGGATAAAACATTTTAGAATCCTTTATTCATAGGTTGACATTTCTTTAAGTTACCACCCATAGACAGATTCATAGACGGAGAGATTCAACAAGCTTACTAGAAGAGCACTTACACCATTTAGCCACAATCAACTAGAAAAATTAAGTGCAACTACTTGATGTGGCTTGATTCTATTTCAATGCCCAAAAGAGCTTAACAACCAACAAGAGTCCCTTTGAACTTGTTATAAGCTAGCAGTCGCTGGTACCTTACATAATGGATGAGCCATATATAGGAAAGAGTTCAAGAGCATACATCTTCACCAAAGAATGTAAAGAGAATACAAAGATTTCCTGTGCCTACATGGAGAAAGTTTCCAAGCAAACAAAGAAAACTCCATGAACCTAAAATTAGTGTACTCTGTCCCATTGTCTAACTTGAGGTATTTGATTCTCCTCCCAGTCTGGTTTTCCACTTCAACTTTCCACAACTTAAACCTGGAAAACGTATCAGAGTTGTTCCATATGAAGTATATCCAGACTTTCCGTGAGTAGTCATAAACAAAACTCACAAAATAAACATGTCGTCCCCGTGATGCTACTCTAGTAGGCCCTCAAACATTAGAATGTATGTAATCAAGAATACCTTCCATCTTATGTATAGTTGATTTGAAACATACTCTACTTTGCTTCCCGAGAACACAAAACTTACAGAAATTTAACTCGCATGTTTTCATACCGTTCAAGAGCTTCCTTTTGTGAAGTTCTTTCATACCATCCTCACCCATATGCCCTAGCCGCATATACCACAAAATGGTTTCATCAGATTCAAAATTTACGACTGCAGCTCCACCTACAATTGTAGTGCCCAACAGTGAATAAATATTTTCATCTAACTTTTACCCTTTCATTACCGTTAGATTGCCTTTGTACACCTTCATAACTTCACTTTCGGACTTGTAAGTGAGTCTATTATAGTCCAAAGTGCCTAATGAGATTAGACTCTTCCGTAGGTCAGGATGTGTCTTAGATCACATAAATTTCTTATAGTACCATCAAACATTTTAATTCTAACACTTTCTATGCCAATGATTTTACAAGACATATCATTACGCGTAAAAACTAAACCTGAATTTACCAATCTGTAAGTGCAAAACCACTCCTTGTTTGGAGTCATGTGGTAAGAACATGACGAGTTTAGGATCCAAGAGTCCGTAAGGCGATTCAACCTCGACGAAATTGAATGTACGTCACCATCATTGCAAACTTAATTTTTTTCTTGAACTACATTTTTGCTGATTTTGAATTCCTTTCTTGTTTTTCAGCATTTCCTTTTTTCTAATCCGGACACTCTGGTTTAATGTGCCCCTTTTTACCACACTTATAACACCGAACATCCTTTTTCTTCTTGGATCGAGTTTAGGATTTTTGACTCGATCCGTTTATGAATTTTCCTCTCCTACAATCATGGTTACCTTTCACCACAAGGCCTTCTCCTTGTGAATTTTCATTGCAGACTTTCATTCTGTGATGAAACCCCAACAATGCGCTTGTCACCTCTTCCAAATTTAGGGCCTCTTTCCCCCATGTAAGAGTAGTAACCAGATTCTTATTTGTGTGAGACGTTGGTAAGGAATTCAATAACATCAACGCCTTATCATCTTTTTCGAATTTCACATCAACCCGCATTAAATCACTTGTGACTTGATTAGATGCATTGATATGTTGGTTTAAATATGAACCCTCCACTTATGAAAAAATTTGATCGTAATAGATTTAGACATGTACTGGCTTTCAAGCTTTTTTCAAACAGCTGCAGGAGAATCCCCCTCCATGACATGATAAAGCACTTCATCAGCCAAACACAATTTTATCGTAGCAACAATCTTTGCCGCTAATTCCTTCTAATTAGCCTCATCCATACCTTTCGGTTGAACACCATACTAGGCCTTAACCATCCCTTGCTGCACAAGAAAATCTGTCACTCTTCTATGCCACAAACTGAAGTTTTCGATTCGATCAAATTTGTCCTCATCGAATTCGCAGATGAAGTGCCCGATGCTATAACAACAATGTTATGATACCAATTGTTGTGAATAAACTCAAATTTTCACAGTGAATATCAAACGTAGCACTAAATGAAGAAAAAAATATGGAACACACATATATGAAAGTTAGAACAATAACGTAAGGAATTACGTGGTTCGGTAATGCCTACATCCATGGGAGCAATCGAAAAAGTTTCACTACCTTGGTGTCAAAAGACACAATACAATGATCTTCTTACATTCAGAATACATCTAGAATGATGTATTTATAAACACTACGAAGGTTTCCCTCCAAACACCTAACCATACTAATGTTTGTTATTCAAAATTTGAAATCAGCGTTGGTCTCCCGAGAGAAACTGTTGACGGTTTATGGTCAAACCATTGACGGAAAGATACTGAGACCAAACTTCATGTGCAAGTTTAGACAAACTGTCAACGGAACCTTCAATGGGTAAAAATCAAGAGTAGGTCTTTTAAAATTCAACCAAAACCATCAACGGTTAAAGCCAAATCGTTGATGGTTCCCTCTAGTACTGATTCTACTATGCTTTTCTTCCTTTGTGTAAATCATCCACTCAAAGATATGAGCCACAAAATACAACAGTTCTAAATGATGAGAAAAGAGGGATATACATCCATTATACACATCCAAGTTTTTGATCTTTGTTGAAAAATCTTTTCAAGCACTTTACAAATTCTTTGTTTATCTTTCAAGTGCTCACCTTCTAGTTACTCCTTGAGTTTCATTCATAATCATTTTGAGGGTGTATTAGTGTGATTTTTTTTATTGTACTTATCCACTCAAGTTTGGAGCCTTTCGTGTACATCTATTTCTATTAATTCCACATTGTAAAGGCATCTCCTTCTATTAAAGGAGAGAGATGACTTTGCCTAGTGAAGGAGAGAGACAGCTTTGCCTAAATAAAGGAGAGAGACATCTCTGCCTAGTGAAGGAGAGAGGTAACTCCACCTATTGAAGGATGGATTGTAAAGGCATCTCCGCCTATTGAAAGAGAGAGATTTTTCTGCCTATTAAAGGAGTACATAGGGGAATCCTCAAGTGGGTTACTTGAGGCAATGATGTAGGCAAGGATTGCCTAACCTTGTAGAAACACTAGTTTTATTCTCTCTTCCCTTATCTCTTTAATTTGAACACATTTATATTTGTTTATATTTGTTGTGAATATTGATTGCGTTTGCGTAGTTAGATCACTTGCTTGAAATCGTAGCAAACATCATTTAAGTACTTGCATAAATTTTTAAATATCCAATTCACCCCCTTTTGGGATTACATCTCAACTCACAAAAGGTTTGTATAATGAGACCTATGATGAATCTTGATTCCCTCGATCAGTTTTTTATCTGAACCTTCGGTCAACATTTGAGAGAGTGCCTCCATTATTATAACAAAGAGAAACGGTGATAGGGGGTCCACTTCCCTAAGACCCTTCGAGCTCTTAGGAAAGCCCGAAACCTCCCCATTAAGTGAAATAGAGAAAGAAGTTGAAGATATGCACTCACCACTTTATCCAATTTCTCCATTTAACTCCAAACCCCATAATGTCCATGCTATTATTAAGACAATCATAATTAGTAAGGTCAAAAGCCTTTTCCAAATCAAGCTTGTAGACAAGGCTTTCATACTTTTTCTTGGCAACATCTAGAATTTTATCCTAGAAACAAAAGCTGTCTAATTATTTAATATGATAAATGGGAGCACTTTTTTCATTATAATGGAAAGAACCTTCGCCAAAAATTTGTAGAAAATGCCCACTAGACTTATAGGTCTGAAATCTTTAATATTCTTTGCTCCGCCTTTCTTTTGGAATGATTACAATAAAAGTGGCATTGAGACATCTTTCAAACTTCTCATTTGAAATTTTTTTTTGAAAGGCCGAGATGAAATCATTCTTCAAGAATTTCCAACAATTTTGAACAAAACAAACAGTGAAGCCGTCTTGACCCAACAATTTGTCCCTATTCATCAAAGATATTGCTTTCCAAATTTCTTATTTTGAGAAAGGACATTCAAGCTCATTCCTAACATGGGAAGGCAAAGAAATTGCATTTTACCCTGAGAGACGAGGCCTCCAAGAAAAAAGTTCTGTCAGAAGATCTTGAAAAAACTTAATGGCTTCACCCTTGATCTTGGCAGGTTTCTCATAGACTTTATTCTTAATAATCATTCTTGAAATGAAATTATTTTTCTTATTGAAAAAGTAAGGTGTACTCCTAAGAGGAGGGGGGGGGGGGTGAATTGGGATTTAAAACTTTCTTTTTAATTTCTTGCTTTACAAGTTCTTTTAGTTAAGTATTAACCCTCTTTTTTTTTAAATATGAGTTAATTTGCAATCACAACAATCAACTTCACAATACAATTGATTTGCAACAACCAATACTCAAACCAATCAATGAAGTAAGCTTGTTATTGCAATATGAAATAAAATAGAAAATTCAACCAATATATTAATGAGCTTTGGTATTAATCAATCAACGTACTCCCTTGTGGTTTCCGCAATATATTGATCAATCAACATACTCCCTTACGGTTTTCGCAATTCCCAAAGGCAAATTAATATCTAGCAAATTAAGTACACAACCATGTAGTTTATAAGTGCTGAAATTTAAAGAGAGTAGGGAAGAGAATGACACTGAGTTTTTACGATGTTCGACTATACCCGCCTACATCCTCGCCTTAGGCAATGCACCTAAGGATTCCACTATACCACTCCTTTACGGGCGGCAAATCTTGACAACACTCCTTTAATAGGATAGAGCCCTCCTCTCCAAGCGATACCCCACGCTCGGTAATCCAACGATTCAACAACATGAACCGTTAAAAACAACAAGAAACAAGAACAAATTCTTGTGTACAAAGACACTCTCATAATAGAGCCGATTAGTATAAGTTAAAGCACTAATATACTTCAAATTAAATATCAATAAAGAATGAATTTGAAGCTCAATAAATTAGTCACCGGATTCTTCTTTGGATTAAAAGAAGCTTAGTAAGAACACAAGACACGAGTGGTTGTATCAGCAGGAATTCAGTATAACTTCAGCAAAAATGTGTAAGCAAGAGAGCTTTGAGAATTAAAGACTTTGATTGCTTGATTGTAAGTAGTTGTTGTTGTAAAAATCCTTTGGTTTTCCATGTATTTATAGAGTTCCAAAAGTAATTCCTTATTACCCAAGTTTACTTGAAATATTTCCCAAGTTTATACAAAGCTGGAGTCCAAGCAAACATTTTTGAAGAATTTTCAACACTGCTTTATTTCAAAAATTACAAACGTCAATTGCCTGACAAAAAGGTGTTAGTCGCCTGTCACGTTAAAAATCAGCGTATTTTAAAAGTCAGTGCTTTGTTAGTCGCCTGAGTGTGTTCTGTCAGTCACCTGAGAAAGATTTGTGAGGCACCTATCACGGATCTATTTGCATTTCTTAAAAACATATAAACTATCCGTCACCTGACAGAATTCAATCAGTCGTCTGAGAGTGCAATTTCATTGTTTTTTAAGATTTTGTCTTCAAAAATTCTTCTAGCTTTTAATCTTGAAATATTTGATTTGAAATTTGAAAAGTGCATTTCCCAAGGTTTTAAAAATGGGTCTCTAAGTCCGTAATCATTCCTAAAGAGCTTCAAAACATTTGTATTGATTTTAAATTGAAGTACTTACACAAGACTTCCTTAAGACTTACAACTCTCTAAGTGTGAAGTCTTCATGTATATCTTGCTTTGAGTCTATCTTGACATTAAGCTTCAGAAATCTTCAAACTTTCATAAGATTTGTTAAACTTGATCTATTGATCTTTCTTTTAATCACTTGTTTGGAATGTAGGCTATCAATGCACTCTTGATCTTAACTTTAATGCTTGATTCCTGAAATATCATCACTTTATCCAAAACAAGTTAAATTACCTTGATTTGTTATCATCAAAATAAGATTCGTAAGCCTTGTTAGGCCAACAAAATCAATCAAGTATTAGTGCATCATAATTTATTTCATCATATCATCAACATCATTATTTACAATATCATATCATATCTTATATTCTATATTGCTTAAGTCTTATTTTGCTCTCATTTTTGCTAAAACTTTCTCTCCCTTTCAACATCAATAAAAAAGAAAAGTAACTCAGCAAAGGCAAATGAATCACATAAAAGATATTCATATTCATCTAGAGGTGTACATAGTGTCAAAAACATTAAGAAATACAAACCTAAGTACAAAAGCAGAAAACTGAAATGTAGAGAAAATACAAATAGATAACTGAGATGCATAGCACAAAAACAACATAAGGAGATATCAATCATCATCAGCTGCATCATCATCCTCAGTATTTTCTTCATCTTCTTCATTTTCCTCTAATTCTTCATCAGCTGCATTATCACTAGGAGGTGTAGAGCTGATGTCCATAGGATCTCTAGTGTGTGAGGAACTAGCCAGATGCTGTTCAATACGTCCAATTCTTTGATCAAGTGAGGAATAGTTGATCTGTAGATGTGCAACATTTTCTTGAAGAGTTTGAACTCCATACCTCATGGCACTATTAAAGGTGAAGAATTGGTTATAGAAAGGAAGGAACCATGAAAGGCTATCTGTTGCCTGAGGAGCAAACTACCGCTCTAGATACTGAACAGGTGGTTGGGGTTCAGGAGTTTGATAGCGTTGCCTTTCTCCTTTGGGAAACCACCCTTGTTCATGTTTTTCATTACCCATCATCCTAAGGGTAGTGGAAAAAAAGATGTCATAGTGAGTTCGTTTAACAAACAAGGAGGATGGTGTGGTGAGATGAAAGTGTTCAAATATTAAATTCAGAATCCCACCATACAGAAGAACAATATGACGAGCTTCTTCCCTCGTAATCATCCACCTAAGAATGAGGCTTGGAAAATCCAAAGTGACATGGTCATGGGATCCAGCTCGTGGTAAAATATTGTAGGTGATTAGTTTTTGAACGACCAGAGCTTGGAGGTTTAGTTGTTTGTAAAGTGGGGGATTACCAAAATAAACAGGTTCTTCCTTCATAACCAATGGCAGAAACTCTTCTGGAGTGAAGTTTTGAGCCATTATCCATGATTTTTTAGTTTGAGGAAATTCAAAATCACCTTGCTTAATATGGAGAAATTTAGTTATGGATTGTGGGGTGAATGTAATCGAATTCCCCATGACCTCGGTGGATAGTACCAAATCTCTTTTAACCAAATTGGCATAAAAAATTTTGATCAAAGTTGGGTAATATCCTGGGGCTTGATATGTGATAAACTTATTCCAACCTAATCTTTTGAACATGGGCAATATTTCAGGAAAATCGGTTTCAAGGAAGGATGTATCAAGAACTTTACCGAATATAGGATCCGTGGAACAAAGGTGATTCCCATATAGTTGCTTAGCATGTGGAGAAGTCAGCCATTTTTCAACTTCATCATCTTCAATAGACTTGGAGGATGAAGCTTTGTTCCCAGTGGTCTTCGTACGTGGCATGATGATTCGATGGAAACCCTAGGTATTTGAAAGGAAATGAAGTAGGAGTATGTGCTTCGAGTGAGAATCGAAGGATTATGAGAAGTGAGAGGTTGGTAATCGAAGGAGAGGGAGTGTTAGATGAATGAAGAAATAGAGTTAGGTGGCTAAGGGTTTCAAAAATGAGGGTTTTGCGTATATAAGTATGCGACCCGCCACGTGTTAGTCGCCTGACAATCGAAGAGTCAGGCGCCTGATGAACTTAATTTTATCAGGTCGTCGCCTGACGCACATGGTCAGTCGCCTAACATGCAAATTTCCTGTTTTTTTCTTTAAACAACTTTTCTAATATGTAACAATCCTAGTCCATGTCTAATAGAGATAAATTGATCTTCTGAAAGTGGTTTTTTAAAGATGTCTTCCCATTGATCATTTGTATTCACAAATTCAAGAATTATATCCTCTTTTTGAACATGATCTCTTAAGAAATGGTATCTAATATCTATATGCTTTGTTCTTGAATGTGATATTGGATTTCTAGAAATATTTATAGCACTTGTATTATCACACTTAATAGGTATAGTTGAGTACTCTAAATTAAAGTCTATTAATTGTTGTTTCATATAGAGTGTTTGAGCACAACAACTACCTGCTGCAACATACTCAACTTTAGCAGTGGATAAGGTTATGAAATTTTGTTTCTTGGAAAACCAAGACACAAGGGATTGTCCTAGAAAATAACAAGTTCCACTTATACTTTTTCTAACGATTTTACATCTTGCATAATCTGTATCTAAATAACTAATCATTTCAAATCCAGTGTTCTTAAGATTCTTTTTACTGCTATCTGGTGAGCTTCCTTAGGAGCCGATTGAAACTGGGCGAACATGCAAACATTAAACATTATATTCGGTCTACTAGCTGTCAATTATAGCAAACTACCTATCATACCTTGATAGTATTTCATGTCAACTAGTTTTCCTTTTTCATCTTTATCAAGGCTTATGGAAGTACTCATTGGTGTTCTTATAGGCTTGCTACTTTCCATTCTTTAGGTAATTCAGAATTTTCATTAGAATCATTATTTTGATTTTCTTTATTTTTCTCTATTTTCACTTCTATGGTTTCTAAGTCTTTTAGTTTTTGTGTAGCATCAGTTTTAATTTCTTCAATATCAATTGCTTGTGTAAATGGATTTACTTCATCAAAGGTTACATGAATTGACTCTATAATTGTGAGTGTTCTTTTATTATAAATTCTAAATGCTTTGCTATTCAACGCATACCCTAAAAAGATTCATTCATCTAATTTTGCATCAAATTTCCTTAAGTTATCCTTATCATTTAGTACAAAACACTTATATCCAAAAACATGAAAGTAAGCTATGTAAGGCCTTCTTCCTTTCCATAGTTCATAGGAGGTTTTATTTAAGGTTGATATTATGGAAACTCTATTCATGACATAACATGCAGTATTAATGGCTTCAACTCAGAAGTACTTAGGTAATTTGTGCTCATTTAACATGGTCCTAGCCATTTCTTGAAGAGATCTATTCTTTCTTTCAACAACTCCATTTTGTTGTGGAGTTCTAGGTGCTAAAAAATTATGTTTTATTCTATGTTCATTGCAAAATTTATCAACGTCTTTATTATTGAATTCTCTTCTTTGATCACTCCTAATATTTAAAACACCATATCCTTTTTCATTTTGAAGTCTTTTACACAAGTTTATCAACAAATTGCAAGCTTCATCTTTTGAAGCTAAGAAGAGTACCCAAGTAAACCTAGAGTAGTTATCAACGATGACGAAAGCATATTGTTTTCCTCCTAAACTTTGAGTTCTATTAGGGCCAAATAAATCTAAATGAATAAGCTCTAAGGGCTTGCTAGTGGAGATATGTTTCTTCTTCTTGAAGCTGGACTTAGTTTGCTTTTCTAATTGACAAGCATCACAAATTTTATCCTTTATAAACTTAGTGCTTGGTAGTCCTCCAACTAAGTTCTTTTTAACTAGCTTTGATAGTAAGTCCATACTAGCGTGTCCTAGTCTTCTAGGCCATAGCCAACTGGTTTCATTCATGGCTACTAAGCATGTGATATCTTGAGATTTTTTATCTTCAAAATTTATTCAATATACATTATCAATTCTTTTAGCGGTGAATAGAACATTATGTTTTTCTCTATTTTCAACAATGCATTTTTCTTGTTTGAAAATTATGTCAAATCCTTTATCACTTAATTGGCTTATACTTAAGAGATCATATTTCAATCCATCTACTAACAAAACATCATCAATGGTCAAAGAAGGTTCTTTACCTATTTTTCCGATTCCAATGATTTTACCTTTAACATTATCACCGAACGTGACGTATCCACCATCTTTTTGTATTAGTGTGGTGAATTTGGATTCATCTCCAGTCATGTGCCTTGAACACTCGCTATCCAAATATCATTTATCGTTTGAAGGGGTTGTCCTAAAGCAAACCTATAAGAAGGGTTCAATGTGTTATTTTTAGGTAACCAAACGTTCTTAGGTCTTTTTATTTCAGATTTATTTTCTTTGACTTTCCATACTTTCTTGACTTTAACATTTTTTCTTTTAAATGGGTATTCAAATTTTACATGTCCCTTTTTCTCACACAAGAAGCACGTAGTGTGTTCATAAATATTCGTGGAAGATGTACTTGCATAATACTTTGATTCCCTTACAAAGTATCCCATATATAGATTCTTTTTCTTTTTGTTCTCATTTCCATTATATTCAATTCCTTCTTTGTCTAATGACATTCTTTGGGTTCCAATTAACTTTTCGAAGTTCTCTTTTCTTTTTATAAAATTGTAAATGATTTTATCCTTATCCTCAATTTTACGTTTAAGGTCATTTATTTCTAACTCTTTCTTGCTTTTACCATTTACTTGAAGTTTTACCAACTCTTCAGACATATTGTTGATTTTCTTCATAAGTTCATCAATGTATGATTCTTTTTTTTTTTTTTTTTTTCAACTGATTTTGAAATTTCTAGTTGATTTTTGAGTGTTTCATTTTATTCTTTTCAAGTTATGTTTCTTTTTGTTACTTTTATAAACCTATTATGTAATGCAAACAAATCAGCCTGAATTTCTTTATATGATGGCACACTTTCACATGAGTCACTGCATGACTTATCACTAGATTCTTCAGATGAGTTAGAATAGTAATTTACCTCTGTATTTTTTGCCATGAAGCAAATGTTCGGTACTTCTTATTCACTTGATTCGTTCTCCAATTCACTTGAGCTTGTGTTGTCCCAAGTAGTAGCTTTCATAGCCTTCTTCTTCTTCTTCTTCTTCTTCTTCTTCTTGAGTTGTGAACAATCAAGTTTAATATGTCTAACCTTTTTGTAATTGTAACAAATAGAAGGTTCATTCTTAGTTTCCTTTTTTACTTGTTTCCCCTTTTTTAGATTTTGCACCTCTAAACTTTCTAACAAATTTCTTATTTTTCTTGAAGAATTTTCCGAGTCTTCTAGTGAGTAAAACTATCTCATCATCATCTAATTCATTATCACCTTTTTCTTCACTAGAACTTTCTTTTGCCGCCTTAAGGGCTATTGATTTCTTTTGTTTGTTATTTTCAGAATTCCTTTCATTCATAGCCATCTCATAGGTGAGAAGCGATCCAATTAATTAGTCTATGGAGGTATTTTTGAGATTTCTTCCTTCTCTAATTGCTGTGGCTTTAGATTCCCAAATTGGTGAAAGTCCTCTAAGGATTTTTCGGATCATCTCATATGTAGAGTAGTTTTTCCCTAAAGCATTAAGAGAGTTTATTATATGAGTGAACCTAATGTACATATTAGCAATAGTTTCATTTGGGTTCATCCTAAAGGCCTCATACTTGCTTGTGAGTATGTCAATTCTACTATTTCTAACATCAATAGTTCCTTTATAGGTTACCTCTAATTTATCTCATATTTCTTTAGCTGATTTATATGCCTTGAACGCATTAAATTCATTTATGTCAAGAGCACAATACATTGCATTCATTGCACTTGAATTTACTTGTAGCATTTTATGGGTCATTGTCGGTCATCTCTTTTTCCTCTTTGGATATTTTTTTACCCTCTATGATTTTAGTGGGGATAAGGTCACCTTATGTGACAACTTTTCATACTTTCCAATCTATAGTTTGCAAATAGATTCTCATTTTTTGTTTCCAAAAAGTGTAGTTAATACCACAAAAGATAGGAGGTCTAGTTGAGGATTGACCCTCGGCAAAGGGAGATACACCTAGGTGTGCCATAGGGATCTTTATAGAGCTTCTAATTTAAGATTTGTTATAATCCCGCTCTGATACCAATTGAAAAGTAAGGTGTACTCCCAATAGAGGGGTGAATTGGGATTTAAAACTTTCTTTTTAATTTCTTGTTTTACAAGTTCTTTAAATTAAGTATTAACCTTTTATTTATTTATTTTTTTATTTATAAATATGAGTTAATTTGCAATCACAACAATCAACTTCACAAGTACAATTGATTTGCAAAAACCAATACTCAGACCAATCAATGAAGTAAGCTTATTATTGCAATATGAAATAAAATAGAAAATTCAACCAATATATTAATGAGCTTTGGTGTTAATCAATCAACATGCTCCCTTGTGGTTTCCGTAATATATTGATCAACCAACATACCCCTATGGTTTTCGAAATTCCCAAAGGCAAATTAATATCCAGCAAATTACATACACAACTATGCAGTTTATAAGTGCTGAAATTTAAAGAAAGTAGGGAAGAGAATGACACCGAGTTTTTATGAAGTTTGGCTATACCCGCCTACGTCCTCGCCTTAGGCAACACACCTAAGGATTCCACCATACCACTCCTTTATGGGCAGAGCAAACTTTGACAACACTCTAATAGGATAGAGCCCTCCTCTCCAAGCCATACCCCACGCTTGGTAATCCAACGATTCAACAACCTAAACCGTTAAAAACAACAAGAAACAAGAACAATTTTTTGTGTACAAAGACACTTTCACAATAGAGCTGATTAGTACAAGTTAGAGCACTAATATACTTCAAATTAAATATTAATAAATAATGAATTTGAAACTCAAGAAATTAGTCACCGGGTTCTTCTTTGGATTAAAAGAAGCTTAGTAAGAACACGAGACCCAAGTGGTTGTATTAGTAGGAATTCAGTATAACTTCAGCAAGAATGTGTAAGCGAGTGAGCTTTGAGAATTAGAGACTTTGATTGCTTGATTGTAAGTAGTAGTTGTTGTAAAAATCCTTTGGTTTTTCATGTATTTATAGAGTTCTAAAAGTAATTCCTTGTTGGCCAAGTTTACTTGGAGTATTTCCCAAGTTTATATAAAATTTGGAGCCCAAATAAACATTTTTGAAGACTTTTTTATGTTGCTTTATTTAAAAAATTACGATTTTGTCAGTCGCCCGTCACGTTTATAATCAGCGTATTTTAAAAGTTAGTGTTTTATCAGTCGCCTGAGAAAGATTTGTGAGGCGCCTGTCACGGTTTTGTTTGCATTTCTTAAAAACATATAAGCTGTTAGTCGCCTGAGAGTGCAATTTCACTGTTTTTTAAGATTTTGTTTCCGAAAATTCTTTTAACTTTTAATCTTGAAATCTTTGATTTGAAACTTGAAAAATATATTTCCCAAGGTTTTAAAAATGGGTCTCTAAGTCCATAATCATTCCTAAAGAGCTTCAAAGCATCCGTATTGATTTTAAATTGAAGTACTTACACAAGATTTCCTTAAGACTTAAAACTCTCTAAGTGTGAAGTCTTCATGTATATCTTGCTTTGAGTCCATCTTGAAATTAAGCTTCAGAAGTCTTTAAGCTTTCATAAGATTTATCAAACTTCATCTGTTGAGCTTTCTTTTGATCACTTGTTTGGAATATAGGCTATCAATGCACTCCTGATCTTAACTTTAATGCTTGATTCCTGAAACATCATCACTTTATCCAAAACATATTAAATTACCTTGATTTGTTATCATCAAAATAAGATTCGTAAGCCTTCTTAGGCCAATACTTGTGCATTGAGGCCATTTTGTGAAAAAATAAAATAAAATCTGGTGTTCTTATTTTCTACCTTGAGCCATAACTCCCATGATTTGATTCTCCATGAAACTTCTTCTCTATCCAACATTTGAAGAAGATTCTTGTTTGCTTCCTCTATGAATGCTTTTTCATGCATCTCGAGAATACTTGATTCAGATTTTATATTCCGTTCATCCAAATTTTAATCAGTTTTGCCTTCCTTAAGTGCTCCCTCGTTGAAAAATCCTTACTCCACATCTTCAACTGCTCTTTGACATACTTAAGCTTTTTTGCGAAAACAAAAGAAGCTGACCCTTGCAATGACGTTGAATTTTAAATTTTTTCTTTGAAACCATAAACTAAGAACCAACTATAGTCAAATCTGAAAGGGACTTTTTCCTAATTAACGCTTCCACAGTCTAGAAAAATGAGATTATGATCCAAAATACAGTGAGTAAGAGCTTTTTGGTAACAGAGCCAAACCGTTGACGGTTTCAAGAAAACCATCGACAATTTTGTCTAGCAATGCTTAATATAATGGATCTTGTAGCTCATTTTTTTAAAAGGAAATTAAATCTCTCTCTCTCTCTCTCTCTCTCTCTCTCTCTCTCTCTCTCTCTCTCTCTCTCTCTCTCTCAGCTGCATGCACCCTTTCCCTTCTCTCTTTGATTTCTCTTTGATTTCAGCTCAAATTGACGATCAGAATCCGCTATGGGGTTCTAGGGTCGACCCTTGTCATGTTAATCAGAGCAGATTTTTGATTTAGGCATTCCAGACACCACTCCAAGGCTGAGGTAAAGGTGATGAATGATTAATTATTTTACAGTTTAACTAGTTATTGGAATGTGTGGGCCTAGGAAATGAGAATATGACTATTATTATGGGGTTGTACTGATTAAGGCAGGGTTTGTGAATACAAGAGTTGTGCGAATGCCACGGGTGTCGGTCTAGGTTATTTGCAAGCATGTTCTCAGTAAACGAGTAAGGGAATAAGTTATGCCAGTTAGTTTTAGAAAATTTTATCGGTTAAAGAATAGTATAAAATTATGAAATATCAGTATATGATTTTTTGGATATTATAGGATATGAAATTATGGGCATGGAAATTTTTGACTTTTCGTATGATATGCATATTTGGGAAAATTTAGAAATTTGGGTTGCAGGAAAAACCCTAGAGATAATATATTATTTTCATATAATAAAAAATATAATTTTCCCATACAGTAGTAAAATACAGTTTTCCCATACATAATATAGTATTCTGAGCATTACTCATATTGTGTGGCATGAGATATACTAGTCTTAGTATAGAATTTTAATACAGAATTTTATACAGCTTTTATAGATACATGATATTTCAGTTATTACAGAATCATGATATTTCAGTTATTATAGAACCATGATATTTCAGTTATTATAGAACCATGATATTACAGTTATCACAGAATCATGGTATTACGGTTGTTGACCTTTTGAGTCTGATTCGTGTTTTGATGCCGACAAAATACTCGTATCTCATGTGTGTATTTAGTGTTTTTGAACAGGTTTATGATTCAACACACACATGAGGTAAAGAAGAAATGGAATCCCGAAGGACTTAAAGAACAAATTGTTCGGCGCATTCCATAAAGAACCAAAAGAGCAAAACAATAAAAAGAAGACATTTGATTTAATTTGTATATGCATTTTAGTTTTTATATATCTCTAGTCTGTAATAATGCATGCATTTGTATGATGTGGATAAATTGCTTAGAATGACTAGAGATAGACCCTAGGGACCAACACACTTCACAAAAAACCTTTTCCTAAAAAACTAAAATCATACAAAAGGTTTAGAAATAAATTAGGGTCAAATTTGGGGCAAAAACAGACTTCGGTCGACCGACATTGGATTTTTTTGGCAAAATATCAATTTTCTCATGCCCTCAGTCGACTGATAATTTCGTGCTTTAATCAATTTAGTTAACCAAAGCATTGTGCCCAAAGTCAAACTTTTGACCGGCTTGGTCAACCGATCGAGTTTGAAATGAGTTTCCTTGGTCAACCGTCGCTTAAAGTTATGACTTTCCAATACTCTCGATCGGCCGACCACTGTTGTGTTATAACCCAATGGTCGATTGAACCACTGTTCGCCCCTGAGTCAAAATGTTGACCATGTCTTGGTCGATTGAACTGCTTTTGAACTAACCTTTCTCAGTCGACCGACCTATATAAATACACTTTTTCCAACTACTTGATCGACCAAACTTATAGTTCAAAAAGAGCTTGGTCGACCGAATCTATATGAATGGTCAATCGACCTTTGTCTTGGTCGACTAAACCCACGAAGGGTTCAGAATCACCCTAAAACGGTCGACCATATCCTTAGTTCAAATTTTCCTTGATCGACCGAACTTGCAAAAGTTGTTGACCGAACCTTGACCTGGGTTGACCAAACTTATCGAGTTAGAAATTTTTTAAGGACTAAAAAGTCATTAATTTTTTAATTAAACTTTTTCAAAATACCGAGCATGTCCTTCAATAGTCAAATTTCCTGAAAATCTATAAATACCCCCTCCAAAACTCAGATTAATAACTTTGATCAGCCCAATTTTTCTCTTTAATCCATTGTTAATCAAAGTTTCCCCAAAACATTTTTTATTCTTAAAATCTTTCTTTTGAGGCAAAATCTTTTATACAAATTTCTCCAACTTTCTTTCATGCTTTTATTTCAAAATTATTTTTGAGGAGAGTATTTTATTTAAGACATTTTATTTGTATATACTCTCACTTACCACTTAATCTTTGAAAAACATTTTTGAGAGTATTGCTTAGGTTTTCTTCCGGTTATTTCTTTAATAAATATTTTTGGTAGAAAATTATTTATATCACAAATATTTTCTTGAGCTTAAATTCCTAGATTCTCCAATTATTCTTTATTTGCAAAAATATTTATAGGAGAACATAATACTCATTTTTCATATATATTTTATTTGTTCAAAAACTATTTGAAAAGCAGACCCTAGGTTCTCCTATATTGAAATATATTTTTGGGAGAAAATTTTATTAGGGTCACATCTTTGAGTATTTTATCATAAATATCATTTCTCAAAAATTAAAAATATTGTTTTGAGAAAACACCCTTTCTCTATTGAGCATAACTCATATCATAAGAGAGTACATGTATTTAAGCTTTTAATGTGTACATCCATGTTTTGTATTTAGAAGCATTTTAATATGTACAAAAATATTTTAATGTATCGATTGAGTTTATCTCGTATATTGAACTAGGGAGTTTCCGCCCCGTAAGAAGAGGTTGTAACAACTTTTGTTCCGCCCGTTTAAGTGAGCAGAGATAATGTAATCCTCGGGGGGTATGCCCAAAGTACGGATGTAGGCAGTATTGGCTGAACCTCGTTAACAAATCTGTGTGTCATTCTCCCTCAATTTTATTTAAATTCCTGCACTTTAATTTCAGCATGTGCATGAATGTTTATTTAATGTTATAATTATTTGCATATACACATTTGATTTAAATAAAATATACTGCACACATGTATGTTTACTTTCATTGTTAAAATTATTTTACATACACACGTGTACATTGAATGGGATATGATATGCGGTGAATCGGCGTAAATGCTTAATTTAACAAAAATATTTTAAAACCAAATTCACCCCCCTCTTGGGATCACATAATTTCCAATAACAGTTATTACAAAATCATGGTATTTTAGTTTATACAGAATCATGGTAAAACAGTAATATACATAAATAATACAGTATCAGAACCCTAATGGACCAAAACAGAACATAAAGCACGGTATCGTAGCTAATATAGTATAAATAATGCAACCACACACTCAGATAGAGTGTGGTGATGACAGTCAATTGTGCCTTAGTAAAGAGTAGAGGAGCTCCATGGCAGTTCGGACCAGGTTAAGCAAGCCAATTGTACTACAAACGGATTATAGTTTAACTTATCCTAGTAGGCCAACCATGGTTAAGTCCAGTCCACAGCCCGCACAACCCGATCATGCGGGGTTAATTTATGATTGCAGTTATCCATCCAGGGAAATTTTCACAGTTATGTATATATACGTAGATTTATAGAAATATAAACTATGGATTACAGCTAGAAGTATGTACAAATAGAAAACGTGTATTTTAAAATGGTAAAGGTGTGAGTTATGATACGTATTTACTATTAACTACTATCTTGGTTACAATTTAAATTAATAGATATGTTATTTGTGTAAAAATTCATCTGCCACACACTGGTATTAACTTATTCCGTCATATTGAGAGGTGTCTCACCCAAATAATCTTAAACATTTCAGGTAATCTAGGTAGTCAGGTGGAGCGAGCTCTAAGATAGTAGAGTTGTAGCTCCGAGATTAAAAGGTAAGTGTTTTTGTTAGGGGGGCTGGGGTTATGTTTGTTTAATGCTGGAGATTTCTGATGGATTTTTGGGAAGTTTGCATATATATATATATATATATATATATATATATATATATATATATATATTGGAGACTTTAGCACTCTGGTATTGTATATAAAGTTTAGGTGTATTATGTTTTTCGATGCATAGATAGAATATGAATATGGACAGGAGCATCCCCGGTACTCCACTTTGGGTCTGGATTGACTTAGAATATTGAATTATTTAAAAAAAATGGTAGAAATTTCGGGTCCTTACAAGTTTGGTATCAGAACCTAGGTTTGCTAGGTTCTGCAGACTTCAGCGAAATATAATACCAGAGTATAGGAATGGGTTTATATGAAGGGTAGGAAAAGGATGGATCAGGTGTATAGTAGGATATTGTTATGGAAGTTAAAGTGGAATTTAGGGTTCTATCTCGCGGCCTGGAGGCAGGAAATTTCGTGGTGGTTTTTATATTTTTCTTAGGTCGTCAATTTTAGGAAAGTCATAATAAACTATCGCTGGTTCTTGTTTTTGAGTAGTAAGACGGAAACTTAAATTGGGAATAGGGAGGTTAAGTTGTTTGGGTGTAGGAGGATATTTTAAGATTCTTAGTTAGATAGTAGTACTGTCATATTAAGATATTGAAATTCTAAGATTGTTTCTGTCCTATTTTTAGGATGGATCCTAGAAATAACAACGCTCAAGTTGGAAGTGGTGGTGGTGTGGGGCCTTCTAGTATGGGCGGCAGTGATTCTGATGCGGTTCTGTGCAGCATTGCTCAGCAGGTTATGACTGAGATAGCATGGTGTTCTAAATAACAAGACTACTCGCCAGCTGATTAGGGCTATTCAATCAGACAGTTTACCCGGATGAATCCTCCAGCCTTTTCAGGAAGCGTAGATTCGATTAAGGCAGAAAATTAGCTACATGAGATTGAGAAAATCTTGATAGTATTGCATTGCATCGACGAACAGAGAGTGCTGTATGCCACTTTCAAGTTGACACGGAAGGCAGAACGGTGATGGTCAGCAGTGAAGCTCCTGAAGGAGCAGAGGTCAGCACTAGTAGCACTATCTTGGAGGAGATTTAAGGAGATCTTTTACGACCGCTACTTTCCCTCCTCCATTAGAGATGCCAAGATAGGGGAATTCCTGAATCTGACTCAGGGATAGCTAATAGTGCCACAGTACGTTGTAAAATTTGTGGAGCTGTCTCTTTTTACTCCCTTCATCATCCCAGATGAGTTCAGGAAGGCACAGAGACTCGAGAGGGGGCTAAGACAGGAGGTGTATGAGTGGGTGGCAGTTCTGCAGATACGAGATTTTTTTGAGTTGGTGGATAAAGTATAACGACCCAAAAATTTCATCATTTTTTTTATATGTATATTACTCTGATACCTCTGCTATACCTGTTATGGCATCTTAGGCCTTAGATGGGCACTGAGGTATACCTGTATATAACAGACACACCTATGTAGCGGAACATATAAATTCATACACCCATATATATAATACCAGAATTTTGTGTTTCTAAACCATAGATACATATTTACACATCTCCCCAGAATACACTTACCCTATAAGCAGGGCAAAACAAAGGATCTCTCTATCTGTGAACTTGATCTGCTCGCCTAGTTGGTTCACTTGAAAAATATGAAATTGTGGGGATAAGAAGACGCTCAGTAAGTGGAAACATGCTATTACTAGTGTATGGCGACCGAGTTGCATAAATATTATAATGTCAATATTTGAAACTGTAAGGGCTAGCAAATCAGTATATATAAATATATAAAAATAAATCACATCTGTCACAGTTTAAAACATAACTGTATCATCTGAATTTTTCTACGTTTCATACTTTTAATATCATACTATATTTGCTAAAAATTCTGTAAATCTGTATACATATACATAACTGAGATTTTTCCTTGAAAAACTGTATGTCATGATTTAACCCCTCATGACAGGGTTGTGCGGCCTATAGGCTGGACTTAACTCTGGTTGGCCTACCAGGTAAGTCAACTGTACTCTACCACTCCTCAGTACGGTCAAACTGTGTCCTCTCCTAAGCACGGAACTGGAAAACTACCTCTTCAAATTGGGCGCCCTCAACCTAGAGTACTGGGGAGACTGCAAACTCTCCGGGTACGGTTGACGGAATCCACATACTATCTGAGATATGTGGTTGCACTCTAATATGAAAATAGCAATGGTATCGTGTTCTGCTAACTGAATCTGTCTAAAATTTTTAATCAAGGATTTGATACTGTATATACTATTACTATAATTATCTTACTATTTTCATCATATTTCCAAAATAACCATAACACTATATATATGATTTGTAAATGCTGTAATGTCTGAATAAAATAACTGTATGTCTGATTGTAATATCTAATTGAATAATCTGTAAAGTTTGAGTGTTATGGTTTTGGAAAACATGGCGTTTTATAATCATTGTAAAATACTGGTCTTATAAATATCTGTAATACTTGTCTGATAAATATATGTCTGGTAATTATCTGTCTATATAGGCATATACTGTAAATCATGATATTCTGGAAAAACTATATAAATTCTATATCAGGAAAATATCCACTCAGGCCACACAAATAATAAAAACTCATATTTTGAAAAAATTGGATGATAAACTGACATACATATATGTATATACAAAATTTACTAATCACCTCGCTAAAATTCCTAGCATAGCATATTTCCCTTACTTTGTTTCTAAAAACCCCTACAAAGTCTAGTCTTGCACCCGTAGGGTTCCACATTCAATATCCCGAAAACAGCATCTCCTTGAACAAAACTTCAGTATTTCTTTAACTACTACATTTTCTACAACTATGGGAAAGACAAATACTAAATAAAAAGCCTTACCCTGAATTTGGGATGGAATTCAAGTCAGCCTCACCAACGATCCACTTCGGTAGACTTGAAGAGAACTTTCCCAGAAATATTGTGGTGGCCTCGGATCGTCGAACTGGCGATAAATGGAGCCAAAATCGAATAGAGAAGGGGAGAGGGTCGTTTTTTTCTAGAGAGAGAGTTCCTGTGCGATTTTCTACAAAAAAAATTCAGTTTTTGGCTTACTAATAGACCCAGATTCGTTGATGAGACATGTCATCTCGTCGATGAGTCCGTGAAGAAAGTTCTTCACTGAACATGAACCCTTTGTCGATGAATTTCAAACTGCCAAGCCTCCCTCTCGGTAACTTCTCGTCGACGAGACGTGTCTATGTCATCACCACCGGTACCGATCAAAGAAGACCTCTCTGAAGCGGCACCACATCATCACCACCGGTACCAGTCTTTGCTCCTTTAGTAGTTTTATTGCTTCCCACCATCTTTCAGCCTCTCCGGTCAGTTTAAACGTAGCATAAAGTACCTTCTGCTCGTTGGTGCATCGTAGTACGACCAAGATTTTCTTGATTTATTGAATCTAATTCTATACAAGGATCAAGTTGATACTTCCCGCGAAGGTAGGAGGCTTTAGGTGAGTAAACTTTTCAACAGAATCTCCCAGCTCAGTAGTGGGACAATTCTGTCCCCGAGAGCTCCGCATAACCTCAGCCATAAACTGCTGGAAAAAAATGCCTGTAGCACCACTGTAGAATCATTGCCACCCTTATGGGTAGCTTCTTCACCACTACTTCCTTCGGCAATAGCGTTACTGTCCCTGAGATCCATCTTATAGACATAACCAAAATGAATTTAGAATCCTATTATCCTACAATATCTGGTGAAATCATAACTCTAAAATGCTTACTTTAAATAAATTCCAAATACCGGCCTAAATCTTCATGACATACACTGCCAATTTCATATTCCCATTCTAGACTTCAAGTTTCTGCCCCTCCTATTGGAAACAAAACCTTTGATGGATTGCCGTGGTTTTTTAAACCCGTCATATAATGACCCAAAATTTTATACTAGTTTTTTTTGAAACTATATAGCATATTCTATTATTCTATACCTGTGGTCATATCATCACAGACTCATTAGTGAGGGTCATGGTAACCTGTACATAACATGTAACACCTATATAGCAGAAAACATACATATCCAACTCTGTTCCAAAAACACAATACCAGAGTACATTCGACCCATTTGTGTGTGTGTATATATATATATATATATACACACACATATACATAACATTTCCAAAAAATCACAAAATGCTGTGGGCTCTACTATCCAGCCCATGACTCATCCCAAAAACTATGTCGACTCAATCACCTCCTCTATCTCTGAGCCAGCCTTGCACGCCTACTTGGGTTACCTGAAATGTTCATAATGGTGGGGGTGAGACACTTCAAACAATAAATAAGGACATGTAATAAGGTATGTAGTAATCCAACACTTATAACAATAATATTAATATTTATACATATATATATATATATATATAATAAAAGCCTAAACATGAAACCTATATATTACCATAAAAAAAAAAAAAACCTTAAATATTACACATGCCTGCATAAATAAAAACCAAAAACAAAAAAACAAAAAAAAAAACAAAAATGTTAGTTTTCAACACAAAACAAGACCAGAAAAGAAACATAAAAAGAGATAAAAATAAATAAATCAGAAATTGCATGCCTGTGCGTTTGTGTGCGTGTGTGCAGGGACTTACAGGGGACTCACGAGGTCTGGAGATGGCTCACGGATGGCAGCAGGTTGGCAGTAGGGTGTTCGGGTCCTGGAGTTGTTGCATACAATGGGAGAGTTGCCGGAGCGTGGCTGTGCTAGTCGGAGTGGTGGTCGGCTGCTTGTAGACAACAACTGTGGAGCAGAGGAGCTCTGGTGATGCTGTGCTGGGCTTGAGGCAGCAGAGAGGGGGTACTCGGGTGGCTGTGTTGGGCTTCGGGTGGACGGCTGGGTTGGTGCAGTGGAGCTGCGGGTACCTGCCTGGGCTGCTGTGGGTGACGCCGGAGCTGGGTGGAGGGATCTGCTGATGGTGGCGCACAGCGAGGACGACGAAGGTTGGTTTTGCAAAAGGCTGAAGGGCGAGCCTGGGTCGGTGGAGCAGAGTTCCGGGAGAAGAAGAAGAAGAAGAAGATGTATTTTTTTCTGTTTTGCTGTGCTGCGCTGCCCCCTCTGGCTGTGTGTTCCCCGCCCCTTTATAAAAAAAAAAATTCTAGAAAATCCTAAAAACCTTCCTTTTTGATTTTCTTTTTTCTTTTTTTTTCTTTTATTCTTATGGTAACAATAAAAATAGAAATAATAATAATAATTATCATAATAATATAAGGATCAATAAGGTAATAATAATAATAATAATACTACTAATAGTAAATAATAATAAATAATTATAGTAAAAATAAAAATGAAGATACTATCGATAAAATAATAATAATAATAATATTAATAAAAATAAAGTAATAATACTAATATTAAAAGTAATAAATAATAATAATAATAATAATGATAACATTACGAAAAATAATAAAAATAATAATAGCCAAAATAAGATACTAATGCTAATAATAATAATAATAATAATAATAATAATAATAATGTATCAAAAACAATAAAATAAATGAAAAATAAAATAATTATAGTAAAGTAAAAATAAAATAAAGATAATAAAAGTGCTAGTAATAATAATAAAAATGAAAAATAATAATAATAATGATAATAAAAATACTAGCAAAATAATAGTAAAGTACTAATAATAATAATAATAATAATAATAATAATAATAATAATAATAATAATAATAATAATAATAATGAAGATAATAAGAGGGGACCCCGTGTTCTATTTGGTTTGGCCAAAAATAGGGTGTCTACGTACATAAAACATAACCTTTAATTAAAACTATAATAAGGATATCATGTAAAAAGTATCTATATAATAATCTACATTCACATCATTTAAAATACATTATTTTCGGAGTTATCTATTCAATCGTAGTTCTATCTATAATAAGTAATCTCTATTCTATGTGAATGCTATAATACATACATAACTCTGAAAACTTCCCCTAGATGGCTATTTGTCATGATTTAACCCCTCATGACTGGGTTGTGCGGCCCGTAGGTGGGGCTAGACACTGGTTGGCCCTCCAATGTCAACCTAACCATATGCATCTGTATATGCCTCTAGCACGAAAGGCCCCACTCCACCTGGTCCGGACGCCAGGGAGTACTCTACTTGTGGCACAATCAATTATACCATACTCTATCTGAGACGTATGGTTGCACTGTTTATACTATTTAGCTATGGTACCGTGCTTTGTAAACTGCTCTGCTCCATCAAGGTCTAATACTGTATAATACTATTTCTATATAAATCTAGTTGTTTTACCATGATTCTGTATTAATTGTATAACCATGATCCTGTATTTCTCTATATTAACCATGACGCTGTAATAACTGTATCACTGCATAATCTGTGTTTCTGTATGTCATGGTTCTATGCTCTGTATATCATGGTTCTATGTTCTGTATATCATGGTTCTATAAAACACTATATAATCATGGTAAACACTGTGTAAACATGGTTCTGTAAGATACTGTGTATCATAATTCTGTATAACCATGTAAACTGTCGTTCTGTAATATTTTGTATAGCTATAACTTTGTAAATAAAACTGTATAAGCTGTATCTCATAACTCTGTAAAAAAAAACTATATAATCATGTTTCTGTAAATTTGTACAACATATTTCTGTAGAAACTAAATAAACATAATTCTGTAACTCTGTATAAATATTCTATAATATTTCAGTATTTCCCATGCCACACAACTAAATAAATTTCGATAAATATATTCTATAAAACTGTATAATTTCATGCTCTGTTATATTCAAAAATCATACTCTAAAAGCTCAGGATCAAATACTATACCTTACTGGTAAAGTTTTCTAATAAAGTTGGCATAACATGTTTTCCCCTTACCTGACTATCTAAGCGCTAATTATTATTTTATAATCTCACGCATGCGGCGTTCATGATTTCGACACCCTGAAATAACAAACGTATAATTCCCAATCAATCGATTGAATTTACCAAAATAATGATCACATTCATATTTTCCCCAAATCCGCATATCCGTAATTTCTAAACTATAAACTATTTATCATTTTTACTTGGGTTTCTGAAATAACACCCATTGGGATGCTTAACCCTTGCATGCGGTGTTTGGAAATCCAAACCCTGAAATCACAACATCCCAGTTTAATCATCCCAAATACTAGTATATCAACATCTAATACTAAATCTGGATTCAAAAAAGTCTGATATCTATAAAACCCTTAAACAACCTACTTACCCTGATTTTGGGATGATGCCCAAACTACTCAAACCAAGATTCTGCTCCAGCTAAGTTGTAGAGAATCTTCCCAGGATCATCGTGGTAGCTTCTGATCGTCGAAACGGGGAGAAACGAAGCAAAAATCTTAGAGAGAAGGAGGAGAGACCATTTTTCTAGAGAGAGAAATGGAAGGGGACGGAATTCCTTGCTGAAGATGTGATTTTTGCTTATTTATAGATGACTTGACACGTGGCCTCGTCGACGAGGTGAAAAAGGTAGTTCGTCGACGAAGGTAAAGAACTCATCGATGAATCAATGGGTCTTAAATACACCCTCTCAGTATCTTTTTGTCGACAAGATACTGAGACTCGTCCAAAAATCCTACAGGGAGTTCGTCGAAGAAACTACGACATTCGTTGACGAACCTGTTTTGACCCTTTGAAAATTTCCTTCTTCTCTATTATTTGATTATTATAATTTTCAGGTTGCTACACGTCGACTGATTCAAAAAAACACTGAACTCCGTTAAGGAATTTCTGTCCCCAAGCTTATGAAGCAAAATTCAAAATTCCTATTCTACCCATTCCTATCCTCGTTCCCAATCTGAACCTATACTCTGGTAAAATCATCCAACCTAGTCTGCAGAACCTAGCAACCTAGGCTTTGATACCAACTGTAGTGCCCCGACCCGCCATGTGGACCTAGAGTGTTAGTGAAACGTATAAATACTCTCTGATACCACACACATATATAAATGCAACCCGCCCTAACTAGGGAATCTCAGGTGCACTAGCCACTCCTAAAATTAAAATCATACAATGGAAGATTTCTAAAACATCTAAACACTTTACTAGAGTTCTAACTATTCCTAAATACATACATACGTAACACTATCTGTCTACATATTATAATAAAAAAAATATCAAAATAAAATATCTGGTGTCTCACTAGATTTGATTACTACTCCCAAAAGTCTAGTCCCAGCCCCGAGGTAAGTTAGACACGATTCCCTGAAGGTTCTGAAAAATAATTTGTATAATGAAGTGAGACACTTCGCAGTAAGATGGACTATATTATTATTAGTGTGTGGCTAGCATGAGTTCCCGTGTGAATATAAAATTTCATCATTTAACTATATATGAAAATAACATTTAAACTGCACTAATCAGTATATATGAAAATACATAATTTCTAAATAATAAACTATCTGCTCAATATAGCCCATTTATAGTAAATTTGCCCATATATGCATAAAAGACACAAGCTGGACTGCTGAAGTAGCATCATCATGCTATCACATACTTATACGACTTGCTTCCCCCAATGACGGGTTGTGTGGCTCTAAGACTAGACTCAACTCGCAGCTGGTGGTTTCGTAGCTAAGTTAAACTAACATCACAAGTATAATTGTGCCTACCTATGGTCACCTGGTATACCACGGATGGGACCCTCCTGGAAAAAACCTCAGAGTAGTACTACATCCCAGGTCTCCAATCGACTTATCACACTTCCATGCCCATATGATTGCACTCACTACCCACATATAGTTACGGTATCGTGCTCACAATATCACATATCGCAAATTCACAGGGTTCTATAATCATATATGACAATTTACACAATGAAAATTGTATTATAATTCATTTCATATAAAATATGATATTCAACAAACTTGGCCCCCGACCATCATATCAAAACTTAGCCCTTGGTCATTATATCAAAACTCTGCTCTGACTGTCATATCAAAACTCAGCCACCGATCATTATATCAAATACTATATAAAAATTAGTTTAAGCATTTTGTTCACAAGTGCCATTTAAAAGCTATTCCTATGCCACACAATTTTTATTTGTTAACCATAAATAAAATAACCTGATTGGGAAAAACATAAATTACTAAAAACAAGATTTGAACATCTCTAGAGTTTATTTAACTTAAACTACCTATTTTATAGAAAATAGGAGATGATCAAACCACCCACACTAATTTTCCCAAAAATATATGCTACGTTTTAATCGGTTCATATTTCACAAAATAGCTGACATAATATAATCCTCTTACCTGTTTACTAAGAAGGTTCCTATAATGCTCATAAAATCCACCCAACGACAATATGGACCTTAAAATCCTGAAACCACATTTCCCCTAATTTAATTAACTCAAAACCTAGATCAGCAACCATTAAACATCCCTAGGCCCATACACCCCCATTTAATAAATTACATGCTAAACAGATAGCCTATTTCCACCCTTACCTAAATTTTGGAGTGATGCTTGGAAAGACTCCAATAAAAAATCCACTTTACTAGACTTGTAGAAAATTTCTCCTAGATCCTAGTAGTAGCTTCCGATCGTCAAATCAGGTGACGAACGGCGAGAAAATCGAAGAGAGAGAGTGAGAGGCGCATGTTTAGAGAGAGAGAGAAATTAAGTTTCTTAATGAAGAAGTAACCTAAAATTCTATTTATACCCCTTTGACCCGGCACGATTTGTCGACAAAATGTACCCTTCGTTGACGAATTGTAGAAGGACATTCATCGATGAAGGAGGGGTCTATCGACGAACCTTAGGTTTGATATTTTCCTGTCCTTCGGGATCTCTTCGTCAACGACGCTTGAATTTCGTCGATGAAGCACAGAAGATCACTGATCGACGAAAATAAGGGATTCGTTGATGAGGCATGCTGTTTGCCCTTTTTAAATTTTCTTTTCTTATTTTCTTATTTAGTTCCTTTTATTTTCCAAGTTCGGGTTTCTACACACATCGCAGTAAGATGAAATAAATTATTTACAATGTGTGGTAGTATGAGTTTCATTATACCATAATATACTCATTTCAATGATAATACCATTTGCGAAAAATATACCAGTTATACTCATAACCATATTGATATAAAACATAAGTTTTTATAAGTTTTAATTCCATCTTTCAAACTCATTCACATGCAACCCATATTTAACAGCGAATGTATCCGAGGATAGGGGAGATCACACGCCCATACATGTGCTCCCCTTTGCTCTGATATCGTTTGTAACCTTGCCTGAATAGTTTGGGTGTGGCTACAACTGATACTTACTAGGGCACTCACAATACTCAATAAGCCCTCAAGTGGATAGTTTTACTTCGCCTTTATTGTTTATGTTATTAAACTCACACTTTCTCATTTCTCATTTCCATTTCACATCTAACTTATGAGTGTCCTCGGTAACCAATCCATGTTCTGTCTGTAACTTATGGTTGCCTTGTAAGAACCCAAACCGTGATATAGGGAAATTAATTAATTAAGAGAGGGATAAATTGGTAATTAAGCAAGCTTCATCGACAAAGCCAGAGTTCGTCGATGAAGTCTTTGTAGTTCTCGGTGACGAAATGCAAAGTCTCGTCGACGAGTAGCCGATTCAAAGGGTTATAAATAGATATTTTCATTATTTCTTAGCTAAGAAAACTCAAATTCAGTTATAAATAGATATTTTCATTACTTCTCAGCTAAAAAAACTCAACCTACTCTCTATCTCTCTAGATTTCTTCGTCGTTTGTGGCGGGAATCATAGATCCGACGTTACCACAAAGATCAGGGAAGGATTCTCTACAAGTTCTATGGATCAGATCGTTGATTTGGGTATCTTCGGGTTTTGGTTCGGAATTGGGGTAAGGTTTGGTTTTCAAATCTGATCTGATAGTTGTGTAGAGAATAGGTTTGTAAGCATATTTTGTATTGTGGTATATAGGTTTTGGAACTCAGTTCGCTTTTTCGGGGCCTTGGAGTTCGGGATTTGTCATTTGGGGAAAGGTAAAGGGATTCAGTTTATGTCGATTATTTTTGAAATCGGACTCGGTAGAACTTTGGTTCACGGTCCTGTGTGCGTTTTGTTTACTCATTTGGGGGGATTTGACGGGTAAAATTATGGGTTTTTCAAGTTACAGTTTTGGGAAAAAGGGGGTATTGGGTTGCATCCCTAATTTTGTTGAAAATCGTATGTATATGGTGATTTATACTGTGTAATAGGGATGACCGTGCCTTGACTTTATATTAAACTATATATGTTTGGGAAACATGATTTTCGAATTTCCAAATAGGTGTGGTTTGTTTGGTTATATAAGCATGCGTGGTTGTGTTTTATTGAAATGCAATAGGAACTAGGTTCCGAGTTGTTCGAGGTACTGAAAGAGTGTCCGGCTCTATATCCGAGGGCGTGAGCCTTATCGGCTGATCATCGAAGGGTGTGGATCCACCAATTTGCACTGATACGATGCCATGGGAGCCTAGGGTTCGCCATGTGCCGCGGACGCCGTGTATCGCGGGCCGGCTATGGGTCGAAGGGTGTGACGACATCGGGTTGATCATGTGTGTGTGTGCGTGTATGCACTGTATTGGAACTGTTTTGTGAAAATTCTAAAATTGCATTTAACTGTGTATGTTTTGTTGTCATGATAACACTCAAATGCCACACACCGATATAACCTGTATCTTCCTTACTAAGAGGTGTCTCACCCCTGCCGTACGTACATATTTTTTAGGTCCTTTGAGTAACTGGAACTAGTGTCCTTTGAGTTGGGAGTGTAGTGGTTGGTGTACTGCAAGAGGTACTTGGGTAAGTACTAGGACTGTATCGGGTGGTCTTTTGTGATTTTGGATGACACCCGAGTTGTGTTTGTGTTATGGACCTGGATTTCCTTATGTATAAACTCTAGTATAGTACATGATATGTATAGAAAGACCATTTTCTGTTGCATATATTCTATTGTATATGGATGTGTTTAGGGTGCTTGGGAACTCCACAAGATCGAACCCTCATTCATTGTACTGTGTCATGGATGTTTTGTATGATACAGGGACATGTTAGGTTACTTATTCACCCCTGGGTCCCATTATCGGGTTCGGGGCGTGACATGCCCTGAGGATATTCTCCACGCCATGCTTCCCCCCATGGCCAGGGTTGTGCGACCTGAAGGCTAGATCTAGACTGCGGTTGGCCTACCCGATTAGATCAAAATAAGAACTCTACCTGTCCTTTTATAGTACAATTGGCTTGCCTACTCTGGTCCGGACCCTTGGGAACAAAACTAACACCTCACTAGCTCAATCGACTATCACGCCACACTCTCAATGAGATCGTGTGGTTGCACTAACACCTCACTAGGAACGGTACCGTGCTCTTTATTAACAACCGTCTATTAGGGTTCTCATTTCCACATTTCATTATTCACATTTCGTATTCACATTTCAATATTCACATTGCAGTATTCACATTGCAATACTCACATTCCAGTATTCACATTTCAACATTCACTTTGTAGTATTTACATTGCAATATTCACATTCCAGTATTCACATTTCAACATTCACATTGCAATATTCACCTTTTCATATTCACATTTCAGTATTCACATTTCAAAATTCGCCTTTCAATATTCTCATTCCAATATTCACATTTTTAGTATTCATATCTCATCTGATAATAGTATATATATATATATCACATTTCAATATTCTTATCATTTTCTTTTTGCATCTCATCTTTTCAATACACATTCCATTCTCATAATAGTATATATCTCATTTCGCGTATTTCAACATTTCTTAATAAAACATATCATCATTTCATATATTTCAAATCCCAAAACATCACAATTCAGTAAGACTCACATGCCATACAATTTTATCTGATATTCGCATCGTAATAATTTTAGGCAAAATATCATATTCTCATTTTCACGTATTAATTCAACCAGTAGTTCTCAAAATAATTGTTATAATTTATTCCCCTTACCTGATTTACTGAGAGGCCTGTTAAAAATCCAAATCCTACGTCTGTGGCGTCTGAAACTCAAAACCCTAAAATTTACATTTTTCCTAGATTAATTAACTCATCGCCCAGAATAATTCTCATTTAACACTTCCTAGGCCCTACATCCTCCAAATAAATACTTAAATCCTAAAATACCTTACTTACCCTGATTTTGGAGTGGTACCCAAGAACTCCAAATCAATAATCCGCTCTGGTTAAGTTGTAGAGAATCTCCCCACGAACCCCATGGCAGGTTCTGATTGTCAAAATGGGTTTAGATGGAGCAAAAATCTAAGAGAGAGAAAAAAGAGTTAGGGTCGTAGGGGGGGGGAGAGAGAGAGAGAGAGAGATAGAGAGAGAAATCACGCTGAAAATGACAGAGGGCCTATTTATAGGTCAGACTTCGTCGACGAGTTAAAATGATTCATCAACGAGCCCATGAAGGCACTTCGTTGACGAGGAGGCTGATTTGTCGACGAACCTTAAATTCTCTAAAATTCCCCAACTCTCGGTATTTTCTTGTCGACGAGACACATGTACTTCATCGACGAGACTTAAAGAGATATTCATCGACGAAGACCATTGGTTCGTCAACGAACCCTTGCTGATCCCCCTTTTTTCCTTTTTCCTTTTTCCTTTTTCCTTATCTTTCATTTATTTTCTTTTATTACTTCCATTAATTAAATTTTTCGGGTCTCTATTGGCGGGAACGTTGCAACCACTTCATATCCCCAAATAGAAGTGGGAACACACTTCGATGGACTTTATCACAGGATTACCATCGGCAATGCATGGACAAGACACCATCTAGGTAGTCGTGGATCGATTGACAAAGATTGCCCACTTTCTTCCCATAAGAATTAACTACTCCATGAGTAGATTAGTAGAGTTGTACGTACAAGAGGTAGTTAGACTGCATGGTGTGCCGGTGTCCATAGTATTGGACCAAGACCCATGGTTCACATCTCATTTCTGGAGGAGTTTGCAAAGAGCAATGGGTTCTCAATTGATGTTCAGCACAAAATTTCATTCTCAAACCGATAGACAAATAGAGAGGACCATACAAATATTGGAGGCTATGGTGCGAGCTTATGTGCTAGATTTTGGAGGTAGCTGGATCTAGTATTTACCACTAGTTGAATTTGCTTATAATAATAGCTACCAGGCTAGCATCGGGATGACACCATATGAGGCATTGTATGGTTGGAGGTGCCAATCTCCGGTATATTGGGAGGAAATTGGTGAAAGGCAGGTGTAGGGGCTAGAGATTGTTTAGCAGACTTTAGAAAAGATCAGGCTCATTAGAGATAGAATCAGGACAGCTCAGAGTCGATAGAAAAGTTACACCAACACTCGCCGACGAGAGCTAGAGTTTAGTGTGGGGGACCATGTGTTTTTAAAAGTTGCACCGATGAAAGGAGTGATGAGATTTGATAAAAAGAGAAAGCTGAGCCCTAGGTTTATTGAACCATTTGAGATAATAGAAAGAGTGGGTCCAGTTGCCTACAAGTTAGCATTATCATCGGTACTATCTAAGATCCATGACATATTCCATGTATCTATGTTGAGAAAGTACGTCCCAGATACCTCACATGTGATCAGTTATGAAGCATTGGAACTTAAAGATACTCTGTCATATGAAGAAGTGTTAGTGCAGATTCTGGATCGAAAGGAACAAGAGCTACGCACTAAAAGGATCCCACTAGTGAAAGTATTCTGGCACAACCACGCAGTAGAAGAAGTTTCATGGGAGTTGGAGGATAAAATGCGTCAGAAATATCCATACCTGTTTAATGGAGCCCAAAACTAAGCTAGTAAGAGTAAAAGTAAATGACAATGTTTATTTATTGACTTGTACAGTGAAGGGTAGTTAGTATTTTTGATTTTAGGTTGTAAATGATTTTGGGAGAGTTTTCTTTTTGTAATTGATTGTAATCTACCAGAACCCGATCGTAACCACGGTATTCTACCACCATAAGTGAGGGTAATAAATAAAATTATAGTGAGTTTTTTCTCAGAAATTGATACATAAGATAGGTAACAAATTTTGAGGATGAAATTTTTATAAGGAGGGGAGAATGTAGAGACACGGAAAGTAGGAATAATAAGAAAAATAAAGAAAAGAAGATATTTGGTTTGGTGTAGACCAAACCATCAACAGTTTGGTGGGGGTGCATAAAACTGTCGACAGTTTTGTAATTACTGTGGTTCACCTAAGGGTAAAACAGTGAAAATTAACGACTCGAAATTTCTACTTTTTTTTTAAAAAAATAATTCTATATCTCTGATATCATGATAATAATAATAATAATAATAATAATAATAATAATAATAATAATAATAATAATAAAGTCAATCTAGACCCAAAGTGGAGTACTGAGGATGCTCTTGTCCATATTCATATTCTATCTATGCAGCGGAAAACATAACACACCTAAACTTTATATACAATACCAGAGTGCTAGAGTCTTCAAAATATACATATAAACTTCCCAAAAATCCATCATAAATCCAAAAAATTAAGCAAACATAACCCGAGTCCCCAAACAAAAACACATACCTTGTAATCCCGAAGCTACAACTCTACTATCTCAGAGCTCACTCCACCTGACTAAACTGTACTGTAAATATGTATCATAACTCACACCTTTACCATTTTAAAATACACGTTTTCTATTTGCACGTACTTCTAGCTATAATTTATAGTTTCTATTCTTGTAAATCTACGTATATATACACAACTGTGAAAAATTTCCTAGATGTATAACTGTAATCATGAATTAACCTCGCATGATCGGGTTGTACAGCCCGTGGGCTAGACTTAACCATGGTTAGCCTATCAGGTTAAGTCAAACTATAATCTGTCTGTAGTATTGACCTACTCAACCTAGTCCGGACTGCCAGGGAGCTTCTCTAGTCTTCACTGAGGCACAATCGACTGCCGTCACCACACTTTATCTGAGATGTGTGGTTGCACTATCTATACTGTATTAGCTATGGTACCGTGCTCTATGTTATGTTCTTGTCCATCAGGTTTCTAATACTGTATAATACAATTTCTATATATTATCATTTTACCATGATTCTGTATAAACTGAAATACCATGATTTTATAATAACTGTAATACCATGATTCTATAATAACAGAAATATCATGGTTCTATAATAACTGAAATATCGTGGTTCTATAATAACTGAAGTATCATTGTTCTGTAATAATTGAAATATCATGGTTCTGTAAAAGTTGTATAAAATTTTGTATTAAAATTCTATACTAAGACTAGTATATCTCATGCCACACAATTTGATTAATGCTCATAATACTATATTCTGTATGGGAAAACTGTATTTTATTACTGTATGAGAAAATTATATTTTCTGTTGTATGAAAATAATATATTATCTATAGGGTTTTTCCTGCAACCCAAATTTCTGAATTTTCCCGAATATGCATATCATATGAAAAATCAAAAGTTTCCATGCCCATAATTTCATATCTTATAATATCCAAAAAATCATATACTGATATTTCATAATTTTATACTATACTTTAACCGGTAAAATTTTCTAAAACTAATCGGCATAACTTATTCCCTTACCCGTTTACCGAGAACGTGCTTGCAAATAACCTAGACCGACGCCCGCAGAGTTCGCACAACTCCTGTATTCACAAACCTTGCCTTAATCAGTACAACCCCAGAATAATAGTCATATTCACATTTCCTAGGCCCACACATTCCAATAACTAGTTAAACTGTAAAATAACTAATAATTAATGTCCTTTACCTCAGCCTTGGAGTGGTGTTTGGAATACCTAAATCAAAAATCCGCTTTGATTAACTTGACAAAGGTCGACCATAGAACCCTGTATTGGTGTCTGATCATCAATTTGAGCTGAAAACAGCGATAAATCGAAGAAAGAAGGGAGAGGGTGCACGCAACCCAGAGAAAAGAGAGAGAGAGAGAGAGAGAGAGAGAGAGAGAGAGAGAGAGAGAGAGAGAGAGAGAGAGAGATTTAATTTCCTTTTAAAAAATGAGCGGTAGGATCCATTATATTAAGCACTGCCAGACAAAATCATCGACAATTTTCCTGAAACAGTCGACGGTTTGACTATTAACCAAATTTTTTAACCGTTTTACCCTTAATCGAACCACAGTAATTACAAAACCTTTGACGATTTTTTGCGCCCTCACCAAACCGTTGACGATTTAGTTTACACCAAACCAAATTCCTTATTTTCTCTATTTTTCTTATTATTCCTTTTTTCCCGGTCTTTACATTCAATCTTGAGAGAATGGGGATGATGTGATTATTGGACAAAGTAAACGCTGCCCTATCGAGCGTGAGATCAACCAAATCCCATTTTGAGATAAAGTTCGAGAATTCACGTGTGGACTTCAAAATACGATCACATCCTGATATCTTATTGGGAAACATGATTTCATTAAAATCACCACAAATGCACCAAGGGAGAGAGTAATTACCTTTTATCTGAGAGAATTTTTCCTGACGACTATGGAGACCATACACAGTCGATAGGATCCAATCTTCACCCGTAAGGGTATACGGGAAAGTCACTGTGATGGAGAAATTACCTTGAGCAATATTCTTTTGTTTAAAAATATTAGATTTCTATGCAATCGAAATGCCTCCGGAAACCCCCTTGCGTTCAGAGTTGTCCATTCAACATTGTTAATTTTCCATAAAGATTTCATAATTCCGCTTTCAATGGAATCTAACTTTGTTTCTAGTAAACAAATAATATCCGATTTCCAAAATTCCATCATGTGATTGATTCTACTCTGTTTTTACTAACAATTGAGCCCCTCACATTCCACGATAGAATTTTGGGATTCATTGTGGATTAGAAATTTTATCTTGGGGTGTCTTTCTTCTTCTCAGTCCTCCTTTCTGATACCAACCTCACTGCCCTTTCAATAGCCCATTCCGTGGTTTTTTCCGAATCTGTAGCAATTTTAAAACAAGAAAAATCCACTACTAATCCACAATTGCAGCTGGGAGCAGGACCTACCTCGCCTGCGCCCACCCTTCTGCGTCGTCTTCCTCCACCGAACGTTTGCTGCAGCAATCTGTGGCAGCAAAGTTCACCTCTCCTCCGGTCTTTGACGAGTTATTTTTCCTGTACTCCAACTCCGTAATATGATTATTCCCTGCACTTACATTATCCCTTAACCACTTCCGAGAATTAGCTTCACCCCCGACCACCTCCGCCGGGAAAGTAGCTGGGTTTGCTGAAAAACTGCAGTGAAAATTGTGAGCGCCTGGGTTCTTGAGGGTGGGTCTATGCTGATTGCTGAGGACTGAAATTGTTTTTCAATTTCCTTTTTAGTGCATCAGTTAAAAAATTGTTCCAGTCATTGAACAATTTATTGTTCGTACTGGTGACAATGTTGGCCAATTTCAAAGTGAAACACAACCATTTTGATCCTTAGCTGTTCAATTTTGAAACAACATTTTTTATAAAACACCGCATTGGTGAATTTATTAAAACTAAGAAAAATTACAATCCAAAATTTGCCTTCGAAAAATTAATAAAAACAAGTAGAAAAACTAAAATCAATAATTCAAAAAATGCACACTAGGCAATTTTAAGCGTCAAAATTGTTGTAAATAACATTTGGCACTAATTGTACATTGTTGGCATGATTGACCACTACGAATGGTTGCTAGTACGAGGTGTTGCAGAGTGACAAGTAAACTTAAAAAGAAGATCGGATTGGATAATTTGTGATAAATTAGGTGGACTAATTGATGAACAAATTTAAATTCATATTCAATTGAATTAAGTGACAGTTTAGATTGGATAATCCATCACTCCCAAGAATTATTATTTTTTTTGATTTGTTGGATAACTTTGTAGCATAATAATTGAAGTTACATATGAATTTATAATTTTGTAATTGTAAAAAAATTACTAAATAAAAAACATAGCTATTCTTAAAACTATAATCATAAATATAAAATTCATTTAAATTTAAATAGAAAGCGTTATTATTCTTAATATGTAGTTTTAAAAGTAGAAAAAACTCACAATTTAAAATACAGTTTTCATACAAATTTGATTTTTAAAAGACGCAAATATTTAAAAAGAAATTTTTAAATGAATTAAACAATGCACGTTCCTTAAAAATTTTTAAAAATGAAAGTTTCTATAAGCAATTGTAGTGTTTTGATTTACATTTAGCATAAAAGCTAACAAAGCAGATCAGGTAAGATAATTTGTGACAAATTTGGTGTATAGTCAAATAGCCACAAATTATAAACTACACATGACTCGTCTAGTAACGATTGGGTATGAGTTAGTTTAAACGGATCATATAGGGTTTGAATTAGCAGATTTTTATTCATTTTTTTCAGATTTAGTGACAAAGGTCCATAGATTGGCTTGGACTCAATTAAATTGACAATATATTCAAGTAAATCCCAAAATACATCTCTATTAAAATGCAACAAATAAAAGACAACGGAGAAAAATTTATACCAAACTACACCATTCGGTGACGAATAATATGCTTGGCAAAATAACTTTGTTTACAAATTGGTAAGTTTAATCATAGGACTAAAGTATGTGCGAGAGACCCCAATTAATCCTACATACTACCTTAGAGAACAAATCTTTGACAAACTTTGCCTTGCAAGGAGGTCTAGTCCCAGCATACAAATTTATTTAAATTATAGCCGCAACGCTTTAGTATTTTAACACATTAATATTGTATTTTATGATTGGAGGATTTTAACTCTAAAGAAATAAGAATTGTAAGGTTTATCATGTAAGATTTAAAATCTACCAATTATGAGATTATATATTAATGTTTGGACCTTTTTAAGTAATGTAGAAGTTACATCCTCAGGTTTCATATAAAATCATATCTCCGACATATTTGAATAGTAACTATTTTTTACAAAGTCTTTCCCCTTCGCTTCAAAGTCTCTCGTCTTTCTCATGGTTACAATTAATGGGAGGAATCGCCCTTCTCGAAACTCATAATTTGAGAGTATCCTGGAAGACACATGAGGTTCATCCCAGCTCGAGTATTCTAAGATTGCTCTCGAAATGCATGTTTCGGAACCCTACCGCGCGGTTGAGGCACAACGCGGACTCGAAATGGGTAACTGAAGCCACGGATTCTCATGGTCGGCCACCTTAGAATCGTTCTAAGGGCTGACCAGAACCCAAACATAAACAAATCAACTGATTGGTCAACGCACGTTGAATGGCTTATCAAATTAACAACTTGGTCGTGAACGCGGCCGTCACATAATTATAATATAGTTGGGTCACCAATCAACTATAAATACAGGAGCTGCTACCCTTCCTAATCAGACAAACAAATTCACCCAACAAAAAGATGAAGATGGAGGCTTCAAGCTCTACACTAATTTTACTCTCACTTGTTTCTCTTCTCCTCATCTCTGTTTCATGGGCATCTTCATCAGCTCATACGAACCAGAACTTTCTTCAATGCCTCTACACTTCCGGCAACTCCACCTCCATCTCCGAAGTCATTTACACCCCGACCAACTCCTCCTACACATCAATCTTGCAGTTCCCAATTCAAAACTTTCGATTTTTGACACCCAACACACCAAAGCCACAGGTCATCGTCACCCCTTTGCATGAATCTCACATTCAAGACGCCATTATTTGCTCCAAGAAGTATGGCATGCAGATCAGAGTTCGGAGCGGAGGCCACGACTTCGAGGGCCTTTCCTACGTCGCTGATCACGGTGACGTTCATCCGTTCGTCGTCATCGATCTCATAAATCTTCGCTCAGTTAGTGTTGATGTAGAAAATGGAGCCGCGTGGGTTCAAGCGGGCGCAACAATTGGAGAACTTTATTACGCAATTGCGAAGAAGAGTAGAACTCTTGGCTTCCCGGGAGGCGTTTGCCCCACTGTGGGCGTCGGCGGACACATAAGCGGAGGAGGGTACGGCACAATGGTGCGCAAATACGGCCTTGCAGCCGATCACGTGATCGACGCTCGCATAGTCGATGTCAATGGCAGAATTCTGGACAGAGAAGCCATGGGGGAGGATCTGTTCTGGGCCATTAGAGGAGGAGGAGGAGCCAGCTTCGGAGTCATTCTCGCCTGGCAAATCAAATTGGTTCCGGTCCCATCAACCGTGGCCGTGTTCAGACTCAACAGAACCTTGGAGCAAAACGCAACCCACCTCGTCCACCGGTGGCAGTATGTCGCCGACAAGATTGACGAAGACCTACTGATCAGAGTCATCGTGAGAACCGTAAACTCCACCCGCGGCGGGAAGCAGAACCAGAGTACTGTACAAGCAACGTTTAGTTCATTTTTCCTGGGCGGCGTTGAAGGGCTCCTAGAGGTGATGCAAAAGAGCTTCCCGGAGCTGGGATTGGCGAAAGAGGACTGCATCGAAATGAGCTGGATCGAATCAGTCCTCTACGTCGCGGGATTTTCCCGCGGCCAGCCCCTCGATGTATTGCTCAACAGGACTCCTCTGGTGAGGGCGTTTTTCAAAACCAAATCAGACTATGTTAGAGAACCCATTTCTAAAATTGGGCTGGAGAGAATATGGGAGAGGCTTTACCATATGAACGTAGGAGAAGCGCAGCTATACCTGACGCCATTTGGAGGAAGAATGAATGATATCTCGGAGAGCGAAACACCATTCCCGCACAGAGCCGGGAACGTTTACCAAATTCCGTACTTGCTGGTGTGGGGGGAGGAAGGGGCTCCGGCGCTGAAACGGCACTTGGGTTGGATGAGAAAGCTCTACGGCTATATGGCGCGCTATGTTTCGAAGTCTCCAAGGGCAGCGTACATCAATTACAGGGATCTGGAGTTGGGAGTGAACGCCCCCAGAGGCAGCACCAGTTACAAACGTGCAAGCACTTGGGGCCTCAAATATTTCAAGAACAACTTCAACAGATTAGTGCATGTGAAGACCATGGTTGATCCGGGGAATTTCTTCAGGAACGAACAAAGCATCCCATCTCTTGCTGTCTAATGCGTTGAGGAAGAGGAAGATAGGCGGTTGGATGGTGTCAAGCTGAAGGACGTAATTGGAGAGCATTCTTGTTAATTAAAATTTGTGCGTTGGTTTCTTTTTTGTGCAGGGCCTGTCCTGGTAGCTAGCTAGAAAAAACAGATTTAATTTAATTACCCATTTCAAAGAATAATTTTTGTTTTTTGTTTATATTGACATTAATTTTAATTTGTTCCTTCTTAATTTGGTTACATGCGTTTCATAGATTTGCAAAGAATTTGATTAGACAGAAGGAGCAAATATATTAACCTATGTTTGGTAAAACCTTGGATTTGAATAAGATGTAAAATAAAATTATATCCAAAAATTATGTAAATCCACTCAAATTCAAATTTAAATTTTAAAATTTATGTTTCTAAACATAGCCTCACAAAAGTAGTTCTATTCTAAATGTGTATTGCTTTCTCAACTGCCCATTGAGGCTTAAAAATGCAACAACATGGTACAACATATTATGGGTGACAAGTAATTCAGTCCCAAACCCAATGCATATATATATATATATATATATATATATATATATATATATTCATGTTACTTCTTTTTATTTGTCACTTTTCCACCATAACTGCTCGAATGCCTTTCAAGAAACTTTAAGACTGCTGTAAACTTTTTCTATTGTGATTGCGGCCAAAAGCCAAAGTTCTAAGGGGTATAAGAAGTAAGAGATCCAAACCCCTCCTACTCGGTCTTGAATTCATGATTTCTTCATTCGAAGGCTTAATGGCTTGATATTAGTATGTATGTTAAAGTTAGCCACACCTTTACTCATGGTTATCTTGAACATCATGGAAGCATGTTGCTTATAAGATTAAACATTGATGGCTAATCCAACTCAATGAAATACAGAAAAATTAAAATGTATAAAATTTTCTTGTATCGTGGACGCAATTGTTTAGCTACTTCATTACTATTTGGGTATCAAGTTTCTCTATGAAGGATACAATTGTTTCATGATGTTCTGGGTAAAGTAACATTAAATAAAAAAATGCGAAGCATAGCATGTAATTTATACCGTTGAAGTGAAATGCTCATTTGATTAAAGAAAACAGTGATATTAAGAGTCATCAGCAAACAAACTTGTTAACATACTTTTATCTTTCTTGATCAAGCTTTCCTTCATGCTCTGTAGATGGCGCATAACACTCCTGAACTTTCATAAACATAAAAGGTAATATGCTCATTAATTAGTTAATTTCTAGAAATCTTTAAAGAAACAATAAAATTTTATGCCACAATGACATCCCTAGTAAAATATAAATAAATATGCACACAAAAACACATTGAAACCAAAAACATAACTACCTTAAAACCCTAAAGTGCCTAAAACACCCTCATACTCAAAAACCCAATTCGTCAATTTGGAGCATCATCACCCAAACTATTCAATAAACTGCAAAAACATAAATTGACTTACCATTTATCAAAGTCTTGATCGTCACTGTGGAGCTTCAAGTAGCGGAATCAGCATGCTTGGGCGGTAGGGGATTAGTGCTGTTATGAATTGTGGCTCACATTCTGAGTAGAAAACATACATAAAGGGAAAACATGAAAAAAATCAAGCAATAGGAGGGGAAACCGTCGACGGTAAGGCTTTAACTGTCGACGGTTTGGAGTAGGATTTCAGACAATTACATTATGTCTGAAATTGGCGATGGTTTGATTTGAGACACCGAGCGCATATTTTAAATTTTGAAAGGGGAACATTAATATGGTTTGGGTTTTGAGGAAAAACCTCTGAGAGATTTATTCATATGTCATACTAGATGTATTTGTAGAGAGATGGTTGTAAGAGCAGAGAGGATTGATGCATTGTTTTTGTAATTTTGACAAGAAGATAGTGAATCCTTACCGTTTGCTCACGTGGATGTACGCATTGCCGAACCACGTAATTCTTCATGTTATTTTTTGTTCTTGCTTTCATATACTTGTTGTGCTTGTGGATTGTTCTGTATATTCATTGTTTACTGCATTGTGTGTTTGATCCTTTATATATACAAATATATTCCGTTGTGCAATTTGGTTTTTTTCACAACAAATTGGTATCAAAACATTATTGTAATGGCCTCTAGATCTTCATCTGTGAAATTTGACGTTGTCAAGTTTGATGGAATCAGGAATTTTGGTTTATGGGAAAGAAGAGTGAAGGATCTCTTGGTGCAGAAAGGCATGGTGAAGGCCTTATATGGAATTCAACTAGAAGGTATAGATGAAGCAAGTTGGAATGAATTGGAAGCAAAGACAGTATCAACGTCATTTACAATGCATTGGTGCCTAGGAGAAATTCTCCTCCTTATCTCCTACACACCTCGGTTTGCTGAAGATTGAGGGGGACGAGGACGATCGTCCGATTGACCCAGTCTTTATCTAAGCTCAGATTTTGTGTTGTGAGGGTATATACTAGTGTTTTGTGGAATAAAATTAGGGTGTTATATTTTCAGGGTTAGGGTGTTTTTGGGACTGTGCAGACATAGGTTAAGGACCCCAGCAGATATTTTTCCAGGAGCCAGGTATATTAAAGTTTAAGAAATTGTGAATAGGTAGGTTTAGGAAGTATGAGTGAGATGATTTTCTGGGGAATTCAATGATTTATTGAGAAATTTTTATAAATACATTAATCTAGGATTTTTAAATTAGTACGCCGAGGGCATGAGGGTAGGGTTGGAGGTGAGCCCCCTAGTTAGTTAGGTAAGGGAAATATGCTATGTTAGGAATTTTAGTATGGTTATCAGTAAATTATATGTTTTATCAGATTATTATTCAATACACAAATTATTAGTATATTAGAAAATACAGATTTTATACCATAGGAATATATTTAATTAGTTGTGTGGCATAAGCTCGTAACATATCAGTACTGAATTTACACAACATTCAGATATCATGTTTTACAGTATATTAGAAGAAAATATCATTATACAATTTTCAGACTATCATGATTTACAGTAATCACAAATTACCATGATTTTCATAACTTTAAAGTCATAACATTATGATACTACAGTTTATACAGTTCAGATATTACAGGCCAATTATAATAAATATTTCAGTTCAGTTATTACAGTATTTCAGATCAGTTTACAGTGTTATGGTTATTTTGAAATCATGATGAAACAGTAAGATAATACATATATACAGTATTAGAATCTGATGAATTAGATTAGTTATCAGCAAAGCACAGTAACGTTGCTATTTCAGATCAGTTTACCAGCTACCATGTCACGGAGTTTGTGTCAAGGCTGTGCTGAGGATTGGTGGAGTGTAGTTTACCAGCTACCGTGCCACAGAGTTTGTGTTAGGGCCGAGCTGAGGAGTGGTAGAGGTTAAATCACGATGTACAATTTTTCAGGGTATTATCACAGTTATTTTTATGTATGTAGATTTACAAAACAACATCAGATATTCTATAGTACTAGATTTATGAATTAATAATACTCAGATATGTCAGTTGTATTTTAAACTATATGTGTAACAACCTACCTATTTTGCCATATTATATATATATATATATATATATATATTTCCATAATAATAATAATAATAATAATAATAATAATAATAATAATAATAATAATAATAATAATAATAACTCTTACATATTGCTTGACTATCAAGATCATGATCAACGTGGACCTATGGGTACCAGGGATATACCTGTCATACAATTCTAATACCTAAGTAGTGGAACACATAAAATCGTATATATGCCATAAAACACCAAAAACCATACCAGAGTACTACTAAATCTGTCGTATATATATACAGTCATCAATAAAAAGTCCCAAAAAGTATCCCTAGGGTCTCAATCCAAAACCCATTTGACCCTAGCTCAACCACTTACCCTTCTAATAGGGTAGCCCAATCAATCTCTACTGCCGCGGAGCTCTATCTGCCCCTCTCTCTAAATTTCATGAAATGTTTATAATATTGGGGGTGAGACACCTCTCAGTAAGGGAAATAAACTGACATCAGTGTGTGGCAACATGAGTATTCTTGTGTGATAAATATAAATAGTACATAAATCATAACTAGTAAAACTATCTATAATTTTCTAAATAAAACGTAACTTGTCTCAACATAACATATCATACTATATTTTTGTAACATGTATGTCATCTTATATATATACTGTACGATACATGAACTAATACCTAGGATGGATAGCTAACTGATATCATGTATTACCCTCACATGACTGGGTTGTGCGGTCCGAAGGCGAGACCTAGCAATGGCTGGCTGACCACGTTAGATCAAACATAAGTTTGTAAGTACGATGGGCTTGCCCCACCTGATTCGGACTGCCAGGGGAGTGCCTGCACTACCATGAAACCACATCGACTATCATCTCCCCCACTCTACATAAGATGTGTGGTAGCACTAACATGAACTTGTACTTGAACTTAAACTTGAACTTGTTGCTACGGTACCGTGCTCGTGAAATCTAAACTAAACCATCCGAGTTTTGATAACATATAGTACGTTTCAAATATTGTTACATGACTGTTTCATATTCATTATAAAATCTGACATGATAATATTTTCATGAATTTAACATATCATACATGATTATGACATATGCGCCAACGTGATTCACAGCATCAGCACTGACATATCATAACTTGTAAGTCACGGCATCTGCGCCGGCATATCATAACGTACTGAATATGAAATTCTTGTACTATTTATCATAATATTCATAAAATCATAATTCATGTATCGTTTCATGATTTTCCTGAAAAAATGAGAAAAATATGCTTATTTGGGAAAAAAATCATAATATACTGATATAATATAATTTCATGGAAATTATACTCATGTCAGAAAAATATGAATAATAATTTTAAACATAAAACTTGATCTGAAATCATATTTCCTGATAATTAACATTAAATCTATTTTCCTATTCAACGGCAGTATTCCCAAACACTGTGCTAATACATATGTAATTTATGAAAATAAATGTTGTAATATGGTAAATAATTTAATGAATAATACTAACTTAGTTTATCCCCTTACTTGACTTATTGTAAAATCCACAAAATCCTCCAAAGCTACACCCAAGTGTTCCCCAGCTCAAAACCCTGAAATTGCATTTTCCCTAACAAAACTTCAGTATAGTATTATCTAAAGCATTTTCCCTAGTCCAACAACACCAAATAACTTATAAAGCTTAAAATAACTAACTTACCCAGATTTTGAGATGGTGCCCAAGTTGGCCTAACCAACGAACCACTCCAATAGACTTAAAGAGAATCTTCCCTGGAGTAGCGTGGCAGCTTCTGATCATCGAACTGACAAAGAATGGAGCCGGAATCGAAGAGAGAAGGTGAGGGAGACGTAGGAGAGAGAGAGAGAGAGAGAGAGAGAGAGAGAGAGAGAGAGAGAGAGAGAGTTTCCTGAAAATTTTAACGCTAAAAATTCGGAGTAGGTATATTTATAGAATTTAGACTCATCGACGAGACACATCACCTCGTCGATGAGTTCATGACGATAGTTCGTCGATGAATACTTACTCCTCGTCGACGAGTTTCATGCCCTGAAAATAGCCCTCATGGTAATTTCTCATCGACGAGACATACGAATCCATCGACGAGTCCAAGAGGCCTGCTCGTCGATGAACACTCTGCACTCGTCGACGAGATCCTACTAAAACCCCTTTTAAAAATCCCTTTTCTATCCTTTCTTTTATTATTTAGTTTGTAACATCCTCAAAATTTTTACCATTTTTTTTATAATAATAAATTACTCCATTACCTGCATGTAATGGGCACCCCTATGCATAGGAAAATATAAATCACATATACATGTATATACAATACTAGAATTCAGTATTTTCAACCATACCTACATAATTCATCTCTCTCTCTCCAGTGTCAACTATTCAAAAATACAAAACCCTATACAAAACTTACCCTATAACTAGGGTGACCAAGTGATCTCTATCCGCGAGCCTGATCTACTCGCCTAACTGGCTCACTTGAAAAATGTTAAAGTAATGGGGTGAGTCAACGCTCAGTAAGTGGAAATATGTTATTACTAGTGTGTGGCGAACGAGTCATAAAATTATAATAATAATATTTAAAACTGCATGATCTGACAAATCTATAAAACACATGTATAAAAACATAAAACATTTGTATCATCTGAGCTTTCTATCATTCATACTGCTATAACATACTACATACAATAAAAACAATAAATTTGTATACATACATACATATATATATATATATATATATATTTGTGTTCATTCCTTGGGACTCTGTATGTCATGATTTGACCCCTAATGACAGGGTTGTGAGGCCTGTAGGCGGGACTTAACCTGGTCAGCCCTCTAGGTAAGTCATCATACTCTACACTGGCCAAACTGCATCCACTCCTAAGCGTGGGACTGGCTGCTACCTCGTCTAACTGGGCCCCTCAGCCCAGCGTACTGGGGAGCTACATCATCTTTGAGCACGATTAGACGGTACCAACACACTATCTAAGATATGTGGTTGCACTCTATCTATATATAGCAATGATATCATGCTTTGTAAACTGCATCTGTCTATAATGTCTCCACGGGGATCTGATACTATATAAGTACATCTATATATATATATATATATATATATATATATATATATATAGCTTTGTTGTTTTCATTATGTTTCCAAAATAACCATAACACTATAATTATGTACTGTAAATACTGTAAAATCTGAGTAGCTATAGCATCTCGATGCTATAACTGTATAATCTGTCTTTATAAACTGTGTATTATGGTATTTAGGAAAACATAGCATTCTGTAAAAACTATGATATACTGAACTGAATAAAATCTATATAAATTTGTCTATTAATCATCTTTAAATAACTGTATGTACATGCTATATAACATGATATGCTAAAGTACTGTATACAATTTTATATCAAGTAAATATCTACTCAAACCACATAACATTTAAACATTCGTTCTGCAAAAACTGCATAATAAATGGTATATATGTACTTATGAAAACACTGTTAATATTCTTAAAACCCTAGCATAGCATATTTGCCTTACCTTAACTCTGAAAAGCCCCTACTAAATTTTGGCCCTATACCCGCAAAGTTCTCCAGTCAACACCCTGAAAATCAATTCCCCAGAAAAAAACATCAGTATTTCTTCATGTATTATATTTATTATAACCGAGGGAAAGGCAAATACTGAATAAAATGCCTTACCCTGAGATTGGGACGAAATCCTAGCCAACTCCACTAACAATCAGCTCCAGCAAACTCGCAGAGAACTTCGTCAGGAGCGTCGTGGTGGCTTCAGATTGTCGATCCGGCATGAATCAGGGTTGGAATAGAAGAGAAAAGAGGGAGAGGCCGTAGGGGGAGAGAGAGAGAGAAGAGAGCGGCACTGATTTTCTGTGATTAAAATGAGTTTAGGACTATTTATATTGCGGGCTTCGTCGACGAGCCACGTCATCTTGTCGACGAGTCACGTCATCTCATCGACGAGTCCTTATGTAATTTCATCAACGAACCTCACCTTTTGTCGATGAAATTCAGAGTAGCCCAAATTCTTCTCTCGGTATTTTCTCATCTACGAGATGAGGCCTCGTCAACGAAACCCCTGTGTTCGTCGATGAGGCCTGTGTTCGTCCACTTCTTAGGTATGTAATATGAGTAAGGTTTCCTTAGTGCTCACTTGGAGCCTGGGAGGTTATAGCGGATAATTCAGGGGTATCAGAGTAAATAGGTAAGAAAAAAATGGTATAATTTTTGGGTCGTTACATCTACACCTTCTAGTTTTCAAGCTGAAGATAGTCAGGGATCGTTGAAGAGATAGAAGGATGTTGTGGGCCCAAGGCAGGAGATGGGAGATTGGGGTTATTATGGTTATCAGGATAATCTGTCTTACTCTTTATGTTAGAGATGTAATAAGAAACATAGGGGTGAATGTCAGATCGAGACTTCTAACCGCTATATATGCGGTAAAACAGGGCACATTAAGAGGATCTGTCAAGAACTGCTGCCTATTGCACTTGTACCAAACCAGATAAGGGGAAATAAGCAAGTACAACAAGATGGAGATGGTCCAGCACATGTTTACACAATGATCCTGGATGAGGCAGATAATGCCAAGATGATAGGCATGAGTTTATGTTTAAGATAATGAAGGTTTTATTCAATTATAGATGATGAAAAAGTTTATTTTGTAAGAACCCGAACCGTGAGATGTGGGTTTATTATGTAAAAGAGGGGAAAAAGTTGGAATTCCGTAGACTTTTTCGACGAGGCCATAATTCGTTGACGAAGGTAGAAGGCTTCTTGTCGACTTCCGTAGAAGGCCATAATGTGAGATGTGGGTTTATTCCCTGCACTTACATTATCCCTTAACCACTTCCGAGAATTAGCTTCACCCCCGACCACCTCCGCCGGAAAAGTAGCTGGGTTTGCTGAAAAACTGCTGTGAAAATTGTGAGTGCCTGGGTTCTTGAGGGTGGGTCTATGCTGATTGCTGAGAAATTGTTCTTCAATTTTCTTTTTATTGCATCATCAGCTATAGTTTAAATATTGTACCAGTCATTGAACAATTTATTGTTCGCACTGGTGACAATGTTGGTCATTTTCAAAGGGACCATTTTGATCCTTGGCTGTTTTATTTTGAAACAATATTTTTTATAAAATGTCACATCAAATGATATTCTAAAAATATTATTAAAACGAAGTACTGCTACACTTATCACTCAAATATCACACTTTACTTACTACTTTATATATTATATCATATAGTGTAATCTATACAAAACAACGGATAAATAAAAGTATAAAATTTAAAAATTTCTAGGTGCTTTTTCCTGAAACTCCTACAAGAAAAAAATTACAATCCAAAATTTGCCTTCAACAAATTAATAAAAACTAGTAGAAAAACTAAAATCAATAATTTAAAAAATGCACACTAGGTAAATTCATATCCAATTCAACTAAGTGACATTTTAGATTGAATAATTCATAACTCCTAAGAATTATTATTTTCTGATTTGTTGGATAACTTTGTAGCATATTAATTGAAGTTACATCTAAATTTATAATTCTATAATTATAAAAATTTACTAAATAAAAAACATAACTATTCTTAAAACTATAATCACAAATATAAAACTCATGTAAATTTAAATAGAAAGCATTATTATTCTTAATATTTAGTTTACAGAAGTAGAAAAAGCTCACAATTTAAAATATAGTTTTTTGCATACAAAATTTAATTTTAAAAGACATAGATATTTAAAAAGTAATTATTAAATGAATTAAACAATGCATGTTCCTTAATAATTTTCAAACATCAAAGTTTATATAAGCAATTGCAATGTTTTGATTTACATTGAGCATAAACCAAACAAAGCATATCAGGTCAGATCAATTATGACAAATTTAGTGTATAGTCAAATAGCCGCAAATTTATTGAAACCGTAGCCCTAACACTTTAATTAATACTGTATATTATGATTGGAGGATTCTAGCTAACATAGACGGAAAAAAGAACCGTAAGATTCACCACTTAAGATTTAAAATCTACCAATCATGAGATTATATATTAATATATGGACATATTTAAGTAATGTAGAACCAACATCAAGATTTATATCAAATCATATGTCAACTTGTTTGGATCAAAGTGATAAGATGACCTCTCATGATCAATAAATTTTAAATCATACATATAGAAACCATTTTTCAAAAAGTCTTTTATAATTTTTTACGAAGTCATTCACTGTAGGAATACTATCGCTTCCAAGCCTATCTCATCTTTGTCATGGTTACAATTAATTGGGGGACTTACCCTTCTTGAGAGTATCTTGGAAGACACATTTGAAGTGTGGACCCAATATCAGAAGGTTCATCCCAGCTCGAGTATTCTAAGATTGCTCTCGAAATGCAAGTTTGGAAACCCTACTGCGGCTGCCCTACTATTTTTGCAGTTTAAAACTGCAACTTGAAAAAAAAAATATATATATATATATATATATAAACATAATATTTAATTGTTTGAAATCTATGTGCGGACAACGCGGATTCAAAATAGGTAACAAAAACCAGGGATTCCCATGGTCAGCCACCTTAGAATCATTCTGAAGGCTGACCATAACCCAAAGAAAAAAAAATCAATTGTTTGATCAAAACACATTGAATGGCTTAACAATTAACAACTTGGTCGTGAACGCGGCCGTCACATAGTTATAATATAGCTGGGCCACCAATCAACTATAAATACAGGAGCTGCTACCTTTCCTAATCAGACAAACAAAATCACCTAACAAAAAGATGGAGATGGAGGCCTCAAGCTCTTCACTAATTTTACTCTCATTTGTTTCTCTTCTCCTCGTCTCTGTTTCATGGGCTTCTTCATCGGCTCATACGCACCAGAACTTCCTTCAATGCCTCTATGCTTCCGGCAACTCCACCTCCATCTCCAAAGTCATTTACACCCCAACCAATTCCTCCTACACATCAATCTTGCAGTTCCCAATTCAAAACTTTCGATTTTTGACACCCAACACACCAAAGCCACAGGTCATCGTCACCCCTTTGCATGAATCTCACATTCAAGCCGCCATTATTTGCTCCAAGAAGTATGGCATGCAGATCAGAGTTCGGAGCGGAGGCCACGACTTCGAGGGCCTTTCCTACGTCGCTGATCACGACGACGTTCATTCGTTCGTCGTCATCGATCTCATAAATCTTCGCTCAGTTAGTGTTGATGTAGAAAATGGAGCCGCGTGGGTTCAAGCGGGCGCAACAATTGGAGAACTTTATTACGCAATTGCGAAGAAGAGTAGAACTCTTGGCTTCCCGGGAGGCGTTTGCCCCACTGTGGGCGTCGGCGGACACATAAGCGGAGGAGGGTACGGCACAATGGTGCGCAAATACGGCCTTGCAGCCGATCACGTGATCGACGCTCGCATAGTCGATGTCAATGGCAGAATTCTGGACAGAGAAGCCATGGGGGAGGATCTGTTCTGGGCCATTAGAGGAGGAGGAGGAGCCAGCTTCGGAGTCATTCTCTCCTGGCAAATCAAATTGGTTCCGGTCCCATCAACCGTGACCGTGTTCAGACTCAACAGAACCTTGGAGCAAAACGCAACCCACCTCGTCCACCGGTGGCAGTATGTCGCCGACAAGATTGACGAAGACCTACTGATCAGAGTCATCGTGAGAACCGTAAACTCCACCCGCGGCGGGAAGCAGAACCAGAGTACGGTACAAGCAACGTTTAGTTCATTTTTCCTGGGCGGCGTTGAAGGGCTCCTAGATGTGATGCAAAAGAGCTTCCCGGAGCTGGGATTGGCGAAAGAGGACTGCATCGAAATGAGCTGGATCGAATCAGTCCTCTACGTCGCGGGATTTTCCCGCGGCCAGCCCCTCGATGTATTGCTCAACAGGACTCCTCTGGTGAGGGCGTTTTTCAAAACCAAATCAGACTATGTTAGAGAACCCATTTCTAAAATTGGGCTGGAGAGAATATGGGAGAGGCTTTACCATATGAACGTAGGAGAAGCGCAGCTATACCTGACGCCATTTGGAGGAAGAATGAATGATATCTCGGAGAGCGAAACACCATTCCCGCACAGAGCCGGGAACGTTTACCAAATTCAGTACTTGCTGGTGTGGGGGGAGGAAGGGGCTCCGGCGCTGAAACGGCACTTGGGTTGGATGAGAAAGCTCTACGGCTATATGGCGCGCTATGTTTCGAAGTCTCCAAGGGCAGCGTACATCAATTACAGGGATCTGGAGTTGGGAGTGAACGCCCCCAGAGGCAGCACCAGTTACAAACGTGCAAGCACTTGGGGCCTCAAATATTTCAAGAACAACTTCAACAGATTAGTGCATGTGAAGACCATGGTTGATCCGGGGAATTTCTTCAGGAACGAACAAAGCATCCCATCTCTTGCTGTCTAATGCGTTGAGGAAGAGGAAGATAGGCGGTTGGATGGTGTCAAGCTGAAGGACGTAATTGGAGAGCATTCTTGTTAATTAAAATTTGTGCGTTGGTTTCTTTTTTGTGCAGGGCCTGTCCTGGTAGCTAGCTAGAAAAAACAGATTTAATTTAATTACCCATTTCAAAGAATAATTTTTGTTTTTTGTTTATATTGACATTAATTTTAATTTGTTCCTTCTTAATTTGGTTACATGTGTTTCATAGATTTGCAAAGAATTTGATTAGACAGAAGGAGCAAATATATTAACCTATGTTTGGTAAAACCTTGGATTTGAATATGTAAAATAAAATTATATCCAAAAATTACGTAAATCCACTCAAATTCAAATCTAAATTTTAAAATTCATGTTTCTAAACATAGTGTAACGACCTGCTTAATTTCTATATATTTTTTTTTCATAATATAATAAAACCTATATAATAAATCCAGCAGATCATAATCCACCTGAACTTGTGGGTACTAGGGATACATCAGAAAATAACACGTAAGTTTAAGCAGCAAGAAATATAAAATCATAAATAACTCATAGTTCCATATACAATGTCATCTATCACAATACCAGAGTTATTATATCCATTATATTTATATACATAAACCACCCAAAAGAGTCATAGGATCACTTCCCACAAAATCCATCTAACCCTATCACAAAATACATACCCTTTGGGGATGGCAGATCAGTCATAACTATCTCAACGGAGCTTTATCCGCTCTCCTATCTGGGGTTCCTGAAATGTTTATGAAATTTTGGAGTGAGACACCTCTCAGTAAGGGAAATAAACTAATACTAGTGTGTGACAGCATAAGTATTTCCATATTCTATATAAAATCATACATAAACATATCAGTATAACTGTTAGTATCATATTTGGGAAACATATATTCTCATATCATGGCAGAACATACATGATTTTCATAAGCATAATTCATCTCATATAAACATAATACAAAAACAACCCTAGTAGGCTAGCTGGCTGTTGTCATGCATTACCCCCACATGACTGGGTTGTGTGGCCCGAAGGTGGGACTTGACAATGGTTGGCCGACCACTACCAAGTCAAAAGTACATTCTGTAAGTCCGATGTATAACGACCTGCTTAATTAACTGATTTTTTTTAAAAAAAACATTGTAACAAGTAATATATTCTGATACCGCAATATTAACCTAAGCAGCGAGAAGCAGAATCATATAAACATGACCATAACCATTATATATAATTCAAAACCAATACCACTCAATACCAGAGTACTACATGTTTTCGCAATATATACATATATCTAAATTCCCTAAAATACCCTTAACGAGCTAGGGTAATACAAAAATCCTCCCAAAACATACTCACTTTGTTGACAAGGCACTACAGACGCCCCTCTATTTGCGAGCCTGATCTGCTTGCCTACCTGAATCACCTGAAAAATGTTTCAACACTAAGATGAGCCCACGCTCAGTAAGAAGAAATATGTTATTACTATTGTGTGGCAAATGAGCTACTATATATCATGAAATCTGTTTTCATATAAACATGAATAACTGAATGCAAAAGTATAGTGTAAATAATAAAATACACCACCCCTTTCCATATTGCTTAACATAACAGTATTATGATTATAATTCAAATACTTCTAGTGTACATAAGTATAGTCCCTGTTACTGTAAATCCGTACGTATGTAATAGTAACTGAAGCTGTTCCCTGTGGCTATCTGTGTGTCATGACTTGCCCCCCTCATGACAGGGTTGTGTGGCCCATAGGCTGGATTTACCCTGGCTGGCCAACCAGGAATAAATCACTGAACTCCGTCAGTCGACCTGCCCACCTCAACCCATATCTGGATGGGGAGCCTAACCTCTTCAAGGGCCTAGGTGGTCGACCTTCTCACGTATTATCTGAATAAGTGGTTGCACTAAATAAGTAACATAGTATCTGTAGCAATGATACCGAGCTCTGGAGTTGCAAGTTCAACAGGGTCTGATATCATATAATATATTTCTATATATATATATATATATATATATATATGATTTGTCATGATTCTAAAATACTAAAATAATCATGATGTTGCATAAATTGTAACTATAATTCATACGTAATACTGAGAACTGAAAAAACATAATACTGAAGCTGCATGATCATAATACTGAAATTCGTGTAATCATGGTACTAAGATCCGTATAATCATAATATTGAAATTCATAAAATCATGAAACTAAATTCGTAAAACATATTCCCGTACCATATACATATTAATAAGCCACACCATACTAAATACATAATTTTCGTAATTAAATAAACTATATCATATTTTAAGAAATGCCTAGCATAACATATTTCCCTTACTTGACTACTGGAAAGCCTCTAGGGAATACAAGCCTAACACCCGTAGGGCCTCCTACAAAACACCCTGAAACCAACATATGCCATAACAAAATATCAGTATTTTTCTGTCTATATCATTTCTTATAACTACCAGAAAGCCAAAAACTAACTAAAAGGCCTTACCCTGAATTTGGGATGAAATCCAATTCTGTTTTCTCAACGATCCGCTTTGGCAGATTTGCAGAGAATTCCGCCAGGAGTGTTGTGGTAGCTTCGGATCGTCAATTCGACGATTGGTGGGGCCGAAAACGAAGAGAGAAGGGAGAGGGAGACGTAGAGAGAGAGAGAGGCGCGGTGAAAATGACAAAATATCCCAGTTTCCCTCCTTTTATACAGCCAGATTCATCGACAACACACGTCACTTCATCGACGAATCTTTCATAAAATTCGTCGATGAAGCCCTGTATTCGTCGACGAAATTTAGAGCAGCCAGAAACCTCTCTCGGTATTTTCTCGTCGATGAAACCTTGTGTTCATCGATGAAATTCTGAAAACCTTCGTCGACGAGACCCTGTGTCGTCGATGAAGCTTGGCAATTTCCTGAAATTATTTTTACTCTCCCAAATGCAATGTCGCGTTCGTTGACGAAGTCTACGGCCTCCTTTTGTTTCGGTTTCTATTTTCTCTCCTTCTTTGTTTAAATTCCATTATTTTCCGGGTTACTACACGATAGATCTACCAGACCTAGTTCGTACACTAGGGCGCTCACACTTGTTAAAACCACATCGACCATCCAACCTCACGCTACTTCGTACAGCAGCGTTAACACAAATATCATGATAAATCATGAACACATAACATTGGTACCATGCAAGTGCTAGCCTAGACCATGCCGACTAGGTTCTAATAACATATAGCATATAACCAAACTATGATACATGAATATTTCATACTATTAATTGTCAAATCAATATCATCACATCATTTTGCATATATATATATATATGTATATATATATATCATAAAAATCATCGGCCCGTACGTTGGTATTTCATATTTTTCCATAGCTCGGCCCATACATCGATAAATCATATCCATAACTCGGCCCGTACGCCTAAAAATCATACATATAGCTCGATCCATACACCGACAAAACATCTCCATAGCACGGCCCGTACGCTGACAAATCATATCCATAGCACGGCCTGTACGCCAGCAAATTACACACATAGCACGGGCCGTACGCTGGCAAATCATATCCATATCATTACCATATTCCCAGAAAAAAGTATTTCATTATAAATTCTACTCATGCCACACAAAATAGGTTTCTCGTATATTTAACATACCGGCAAATCACATACATAGCACGGCCCGTACGCCGGCAAATCATATCTATATCATTATCATATTTCCAGAAAACAGTATTTCATTATAAATTCTACTCATGTCACACAAAATAGGTTTCTCGTATATTTAACATACCATCATTTTTCCACAGTATTTCTCAAATAAAAAACATATATATTCCTAAAATCAGATATTGTAATAACATACATACATTTTCATAAAATAACTAGTTTAGTTTATCCCCTTACCTGATTCCTGAAAAAGCCCCTGAAATAATCCACTCAACACCCGTTGGGTTCCCTGGTCAACACCCTGAAAACGACATTTCCCAGAATTAAACTTTAGTATCTCTATGCATACTATGTTTTCTACAACCAAATATTAAGTAAAAGTCTTACCTTGAGATGAATTTCAAACCAACTCCATCAACGATAAGCTCCGGCAGACTTGCAAAGAACTTCACCAAGAGCGTCGTGGTGTCCTCAAATCTTCGATCCGGTAAGAAACGAAGTCGGGATTGAAGAGAGAATGGGAAGGGAGCATTTAGAGAGAGAGAGAGAGAGAGAGAGGGTGACTCTGCGCTAAAATTCTGTCAAAATCTGATTTTAGAAGTACTTATAGACCTAGATTCATCGATGAGACACGTCATCTCATCGACGAGTCCTGAAGAAAATTCGTCGACGAACCTGCCCCATCGTCGACGAATTTCAGACTTCCAAAAACCCCCTCTTACTATCTTCTCATCGACGAGACGTGTCTTCGTCGATGAGGTCCTTATGATCCTTCGTCGACAAAGCCTTGATAAATTTCTTGGGTTATTACACATAGCCTCACAAAAGTAGTATTATTCTAAATGTGTATTGCTTTCTTAACTGCCCATTGAGGCTTAAAAATGCAACAACATGGTACAACATATTATGGGTGACAAGTTAATTCAGTCCCAAACCCAATGCGCACACACACACACACACACACACACACACACACACACACACATATATATATATGTGAGTTCTTTTTGTCTAGCACATTCATGCTGAAAATAATATATATATATATATATATGTATATTCATGTTACTTCTTTTTATTTGTCACTTTTCCACTATAACTGTTGGGATGTCTTTCAAGAAACTTTGAGACTGCTATAAACCTTTTCCACTGTGATTGCAGCCAAAAACCAAAGGTCTAAGGGGTATATGAAGTAAGAGATCCGAACCCCTCCTGCTCGGTCTTAAATTCATGATTTCTTCATTCGAAGGCTCAATGGCTTGATATCAGTAATGTATGTTACAGTTAGCAACACCTTTACTCATGGTTATCTTGAACATTATGGAAGCATACTACTTATAAGATTAAACATTGATTGCTAATCCAACTCAATGAAACACATAAAAATTAAAATGTACAAAATTTTTTTGTATCATGGACGCAATTGTTTCGCTACTTCATTACTATTTGGGTATCAAGTTTCTCTCTGAAGGATACAATTGTTTCATGATGTTCTAGGTAAAGTAACATTAAATAAAAAAATGCGAAGCATAGCATGTAATTTATACAGTTGAAGTGAAATGCTTATTTGATTAAAGAAAACAATGATGTTAAGAGTCATCAGTGGTCATTGTTAACTTACTTTTATCTTTCTTAATCAAGCTTTCCTTCATGCTCTGTAGATGGCGCATAACACTTTTGAACTTTCCTAAACATAACGAGTAATATGCTCATTAATTAGTTAATTGCTAGAAATCTTTAAAGAAACAATAAAATTTTATGCCACAATGACATCCCTAGTAATATATAAATAAATATGCATACAAAAACACATTCAAACCAAAAACATAACTATCTTAAAACCCAAAAGTGCCTAAAACACCCTCATACACAAAAATACAATTCTCCAATTTAGAGCATCATCACCCAAACTATTCAGTAAACTGCAAAAACATAAACTAACTTACCATTTATCAAAGTCTTGATCGTCACTGTGGAGTTTCAAGTAGGGGAATCAGCATGTTTGGGCGACAAGGGATTAGTGTTGTTGTGAATTATGGCTCACATTCTGAGTGGAAAGCATACATAAAGGGAAAGCATGAAGAAAATCAAGCAGTAACAGGGGAAACCATCAACGGTAAGGCTCTAGCTGTCGACGGTTTGGAGCAGGATTTCATACAATTATGTTTTGTCTGAAATTGTTGATGGTTTAGCTCAAGACACCTAGTGCATATTTCGAATTTTGAAAGGAGGACGTTAATATGGTTGGGGTTTTGAGGAAGAAACTCCGGGAACTCTATTTATATGTCATACTAGATGTTTTTGTAAAGAGATGGTTGTAAGAGCAGAGAGGATTGATGTATTTTTCTTGTAATTTGGACAAGAAGATAGTGAATCCTTACTATTTGCTCCCACGGATGTAAGCATTGCCGAACCACATAATTCCTTATGTTATTTGTTGTTCTTGCTTTCATATACTTGTTCTGGTTGTAGATTGTTCTGTATATTCATCGTACCCAAAAAATATAATATTAAAAATAAATAAGAAAAAATAGGAAAATAGTTTGGTGATAAGAAAACCGACGACAGTTTTCTGGAGTGTTAAGAAAACCTTCGACGGTTATATAGTTTTACCGCAGTCGGGTAAAACGGTAACAATGAAATTTGGGTTGGTTAAAGACAAAACCGGCGACGATTTTCTATGAGCCTATGAAAACCGTTGACGGTTTTTTCCAGGGCCAGAATGCTATAAGGCTGCATGGTCATTTTTCTTTGTAAAAATTTTAATCTCTCTCTCTCTCTCTCTCTCTCTCTACTGCGAACCTCCCAATCTCTCTCTCTCTCCTCATTTTCTCACTCTAAACTCACCCAATTGACGATCAGACTCCGTATTTAAGGCCTAACGGGGATCCTCGTCATTTTGATCGGAGTAGAATTATGTTCTGAGGATCCAAGGCACCATCCCAAACTGAGGTGAGGAAGTTGTTTATGAGGTTGATTGGTGTTTTAATTAGTTTAATGGGTGTATAGGTCTAAGAATGTGAATAAGAACATAATTCTGGGGTGAACTAATAAATTGGGATTTGTGGAATACAGGGTTTTGGTGTGAACGCGGCAGGCACGAGTTTCGGGTTCCTGCGAGCGTTTCCTTAGGAAATGAGGTAAGAGTAATAAATAGTTAATTATTGATGTTTCATTAATTAAATAGTGTATGTGGATCTGGGAAAAATGTGAATGTGATATTATTCTGGGGAATGTATGATTTCAAGGTTTTTGAGTTTCGAACGCCGCGAGCATGAGTATAGTATTTTTAGTAGGCTTTTCAATAATCAAGTAAGGGGAATGAGTTATGCTAGTTAATTTTTGGGATTTTATCAATTAAAGTACAACATGTGTTTATGAGATTTAAATTTTACATGTATTATATGTTTGTGAAAATTCAGAAATTTGGATTATAGGAAAGTTTTACAAATGATATATATATTATTTTTATTCAATAGGAAAATACAGTTTTTCTCGTACAGATTATAGTATAAGACTATAAGAGTTTCATTTAAATTGTGTGGCATGAGAAATAACAGATATAGTACAGAGATTTAATACAAGAATTTTTCCAACTTTTTACAGAACCATATTTATATACAGCTTTTACAGTACGATGATATACAGTTATTACAGAGCTATGATATATAGTTTATACAAAATCATGGCATTACAGTTTATGATAGAATCATGGTAAAATAGTAATATATTGACATAGTATCATATGGTATCAAATCCCTGATGGACAAGCACAAATTACAAAGCATGGTACCGTAGCTAACATAGTATAGATTGTAACGCCCTAGACCCACCACATAGGGCCTAGAGTGTTATGAGACCAATCATACGTCTTTGATACCATTCACGCAGTAGAATTAATTAAATATCCTAAAACAAAATACTAGAATACTATATTTACTTATGCAAACCCATAAAAAGGTACATCCCATTTTTCATATTACATAACTAGGACAAAATATTAAACATAAAACTATACACATATCCAATTCTTTTATTTACTCACAAAACTACCCCGCTTTGGAGCTTTCTAAGCTCGATCACCTGGAGGACCTAAAAATAGTAATAAACCATCGGGGTGAGACACCTCTCATTAAGGAAGAAACAAGTTACAACAGTGTGTGGTTGAAGTGTTTAATATATAATTACAAAATATACATATAGTTGTATTTCACTATCAATAGCAGCTGAGAAAATGCATTCTTAATCACATCATTGTTGACTTCTCTGTCACCCAATCACATACACACATATATAATTATTTTTACTGAAAATTCCAGAGAATAGGGAAGTCTACCCACCCATACAAGTAGATTCTCTCTGCTCTAACACTAATACGAAGGCACTCACCTTTCTTAGTAAGTTCCCGGGTCATGTATCTAGGTAAAGTCTCCAAGAATAGGGAAGGTCATTCGTCCATACAAGTGGCTTCCCTCTGCTCTGGTAATTATCTGGTACCCACAGATAATTACCAGAGCACTCGCCTTCCTCAGCAAGCCTTCGGGCGGAGTATTCTACTTTACCACAAATACTTAAGTAATTAAAGTTACACGCAACGAATGCCAATCATTTTACAGAGTTCCACACATATACGCATACCAAAATCAATCCACACAGGATATACACATTCTTCATTCTCACCCATGCAGGGTCCATATCCGCAAAGAATGCAACGTCCACACAGGACTGGTTCACACAGGACTACCATACATACAACATACACGTCCACACAGGATTGGTCCACACAAGACTATCAACCACACATGTTACAACACATGTTTCTCATACACACAAGTTACACACATACCACACTGTTTTAATGGTAAATATGTAAAAAAAGCTCCTCATATCACTGCCAATGTTTTACCCCCTAACATAATGCCCATATAACAACCTCCTCATACCACTACCAACATTATATGACGGTTATAACAGGTACAATATAATTACCTCCTCATACCACTGCCAACGCTATGCAATTTACATAAACCATAGCACAAATCAATTATAAAACCAACCACTCAAGCACATCATGCATTTACCATAGTACACATAATCAGACAGTATCCACAACCAACCAATATTTTCAACCAAGCAGAATTCGCAGCCCAAACAGTATTCACAATCACACAATAAATTATAATTTCATAGTACTCGTAACCATTTAATTATCAAAGTTGTTTTCATGCCACACAATTTTTTTCCCAATATAATATTTAATCAAAAATAGTATTTTCAATACCTACACTGTTCATAAAATTATACCAATATATATATGTATATATATATATAGAATTTTATACCCAAAAATTAATTAGTTTAAAATTAATAAAAACTTATATAACGTATTTCCACTTACCTGCTCCTCAAGTTCCTGCCTAAACCGAATGGAAATAAGATCCTATACTCCAAAAATCCCAACTTACTCAAATTTCATAAAAACACTCCTTTAATACTACCTAGGTTCTATATATTTCAAAATAATAATAAAACCCTAAAATATCTCACTTACCCTGATTTTTGGATGATTCTCAATTACTCCAAACTGAAAATATGTTCCGCCTATGTTGTAGAAAATCTTCCCAGGAGTCTCGTGGTAGCTTCTGATCGTTGAATGGGGCTAAATCCAGGCCAAAATCGTAGTGAGAAGGTAGAATGGTTGAATTTTAGATAGAGAAACGAGAGAAAAGAAATTTTCTCGCTGAAAAATGAAAGATATTGCTATTTATAGGCAGAGATTCGTCGACGAGACACGTGGATTTGTTGATGATCAAATGAAGAACACTCGTCGACGAGACCATGAGTTCGTCGATGAGTTTTAGAATACCACAAACCCTCTCAGTAACTCCTCATCGACGAGTTATTGCCCTCATCGATGGGCCAAAGAAGAATGCTCGTCAACGAGACCAATTAGTTCGTCAACGAGTTCTCGCTGACACACTTTTTAAATATTCCTTTTTCTTCCCTCCTCTCTTTCCTTTCCCTCTTTTATTATTTTTATTAATTAAATTTTCTGTGTCGTTACATAGATAGTGCAACCACACATCTCATATAGTGTGTGGAATAGTCGATTGTGCCCAGAGGAGAGATGTAAAGCTCCCTGGCTGGACCAAGTTGAGGGGCCCAATTGTACTTAGAGATTTATAGTTTGACTTAGCCTAATAGGCCAGCCAAAGTTAAGTCCCGCCCACGAGCCACACAACCCGAGCATGCAGGGTTAATTCATGCATATAGTTTTCCATCCAGGGAAGCTTTCATAGTTAAATAAATAAATGTATATAGTTTTTATAGAGAACAGGATCTGTCTATTACAATTAATAGTATGTTCAATAAAAAACTTATTTTAAAAGGCATAGGTGTGAGTTATGATATGTTTTACACAGAAATGTAATCATAATTACAATTGAATTAATAATTATGCTATTAAAACTCATTTTTCACACACTAGATGTAACTTATTCCGTCTTACTGAGAGGTGTCTCACCTCAAAATTCCAAACATTTTAGGTGATCCAGATAGGCATACGGAGCATGCTCCGAGATAGAGGGGATTTTTGTATTGCCCTCGCTGTAGGGTAAGTTTTTTAGTTTGGAGTTGTATTTTTTGGTATGCCCCTAGGGCATTGTGTTTGGTTTTGGGAGATGTATATTTATATTTTGGGAATTACTGAAACTCTAGTATTGTAAATAAGGTTGATGTATTTTTATGCATTCCGCTGCATAGGTGGCATGTTTTGTGAATAGGTATCCTCAGTACCACTTGAGGTCTAAGACATGGTAGTGGATAATATTATAGGTATTAGAGTAATGTTATTTTGTTATAGGATATATATACAAAGCCAAGGTTACTAAGTTCTGTAGACTCTAGTGCATAGTGTAGTGACCCGAAGAATAATAGCATTTTAATAATAATAAGAGGGAGAGAAAATAGATACAGAAACAGAAGGAGGTCGTAGACTTCGTCGACGACATTGCATTTTGAGGGAAATAAAAATTTCAGAAAATTTCCAGGGCTTCGTTGACGAACACAGGATTTCGTCGACGAAGGTATAAAGGATTTCGTCGACCAACACAGGGCTTCGTCGACGAGAAAATACCGAGAGATGGTTCGGGCTGCTCTGAATTTCGTCGATGAATACAGGGTCTCATCGACGAATTTTATGAAGGGCTCGTGGACGAGGTGACGTATCTCGTCAACGAACCTGGCCCTATAAATAGTGGAAACCCAGGATATTTATCATTTTCACTGCGCCTCTCTCTCTCTTTACATCTCCCTTCCCTTTCTCTCTTCGATTCTGGCCCCACCAGTCGCTGGATCGACAATCTGAAATTACCACGACGCTCTTGGCGGAGTTCTCTGCAAATCTGTGGGAGCAGATCATCGAGAAAACAAAGTTGGAATTCATCCCAAATTCAGGGTAAGACCTTCTAACCTATTTTTGGCCTTATGGCAGTTATAGGAAATAATGTAAACAGAAAAATACTAATATTATGTTCTTGCATATGTTGGTTTCAGGGTGTTTTGTAGGAGGCCCTGTGGGTGTTAGGCTAGTATCTCATAGGGGCTTTTCAAAGTTAAGGTAAGGGAAATATGTTATGCTAGGTATTTCTTAAAATACTATACAGCTTATTTAATTATGAAAATTATGTATGTATGTATGGTGTGGCTTGTGATTATGATTATGGTACGGGTATATGTTTTACGAATGTTAGTTTCATGATTTTACGAATTTCAGTACCATGATTATACGGATTTCAGTACCATGATTACACGAATATCAATATTATGATTATGCAGTTTCAGTGTTATGATTATTCACTTCTCAGAATTACGATATATGAATTACAGTACAGTTTATGCAGCATCATGGTTATTACGATTACTTTAGAATCATGGTAAATCAGATAGATATGCATAGAAACATATTATATGATATCAGACCTTGTTGGACTTGCAGCTACAGAGCACGGTACCGTTGCTACAGATACTATGATACTTTATGAGTGCAACCACATATTATATGATATCAGACCTTGTTGGAGTTCAGTGATTTATTCCTAGTTGGCCAGCCAGGGTAAATCCCGCCTACGGGCCGCACAACCCTATCATGAGGGGGCAAGTCATGACACACAGATAGCCACAAGGAACGGTTTCAGTTACTATTACATACATACGGATTTATAGAAATAGGGACCATACTTATGTACACTAGAAGTACTTTGAATTATAACCATAATACTATTATGTTAAGCAATAGGGAAAAGGGGTGGTGTATTTTATTGTTTGTACGGTACTTTTGTATTCAGCTAATCATGTTTATGTGAAAACAGATTTCATGATATATATATATATATATATATATATAGTAGCTCATTTTCCACACACTAGTAATAGCATATTTCTTCATACTGAGCGTTGGTTCATCCCAATGTTGATATATTTTTCAGGTGATCCAGGTAGGCAAGCAGACCAAGCTCGCAAATAGAGGAAATATGTTAAAGTAATGGGGTGAGTCGACGCTCAGTAAGTGGAAATATGCTATTACTAGTGTGTGGCGAACAAGTCATAAAATTATAATAATAATATTTAAAACTGCATGATCTGACAAATCTATAAAACACATGTATAAAAACTTAAAACATTTGTATCATCTGAGCTTTCTATCATTCATACTGCTATAACATACTACATACAATAAAAACTATAAATCTGTATGCATACATATATATATATATATATATACATATATTTGTGTTCATTCCCTGGGACTCTGTATGTCATGATTTGACCCCTAATGACAGGGTTGTGAGGCCCGTAGGCGGGACTTAACCTGGTCAGCCCTCCAGGTAAGTCATCATACTCTACACTAGCCAAACTACATCCACTCCTAAGCGCGGGACTGGCTGCTATCTAGTCTAACCGGGCCCCTCAACCCAGCATACTAGGGAGCTGCATCCTCTTAGAGCACGATTAGATGGTATCCACACACTATCTAAGATATGTGGTTGCACTCTATCTGTATATAACAACAGTATCGTGCTTTGTAAACTGCATCTGTCTATAATGTCTCCACAGGGATCTGATACTATATAAGTACATCTATATATATATATACCTTTGTTGTTTCATTATGTTTTCAAAATAACCATAACACTATAATTATGTACTGTAAATACTGTAAAATCTGAGTAACTATAGCATCTCGATGCTATAACTGTATAATCTGTCTTTATAAACTGTGTATTATGGTATTTAGGAAAAAATGGCATTCTGTTAAAACTATGATATACTGAACTAAATAAAATCTATATAAATTTGTCTGTTAATCATCTTTGAATAACTATATGTACATGCTATATAACATGATATGCTAAAGTATTGTATACAATTTTACATCAGGTAAATATCTACTCAAACCACATAACATTTAAACATTCGTTCTACAAAAACTGCATAATAAATGGTATATATGTATCTATGAAAACACTGTTAATATTCTTAAAACCCTAGCATAGCATATTTCCCTTACCTTAACTCCGAAAAGCCCCTACTAAATTTTGGCCCTATACCCGCTGGCCGTATACCCGCAAAGTTCTCCATTCAACACCCTGAAAATCAATTCCCCAGAAAAAAACATCAGTATTTCTTCATGTATTGTATTTATTATAACCAAGGGAAAGGTAAATACTGAATAAAATGTCTTACCTTAAGATTGGGACGAAATCCTAGCCAACTCCACCAACGATCATCTCCAGCAAACTCGCAGAGAACTTCGTCAAGAGCGTCGTGGTGGCTTCATATTGTCGATCCGGCGTGAATCAGGGTTGGAATAGAAGAGAAAAGAGGGACAGGCCATAGGGGGGAGAGAGAGAGAGAGAGAGAGAAGAGAGCGACATTGATTTTCTGTGATTAAAATGAGTTTAGGACTATTTATATTGCAAGCTTCGTCGACGAGCCACGTCATCTTGTCGACGAGTCACGTCATCTCGTCGATGAGTCCTTATGTAATTTCATCGACGAACCTCACCTTTTGTTGATGAAATTCAGAGTAGCCCAAATTCTTCTCTCGGTATTTTCTCTTCGACGAGATGAGGCCTCGTCAACGAAACCCCTATGTTCGTCGACGAGGCCTGTGTTCATCCACTTCTTAGGTATGTAATATGAGTAGGGTTTCCTTAGTGCTTACTTGGATCCTGGGAGGTTATAGCGGATAATTCAGGGGTATCAGAGTAAATAGGTAAGAAAAAATGGTATAATTTTTGGGTCGTTACATCTGCACCTTCCAGTTTTCAAGCTGAAGATAGTCAGGGATTGTTGAAGAGATAGAAGGATGTTGTGGGCCCAAGGCAGGAGACGGGAGATCGGGGTTATTCTGGTTATCAGGATAATCTGTCTTACTCTTTATGTTAGAGATATAATAAGAAACATAGGGGTGAATGTTGGATCGAGACTCCTAACCGCTATATGTGCGGTAAAACGGGGCACATTAAGAGGATCTGTCAAGAACTGCTGCCTATTGCACTTGTACCAAACCAGATAAGGGGAAATAAGCAAGTACCCCAAGGTGGAGATGGTCCAGCACGTGTTTACACAATGATCCTGGATGAGGCAGATAATGCCAAGATGACAGGTATGAGTTTATGTTTAAGATAATGAAGGTTTTATTCAATTATAGATGATGAAAAAGTTTATTTTGTAAGAACCCGAACCGTGAGATGTGGGTTTATTATGTAAAAGAGGGAAAAAAAATGGAATTCTGCAGACTTTGTCGACGAGGCCATAATTCGTCGATGAAGGTAGAAGGCTTCTTGTCGAAAAAATTTAGAGGTTCGTCGACGAGGAAAAGCTGAGAGGCAGGAGTTGGAAATATCAGGATTCGTTGACGAAATTTTTGTCTGGTCAACGAAATCCCTGAAGACCTCATTGATGAGAAACACCAATTCGTCAATGAAATCCCCCGGGTCAAAGGTCTTTATAAGGATATTTTGGGTTTCTTTGGGGCTAAATTTCACCAAACACTCTCTCTCTCTCTCTAGAACTCTCCCTACACACTCTCTCTCTCTCTAGTTTTGTTTGCCGATCATTGCCCGGTTTGTAAACCCAACGATACTACAAGGATCAGTGAACGATTCTCTACGTTTCTAGCGGAACAGAATCTCGTTTCGGAGGATTTCAGGTTTCGGGCTAAAATTGAGGTAAGGCTCAATTTTCATTTCTGATTTAGTATACGTGTAGTAGTACGGATTGTAAGCATGTACTGTACTGTGGTTTGTCGGTTTTGGAGTCTCAGTTCGTAGTTTTGAGGACCGTAGAGTTCATAGTTGGAATTCAAGTTAAGGTAAGGGGATTCTGTTTATATCAGTTTATTTTAGAAATCAGGATCGGTAAGCTTGTAGGCTACGATCGTATGTATGTTTTGCCTACTTATTTGGGGAAATCTATTGGGTAAAAATGCAGGATTTTTGGGTTACAATTTTTGGGAAAATTGGGGATTTTGGGTATTATCTCTATTTTGTTTTGGGAACTGTTGGTTATGTTAAAATTGTACTATTGAGGTGACCGTAATCCATATTTGCATAAACTGTATACTTGAATTTGTAAAACGATATGATTTTCCGTAAACCAAATAAGTGTGGTATGTATGAATGTATGTATTTGTTCCAGGTATTTGTAAAACAGTTATGTGGTGGCTTGTTACTGTACACTGACATGTATAGGAATGTGAGTTCCAAAATGATTCCAGGAATTTGTAAAATAGCCATGTATCGGTTAACTACCGTGGGCGAGAGTGGCCGGCTCTATATCCGGGGTGTGAAATATCACCAGTATGTTCCAGCTGGTCACCGAAGGGTGTGTTCTACATCGTATGTAGCAATGTAATCACTGTGGGCCTCAGTCGTCGCATCGTAGTTGCGTGTGTAGCAATGTAATTGTTATGAGACTGGGTGACCTTGTGTAGTTGCGTATGTAGCAATGTAATCACTATTGGGCCTGAGTCGTCGCATTGTATTTGCGTATGTAACAATGTAATCGACATGAGACTAGGTGACCTTGTCTAGCTGCGTATGGAGCAATGTAATCACTGTGGGCCTTGGGCGTCGCAGCGTAGTTGCGTATGTAGCAATGTAATCACTATGAGGCGAGGTGACCTTGTGTAGTTGCGAACTAGTGTGACGACACTGACTGTATGTTTTGGGTATCGTATGTACTGGAATGGTTTTGTGAAAATATTGGAACTGTATGGAACTGTACGTATGAAACTATATGTAAATGTTTCGAACTGTATCGTATTTTATAGTGTTATGAAATACGTAAAATAACACTGGTATGCAACACACTGATATAAATTGCTTTCTTCCTTATTGAGAGGTGTCTCACCCCGAATGTACGTATAATATTTTTCAGGTCCTTCAGGTAGCCGTAAGTAGCATCCTAGCGTCTGGAAGCAAGGTTGTCGTAGCTACTGCTAGTACCTACTAAGTACGGGCTTTTGGTATCCAGGTCGTCGGGATGGTTTTTGTAGACACCTGGGGTATGTCTGGTATTTAGGGAATGTTTATCCTAGTTGTATAGACTCTGGTATGATTCTGTATGTGTATAAAAGACTGTATTTCCCTGCGTATTTTGATGAGTATGGATGTTTATGTGTACGTATGTATGGTATCCGTTCACCCCACGGGGTCGGACCCTCTTTTTGTGTTGTATCATGTATGTTTTTAATTGATACAGAAACATATTAGATTACTAAATTCACACATGGGACCCACTTGTGGGTTCGGGGCGTGACATATTTGGTGATATATTCTAAACTGTATGAGTTATGGTGAGTTAGTAAGTTGTAGAAATGTAAAAGGATAAATAATTAGAAAAATTTTGAGGACAAAATTTTCTGAAGGAGAGGAGAATGAAGAGACCACAAAAATTATAACTATTAAAATAATTAGGAAAGATAATAAATAAATAGATAAATATTAATAAGGGGAAAATGGAAAATTTTAAAGGAAAAGATAGTAGACTTCATCGACGAATCTCCTGTCTTCGTCGACGAGTGATCTTCTAGGGATTGTTGACGAAGCTTAGTCCCTCGTCAACGAAGATATCTTGAGAGAGTGAATTTCAGATTTTAGGTTTCGTTGACGAATGCATCCTCTCATTGACGAATTCCCTTCTATGGTTCGTTGATGAATCCTGTCTTCTCGTTAACGAAGCCACGTGGCAACATCGTGTATAAGAAGATATGAGGTTGCTTCTCTGCGAAGAAATTCGTTTCTCTTCATTTTTCTCTCTCTAAGATGTTTCTCTCTGTCTTCTCTCTAAGATTTTTACTCGAATTCAGCCTAAATCAACAAACGGGAACTACTACGGTGTTCTAGGGGAGATTCTCTACACATCCAGCGGAGCAGATTTCTTAACTGGGGTTTCAGGCATCGCTCCAAAGTTAAGGTAAGGGTTAGGATTCTTAGTTTGAGGGTTTATAATGGTTATTTGAAGTTCTTAGGTTGAGAAAAAATGTTGAAATAGTAGGTTATTTGGAGTTTATTTGATTAAACTAGGGTTTTTGAATCAGGGTTCGGGTGAGCGCCGCATGCATCATTTTGGGGTCCCTGCTGGCATAGTTTAGGAAAGCAGGTATGGGGAATATATTAAATCAAGATTTTTAAGGAAATAACTGATGAAAAATGGAAATTTTATGTATATATGTATATGCTTTTCATGTGAATTCTGAAAAGCTGACTGTTTGAATTATAAATTTCTAAGCCTAGGGCTATGCTATTAGATGTTATTTGCGAAAATGGAAAGTTAAAATGACATACTTTCTAGATAATTGTGTAAGAAATTAAATGTATATTTTCAGTATATTAATGATGAATGTGGGTTGACTTATTTTACAGTAGACGTATGAAATATGTTGTTAAATTGTGTGGCATGAGTAAAATGAAGTTTCTGTGTTGGACTATGATATATGTATGAGATGCAAGAATTACTAGAAATGTATTGAGAATTAAAATGTGATGTGATTTATTTTGCATGTGTTTGATAATGTTAGATTACAATGTATGGTTTGAGAACTCCGGTAGACCAGAATAGGCACAGTACTGTTGCGAATATTTATAGAAGCGCTAGTGCACCCACATGTATTAAAGAGAGTGTGGAGATGAGGTGGTTGATTGTGCTTGGGAAGGGTAGGGTCCCCTAGAGTCTAGACCAGTATGGGAACAGGCAATCAGACCTACATACTATAGAATGTGGTTGATTTAGCTCTGGTAGGCCGACCAGGGTTAAGTCCAGCCTTTGGACCATACAACCTGTCATAAGGCAAAAGCATGACAGTGATTTCTTCACCTGTATAAAGAGTTCTAAACGCATAATTGTTATTTAACCATTGATAAAATGAGAACAACATATATGGAAATAACAGATATGGGAACAACATATATAACAACAGTAGACGGAAATGAAATGAAAATAGAATATAAGAAAGCAGACATGAATACAAAAATGAGAAATGTAGAATATGAATGTGAATATAATGAATAACACAAAGATAATAATATAAAGAGTAATGTAGTAAAGTATTATCAGTATTAAATATAGTATTATTATTATTATTATTATTATTATTATTATTATTATTATTATTATTATTATTATTATTATATATTTTTGGGGCGAGGTATACTCTTCACCTAAGGGCTTGTTGAGAAAGGCGAGTGCCCTGATAGATATCGGATGTAGCCATATTAGGCTGCATAATATATTAGGGCAGAGGGAAGCTACTTGTATGAGCGGGTAACCTTTCCTATTCTTGGAAAATTCTACCAGTAAACCTTTGTGTGAATGCGTTAGTATGAGATAAACTAACCACTTGAAAGCTTGCTTAGTAAGATAAGTGCCTTCATATGCTTTAGTTGTGATCGTAGGTTGCTTAAGGTATCAGAACGAAGAGGTGCTACTTGTATGGGCAGGTAATCACCCAAATCCTTGGAACTCTCGTTGGTAAAATACCTTGCATGTGTTTGACTAGGAACAGAAAATGATTCATAATTGTGATCTTATTTAAAAAGAATAAAATATATATGTTGTACAGAAACCTCATGATAGTCATACACTGATTTAATGTATTCCATCCTTACTGAGATGTGTCTCACCCGATATAAATTCTATCTTTTCATGACCTTCGCGTGATCGAGCTTAGTGAGCTTGAGGCTGGTATAGCATTTTTGATAGAGAGAAAGGGTATAAACTTTGGTTAAAATTTTTGGGGTTGTAATATATTTAAGTTTTTAGAGTTGAGAATATTTGTGAATACCAGATGTGGGTTTATACTTTTAAGGTTGTGTAGATGTAGAAACTCTAGTATATTATTGAGGAGTTGTTATTATTTCCGTTGTGTCACTGATATAGAGCCCGGTATATGTAATAGAACATATGGCACTCGGGCCTCACTTCGTGGGTTCGGGCCATTACAAGGTGGTATCAGTGTTATATTTCAAATAACACTCCGGACCCTAGTTTTGGGTTCAGGGCGGCATTACAAATGTGTTATTTTTATTATCAATAACTCCCATTAAATCCACAAAAGTTAAGAAAAATTGAAAAAAAAAAATTCTAAAAATGTTTTCAAGCCGATTTTCATTGCTTTCCCATCTTTAAAATAATTTTATGTTACAAATCACCAAAAAATCAAAAAATGCTAAAAATTTAGAAAACTCAAGAAAAAATTCTAAAAATATTTTTTAGGACTTGATTTTCATTATTTTTCTTTAATTATCTTTCTGTTATTTCAAAAATTTGAGAAAATATTAAAAAATCACAAAAATTACAAAAATTCACAAAAATGTTTTTGCACTTAGAAAAATCATAAAAATCATTAAAAAAACCATAAAAATATTTTTGAGGTCCTGAGAAATTGTTTTCATTCCGAATGACTCCAAAAATCTCCCAAGGTTATAAAAAAAAATATTTTTCCTTAGAAAAATCCTACAAATTTCCAAAAACCTGAGAGCATATTTTTGTAAAGTATTTTCTCGATTTTCCTACCCCGATGATTTAAAAGGGAGGCATGAGTTCTTCGGAGTACGATATGCCCCGATTTTGAGGGAATACTTATACTGTATATATTTTGTGCATTTTTTTTATTCTTGAAAGGGAGTAATTTTCTAAGGTTTATTAAATTTATTTTGGGATAATTTTTATTAATTAGATACCGTTAATAAGAACGGACGCATAGGGACTGCTAACACCTTCCCCTCACGTAACAGTACTTTTAAACCTAACTCTGGTAATGCATACCGATCCTACCCTTAATTGGGTAGTAATCATGTGTTATAACCATACTAAAAGGTTAGTAGCGACTCTATACACTTTATTTTATTTGAAAATATTATTTTAAAAATCCACCTTTTCCAGTTCGTGCACGCCGAGGCAACACACACTTGGTGGTGTTTCCGCCCCGCACAAGAGAACGTCGCGACACCCACCTCCCTGATTAAAATTATTTTCTTTTAATAGTTGCATGGATTTGATTAGGTGCTCTTATGTATTGTTTCCCATGGACTTATACATGAAACGTTTGAATGAAATTGTGAACATATTGATATCGATTGCCGACGATAAATGTTTTCTTTGAACAGGTGCATGGATGGTATTCTGCCAAAATTTTTACATTAATTTGATACTTTGAATGTGTATAAAAGTTGTGATTGAAATTTGTGAACATACGGGTATCGATTGTCTAAGAAAAATGTTTCTTTGAACAGGTGCATGGATGCGATATAGTCATTTTTTAAAAGGAGACTGTCGAAATTTTTTTAGTAATGATTCTTTATAAAATTGGACGCCCACACCATATTAAATGATATTATTCATTATTATAGAATATTGGTTCAACAACAAATAAAAATTATAATTTAAGTTTTTTTTCAACCAATGATAAATTTATAATTTAATTTTTGTACATTAATGATAAATTAATTACTTGAGCTTGTAAGTTTTGTGTGTGTGTGTGTGTATATATATATATATATATATATATATATATATATATATATATATCAAATTTTGAGCTCCAATACTTATTTGATATTATTCATATTATAGAATATTGGTTCAATAAAAAATAAACAACTCAAAGTGCATAGCTGAATATGGACAATGAGAGTCACTAGTCAACAAATTTATTAAAATAAATATTTTTTAATGAAGAGTGACAAAATCGTGATGACCTTATAGAGAGGGGGGAATTTTGGGGGCTAGAAGGTCTAACATGATCTACAAGGCTAGTGTAATGACTTTAGGGTTCCAAAGTCCAACCACTTCAATGTCAAAGAATCTCACTCTTGATCTCTTGACCTATCCCTGTTTTTTTAAAAAATTTTTTAATAGAATTAAAGGGAACATAAGTATATATAGTGTTTCGGTGCAATAAGTGTCCTGGAGGTGTCCTTGCCGTATTGAAAGTGTCTCAATCGTGTTCATAAATAAAAAGTCCCAAATTATCACATGAAAAGTCCCTATAATTTTAGAATCAATTATCATGTGAATAGGGATGACTTCATAAGAAGAATAGGGTTGAATTATACAAGTTTGGTGTGTTTGGTCGATCGAACCCCAACACACAGAGAACTTTGGTCAACCGAAGTTCCAAAAGGTCAAAAGTTTGACCAGTCGGTCGACCGACCAGGAATGTACTCCAACGCCCTGGTTAATCGAACCTCCCTGGGGTCAACAAGTTGACTCTTTGGTCGATCGATCAGAAATGAGCTGCAGTGCTCTGGTCGACCGAACCACCTCGAGGGATGTCCCAACTATCTGATCGACAAGACCTTTAAGTTCAAAATACCTTGGTCGACCGAACCTCAGAGATCAGAAATCGCTTCAAGTCTGGTCGACTGAACTCGTAGTTCAAATTCTCCTTGGTCGACCAAACTGGGCACCACGGTCGACCGAACCATCAAGATGGTTGACCGACCCTCTTGGGTTGCCTAATTTTTTATTGAGTTTAAACGAGATTAATTTTAATTAAACATCATTAATCTTTTTCTAAAATGACCTCCATGTCCCAAACGGTCATATTTTTCCCTAAGTATATATATACCCCTTCATTTGTCTTAATTAGTGTGAGATTAGCAAAATCATTAAGAAAAATTTCTCTCAAATTTTTATATTCATTTTGGTCATATTCTTTCAATCTTTTTCAAAGTATACTACTCATACTTACTCTCTCTTTTGCATATCTTTGAAAAATCATTTTGAAAGAGAGCACTTAAAACCTTGGGCATTTATTTTCTTCAAAGCTTATACTCTCACTTGTTCTTTGTTTATGAAAATTTATTTTTGGGAGTTAGCTACTTGGATCTCTCATACATTTTATTGATAAATATCATTGGGAGAAAATTTATATTAGTTATTTTTTGAAAGACTTGAGCACATATAACTTGTGCTAGGAAAGTCTTATTGCAATCGTGCTTACACTCACACATACTATTTTGCAAGTTCATTTGTAAGCAAACAAAAACCCTAGATTCTCCTACACTTTATTTGGGAAAAACGTATTTAGAGAAATATTCTTTTAGGATTTAAATCCTTGAGCATCCATCATATATATATTTATTTAAAGATTATTTTTAGCAAGAAAATCACATACTTAGGGGTGAGCAAACGGTCGGTTCGGCCAAATTCGAGTAATTAACCGAATTAACCGAAAAATTCGGTTAAATAAAAGTATTAACCGAACTGACCGAATTGGTCGCAGAAACCGAACCGGACCCGACCGAATTACCCGAACAGGTAATTCGGTTAACCATTTTAACCGATTTTATTTAAAATTGATTATTATACAAAAGTGGAAGAAGAAGAAGAAGAAGAGGAGGAGGAGGAGGAGGAACCGAGGACTCGAGAAGGAGGGGAAGAGGAAGACTTACTGAGTTACTGGGGTCCGGCCGTCCGGGTTTGCACGGCGAGCTGGTGGCTGAGAGTCTGAGACGTTAGCTGAGGACCGAGACGAGAGGCTGGACTCTGGAGAGCCGAGCTGCCGAAGACAACGAAGAGGCCAGAGGGGATTTGCCGACTCCGACTCTCCGAGAGGTGGTCCGATGAGTCGATGAGTCGATGACTTTGATGGAGAGGCAGGAGAGCTCCGGCCTGCGGCCGTGCGCCGTGCGGGGCAAATCGGCACTCGGTAGAGTGCAGAGAAACTGAGAAACCGAGTCGCCCGAGCCCGACGGCCCCAAGCCCCAAACTGCCCTATTATAAATTATATTAAAAATATAAAGTATTAGTAATTCGGTTAATCGGTTAACCGATATTTTTTAACCGTTAATCGAACCGAAACGAATTAACCGAAAATTTGTAGATTTTTAACCGAACTGACCAAACCAAATTTTTTACCCGAACCGAACCGGCCAATTTCGGCCGGTTAATTCGGTTAATTCGGTTTTCACCGAATAATGCTCACCCCTACACATACTCACATCGAGCATACTTTCACATCATACGTGAGTGTATCTTGAGCTGTATTGTTGAACACATCTGCTTAGCGTAATAAGCACATTTGATTGTACACAAATTATTCATATCTGTTGTATTCCCGACGTATGGTCAGAAGAGGGAGACTAGCCCTATGAATAGTTCCAGATTGGCTTAGACCTGGTTACGAAAGTTAGGTGCACCATCCTGGCAAGATGTAGGTTGAGGTCAGTCCCGTTAATTGACCTAGTTGTAACTTGTGCTGCTCCACCCGTTAAGTGAGCATTAGTGAAATCTTTGTGCTAGTGAGCCAAGGCGGGGACGTAGGCATAGTTGGCCAAACCCCGATAACATATCCTCTTTCGGCTCTCTCTTTCCCTATACTCTTTATATTTCTGCAATTTAATTTATGCACATGTATGTTTATATTTGAATAGTTATATGAATGATGTGCATGCTTTAAATACTGTGAATGATTTGAAAATACTAAGCTTGTTGCATCTGCTTTATATATTTGCTCAGTATTATTCTATTGGAGTATTGGTATGTGCTTAGACAAACCCTAGGTTGGAAATTAATGATCGTGGAATTGAAATCAACTTAGAAAATTATAATTACCCAATTCCCCCCCCCCCTCTTGGGTATACACCAAAGCTAATAATAATGGCTTAGAAATTGTATCTTAGGGTGCCTTACTTTCCACAATATTCATCAGCAGAGATTTGAAATTTGATCCATTGTCCTCCTTTCTATACCAACCTCACTGCCAGCTCGCCGAACAGTAGCCTGAGGTGAGACAAGCGCACACCTCACGTGCGCCCACCCTTCTACATCGCCTTCCTCCGCCCAACATTTTTTTTTTTTAACTAAAGGAGGGCGAAACCTCCAATTATTTATTAATATACCCTCACTTTTGGCAGAGGAATACCATGGTTACATGACAAGCATTGGGAGATTACAGAAAAAAAAAAAGACATTAAAGGCCTCCCAAAAACAATATCAACAACCAATCAAAACAAGACTACAAATCCAAACAAAACTAAATAAGAAACAAATCTAAACATGCCTAGAAAAAATAAAAATAATTAAATAAACTAAAATCAACAAATCTAAACCAACCAAACAAAAATCGAGAGGATGAACTAATGACGAAGGGAAGTGATGTAACGACCTGCTATTTTAATGGGTTTTTTTTTTATACCATAACATTTAAAATACTCTGATACCATATTGGATTAAATCTAATCATCAACCTAAGCAGCGAGAAGCAATAATCAAATAAACATAATCATATGCAATTATATACAATACTAGAGTGTTAAATTGTTTCCCAAAAATATACATGTACGACTGTTCCCCAAAATACCCTCAACTGGGCTAGGACTATACAAAAATACTCACTCTAATAACAGGGCAGTACTGAGGCCCCTCTATCTACGAGCTTGATCTGCTCGCCTACCTGGATCACCTGAAAAATGTTAAAGTAATTAGGATAAGCCAACGCTCAGTAAGACGAAATATGCTATTGCTAGTGTATGGCAGATGAGTTACAATATTATGTAAATCTGTTTCTACAATCATGTATAACTGGATCTGTAAATACAGTACAAGTAATAGAAACCACCACCATTTCCATGTTGCTTAACATATTAGTATTTTAGGTTACTATTCAAAATACTTCTAATGTACATAAGTATATTCTTTTTCTCTGTAAATCTGTATATACATAATAATAACTGAAAAATTCCCTGTGGATAACTGTGTTTCATGATTTAACCCCTCATGACAGGGTTGTGCGGCCTGTAGGCGGGATCTATCCTAGTTGGCCGACCAAGGTAAACCACTATACTCCTTCGGTCTGATCTGCCCTCCTCAACCCATATCTGATGGGGAGCCTGTCCACGTCAGGGCACTATACGATCGACCTACTACCACATATTATCTGAATAGGTGGTTGCACTCTGTAAACTGTATGTAGCTACGGTACCGTGCTCTGTAATTGTATGGTCCAACAGGGTCTGATATTATATAATATATTTCTATATACAACTAGCTATTTTATCATGATTCTGTAATAACTGTATAAACCATGACAATGAAATAAACTGTAACTGTATCATCTGTATCTTTGAACTGAACTGTAATCTATAAGTCATGGTACTGAAAACTGTATAATCAAGGTACTGTAAATTGTATAATCATGGTACTATAAACTGTATAATCATAGTACTGAAAACTGTATAATCATGGTACTATAAATTGTATAATCATGGTACTATAAAATGTATAATCATAGTACTGAAAACTGTATAATCATGGTATTGTAATTACTATAAAACATAACCACTAGTTGTATATTCTGTAAATCATATCCTGAAAATACTGTAAAACATATTTCTTTACTATACCCATATCCTCAAGCCACACAGAAGTTTTAAACATATTATACATAAATAATAAATTGTACAAATTTTTAACGTGAATAATCATCTGATAAAAATGTACAATTTATACTAAAACATAATAAAATTTGCCTAGCATAACATATTTCCCTTACCTGATTCCTGCTAAAATCCCTTATTGAGATGGGTCCTACACCCGTAGGGTTCTCCACTCAACACTTTGAAAATCATAAATCTCAGAACAAAACATTACTATTTCTACGTCTATTACATTTCTTACAAATGCTGGAAACTCAAATTCCGAATAAAAAACCTTACCCTAGATTTGGGATGAATTCCAACTTTGTTCCACCGACAATACGCTCCGGCAGACTTGAAGAGAACTCCGCTAGGAATGTCGTGGTGGCTTCAGATCGTCGATCTGGAGACTGACAGGGCCGAAATCGAAGGAAGAAGAGGGAGGAGCCATAGGGGTAGAGAGAGAGAGGGTTTACGGCAAATTTCTGCGATTAAAATCAGTTTAGGGCTATTTATACTGTGGGATTCAACAAGCCACGTCATCTTGTTGACGAGTCCTTAAGTAATTTCGTCGACAGACCTTACCCTTCGTCTACGAAATTCAAAGTAGCCCAAATTCTCTTCTCGGTATTTTCTCGTCGACGAGTCGTAGCTTCGTCGAAGAGGTCTTGAAGAACCCTCGTCGATGAAGTCTACTGCCTCCTTCTGTTCTTGTTTCCATTTTTCTCCCCCTTTATTATTAAAATAATATTATTCTTAGAGTCACTACAAGTGAGACCCAACCTATCCATCTAAAGGATACCTTTAAGAGAACGTGGTAAAAGATGTTGTTCTTCGTAAATAACATTGTTTCCCATTTCTCCTTCTCTAGCAAGAAAATCAGCCGCACTATTACCTTCCCTATATTGATGGTCACCATGAAGTTCACTCCTTCTAACTCTGCCACAAGGTCCTCCCAAAAATCCCAAAGATACCACAAAGTACATCTACATTTCTAAATCCAATCAATAACAACTCTCGAGTCACTTTCAATAATCACATTAAAATAATGAAGTCGTTTGCATAAACGAATTCTTTTCAGGATTGCTTTTAATTCCGCACTATTATTCGTACCATTGCCAAAATAGCTTGAAAAGGCCACTTTCACCATGTCATGGCAGTCCCGAATGATTCCTCCACCTCCTAAAGTACCTAGATTGCCCATATAACTCCCATCACAATTAAGTTTTATCCACCCTACTGGGGGTTTAACCCAAGAGATAATTTTTCTAGATCTGGCACAAACTCCCTGATGCTGAATTTGAAACTTTTTCAAAATCGTAATGTCTGATATCTTCAATTTTAAAAAAGAATTAGAGTTCTCAGCTAAAGAATTAACCCAGTATCGAACACTTCTCCACGTCTGATCCGCACTTTGGTAAACTCCTTCCATTCTCGCTTTGCATCTTTGATTCCAGAGGCACCACGTAATCAAACACGGTGTAGACACCCCATTTTTACCCAGGCCCAATATATTATTTTTATTTCTTTACTATTACTATCGTATATATTATTAGTATTAATACTTTATTATTATTATCATTATTATGATTTTTATTGTTGTTATTATCTATTATCATTGCTATTATTTTCACTATTATTATTATTATTATTATTTTCATATATTATTGTAATTACTTTATTATTTTTTTTATTATTACAATTATTATTATTTATTATTATTAGTATTTTTATCTTTATTATTATTATTATTATTATTACAATTATTATTATTATTATTATTTATTATTATTAGTATTTTATCTTTATTATTATTATTATTATTATTACAATTATTATTATTATTATTATTTATTATTATTAGTATTTTATCTTTATTATTATTATTATTTTTTTCTTCTTATTATTATTATTATTAGTAGTAGTAGTTTTATTATCTTTATTATTATCATTATTATGATTATTATTTTGCTACTATTATTATTATTTATTATTTTTGTTATCATTATTATTATTATTATTATTATTTTTTTTTTTTATTATTATTAGTATTTTTATTATCTTCATCTTTATTATTATTATTATTATTATTATTATTATTATTATTATTATTATTATTTTTAGTGGATCTAGGGTTTTGGGGAGCCTATTTATAGGCTTTATCACAATACAGCAAGGGGGGGCGCTGCACAAAAAAAAAAATAAGAGGGGCCAGAGAGGCCAAGGGGGGCGCTGCGCACAGCAGCACGGGGGAGCCCATCTTCTTCTTCTTCTTCTTCATGCCAGTCGTCTCCTCGGATCCATCCCAGCCTCGCCCACAACGACCCTCTCCATCACTCTCTATTTCTCTCCATTCTCCATTCCACTCCAGCAATCCAGCAAGCCAGAAGTCTCCGGCCACCACAAACGAGAGCTCCAGCCACCGTCCTCTGCACTATCAGAACTGCCATACCAGTTGGAAGTTCCCGCAGCCGTGACTTCCTCCCGCTCCAGATCCTCCCTGCTGCACTGACCAACACCGGTGGCCTCCCCTACAAACACCGACTGCCACACCCATCTCCGACGAACCTGCAAGACTCCCGGCGCACAGTCACGCCATCTCCTCCTACAACTCCAGCGACTAGCCGAGGAGGCCAGCCACCATTCCGCCACCAACAACAAACCCGCGGGCCATCACTCTCCACTATCCTCGGCCCTCACAGCAAGCAATCAGCCGGGAAATTTTCGACCAGCCATAGCAAAGCAGCAACACCCGAGAACCACTGCACCAGCTTCCAGCTTCCGGCCACACGGTGACTGAATCTTCTTAGGCCAGACCGCCCTCGCCCCTGTTCTAGCCGTAGCAGCAAACGCAGATCCAGCCTTAGCCGCCTCGCGGCTATCCTCTGACCCTCTGTAAGTCCCCCTGCAGGCAAACCACAAACACACCTGCACTCCATCACCTGCAGCACACACTCACACACGCACCGTGCACACACAGTCAAAAACACACACACAGAGCCTGTCATCACATGCATGCATGTTCACCATGTGTATTTTTTTTGTCCACTGTGTGCTATTAAATAGCTATTGTTATTATTGTGGAGTTTTGTTTTTTTTATGGTTTGTTTTAATATCTAAATTTTTTTTGTATTTGTGCATTTATTTAATAACTGATAGTTGAAAAAAAAAAATCTTTTGATGTTGTATATTTAAATATTCATGATTAGGGTTTTTGTTATTATATTCACGTTGTGGGTTTTTATTATTGTTATGGCAATCTTAAGTGTTTGATTTTCATATTTAGGATTTTTTTTTTTTGTCATTATTGTATGTTTAATGTTTGTGTAATTAGGGTAGTTTTTTTATTGTTGTACTTATTTATTCAACATCGATATTTAATAATTGATATTGATGTTTGTATCTTTTGTAGTATTTATAATTATATTTGTAGAATTTTCTTGTTAAACTTTTAGTGTTATAGGATTTTTAATATTTGTTAAGTTGATATCCATGTTTGTATTTTGGCTATATGGATTATTTAATAATCATTGTTGTCATTGCAAAATTGTTATGGTTAAAATATGTCTTAATATTTAATTTTAAACTTTTGTTGTATCCATTGTAAATGTTAAATGATGTATTATCAAGGTAGGGTTTTTACATGTTTAGTAGTAAGGTAATATTACATATTTAGTAAATTAGGATCTTAAGCTTGGTGCTTTATTGATATTATATGTAAATTAATAATTTTAGTTATATGTATATCACATATTAGCATAGTGGTAAATATTACATATTTAGCTTTTTTGTATTTTTTTTAATATTATATATTTAGTGATTTAGGGTTTAATGGATATTATATGTTTAGTAAATTAGCATTTTAATCACATGTTTAGTATCAATTATTTTTTTTAGTATATTAATATAGTTAGTATTAATTATTAGTATGTATTAACTATTTTTAGTATATTAATATGTTTAGTATTAATCATTATTAGAATCTTACTATATTTAGTATTAAGTATCCTTAGTATATTAATATATATAGTATCTAGTTACTTATTTTGACATTCATAATATGTTCGTAGGTATGTGAGGCTTATTACTCTATTACCATATATTAAAAACCTCCCATGGTAGTATTTTCCTATAAAAAATTCAATACAATTTCAAAAATTGGGGTGTATTTTCTTAATTATTATCCCTATGATTTTATTGCGGGGTATGAGCCTTCGGGCATCACGTACCCTAAGCTCTGAGGGAATATATATGTACATATTATATTTATTTAGTTATTTATTTATTTATATATTTTTCATGGGTGCTTATAAATTCATAACAGGAGTAGTTTAAAGACTTTTTAAATTAGTTTAGGGATAATTCTAAATTAATTAGGTACCGTTCGTAAGAACGGGCGCGTAAGGGGTGCTCGTACCTTCCCCTCGCGTAACCGAACTCCCGACCTCAGCTCTGGTAATGTAAACCCATTCTACCCCTAACGAGGTAGTACTCATGTGTTCTAACCACACTAAAGGTCAGTGGCAACTCCAACATTCCATGTTTTTCCTTGAAAATTTTAAAAATATTTTTATTTCGCCACCCGGGGCACACGCGCTCCCAGGGCGTCGCGACACACGGAATCAGACCGATTAAAATACCTTTAATAGATGATTTTCGAGCATAGTGGAACCAGTTTGCAATTCTATTTTTCCAGGAAAGGAGTCGTTGGAAAGGAATCCCCAACACCACACTAGTCTGATGTCAAACCTCTGAAGATACCTCGCCTAAAGAAAGAATGTGATCAGTGTTTTCTTGACTTCTCTGCACGTAGCAATCACAAGCCGAAGCCATCGATATTCCTTTTGCCTGAATTCTATCATCTACTGCCAAGCGTCTAAACCAGGCTTTCCATAAACATATTGAGATTCTTCTAGGGCAATAAAGAATGCCAAAACCACTCATTCTACTCAAAATTGTCACTTCTGCTTCTCAATGCCTCCCATGCCATTTTTGTAGAGAAATTGCTGTCAGGGGAAAGCTTCCGATGAATATATCCTGATCACTTTTACCAGTTGATACATTATGCAAGATTTCCATTGTTCTGTCGGCCTCAACTAATTCCATTAATAAACCAGAGTTCTAGTCGTTATTCAGCCAGCAATCCTTAATACACAGTTTCTTGTTCGAAATATCCTCAATGCGCACCGCTAATGGGCCTGATGTAAGCCACCTATCGAACCAAAATGAAGAATTCCCACCTCTCACTAAAATTTTAACATTATCCATAACTTTTAGAATAGTGGGCATCACTGATTTCCAAAACCGGGAATCATTTGGTCTCTCCTTCCTTATTAATAAATGATCATTTCTGCAATATTTAGCCTGGAAAAAACCTAACCATAAATTATTAGAAGTGAGCAGTCTGAAGGCAAATTTCATGAGAAGCGATTTTTGGACTTCTTTAAGATGTCTCAAGCCCATACCCAAGGTGGGTTTACACCCTACAACTTTCTTCCTAATATTCTCCACAAGAGGTTCCAAGATCTTGGAAGACAATTTTCGAAAAACCAAAGGCGCACCCAAATACATTATTGGGAGTTTACCTTCTATGAAACTCGTGATTCTCAATAACCCACGTTTTCTAGTAGAAGTAATGTATTTCGAAAGGAATAACACAGACTTTGTCTTGCTGACTTTTTGACCCGACCACTTCTCACATATCTCGAGAGTGTCAACCAAATTTCTAATAGACCTCTTCCCACCATTTGCAAAAATAAGAATATCATCCGCATAAAGTCAATGTGAAACCAAAGGGGCCCCAATCAGATGATTAAATTGTCCAATACGACCTATCTCATAATTTTTCTTAAGCAACCTTGTCAAAACCTCCTCCATTATGATGAATAAATAAGGAGAAAGTGGATTCTCTTGCCTCAAGCCTCTAGTCGATTGAAAAAAACCCTTTAAAAGTTCCATTTATCATAACGGAAAACCACGGGGATTCTACACAATTTTTTATGAGCTTGCAAAATCTCTCAAAGAAATCAAAAGCCTTAAGAACCTTTAGAAGAAAATTTCAATTCACTCTGTCATAAGCGTTAGCTATATCCAGTTTTATCATCACATTGCGTCCAGTCATTTTTTTGTGCAAAGAATGAACCATTTTCTGTGCAAGCGTAATATTTTAAAAAATATTATACCCAAGAATAAAAGCACCTTGGTCATGGGAGACAATTTATCAACAATCTAGTTAACTTAAAAATAATAATCTTGTAAAAAAATTTGTAAGCCACAAAGCACAGTTTGCTGCAGCTATCTGTAGCCGGAAAGTTCACCTCTCCACTGGTCTTTGACGAGTTATTATTCCTGTACTCCAACTCCATGATATGATTATTCCCTGCACTTATCCCTTAACCACTTCCGAGAATAAGCTTCACCCGCGACCACCTCCGCCGGAAAAGTAGCTGGGTTTGCTGAAAATTGTTAGTGCCTGGGTTCTTGAGGGTGGGTCTATGCTGATTGCTGAGAAATTGTTCTTCAATTTTCTTTTTATTGCATCGTCAACTATAGTTTAAATATTGTACCAGTCATTGAACAATTTATTGTTCGCACTGGTGACAATGTTGGCCATTTTCAAAGGGACCATTTTGATCCTTGGCTGTTTTATTTTGAAACAATATTTTTTATAAAAATATCGCATCAGATGATATTCTAAAAATATTATTAAAACGAAGTACTGCTACACTTATCACTCAAATATCACACTTTACTTACTACTTTATATATTATATCATATAGTATAATCTATACAAAACAACGGACAAATAAAAGTGTAAAATTTAAAAATTTCTAGGTGCTTTTTCCTGAAACTCCTACAAGAAAAAAATTACAATCCAAAATTTGCCTTCAACAAATTAATAAAAACTAGTAGAAAAACTAAAATCAATATTTAAAAAATGCACACTAGGTAATTTTAAGGCGTCAAAATTATTGTAAATAACATTTGACACTAATTGTACATTGTTGGTATGATTGACCACTATGAATGGTTACTAATACGAGGAGTTGCAAAGTGACAAGAAGACTTAAAAAGAGGATCGGATTGGATAACATGTGATTAGATTAAGCGGACTAGTTGATGAGCAAATTTAAATTCATATCCAATTCAACTAAGTGACAGTTTAGATTGGATAATTCATAACTCCTAAGAATTATTCTTTTCTGATTTGTTGGATAACTTTGTAGCATATTAATTGAAGTTACATCTAAATTTATAATTCTGCAATTATAAAAATTTGCTAAATAAAAAACATAACTATTCTTAAAACTATAATCACAAATATAAAACTCATGTAAATTTAAATAGAAAGCATTATTATTCTTAATATTTACTTTTCAGAAGTAGAAAAAGCTGACAATTTAAAATATAGTTTTTTGCATATAAAATTTAATTTTAAAAGACATAGTTATTTAAAAAGTAATTATTAAATGAATTAAACAATGCATGTTCCTTAATAATTTTCAAACATCAAAGTTTATATAAGCAATTGGAATGTTTTGATTTACATTGAGCATAAACCTAACAAAGCATATCAGGTCAGATCATTTGTGACAAATTTGGTGTATAATCAAATAGTCGCAAATTTTTTAAAACTGTAGCCCTAACACTTTAATTAATACTGTATATTATGATTGGAGGATTCTAGCTAACATAGACGGAAAAAAGAACCGTAAGATTCACCACTTAAGATTTAAAATCTACCAATCATGAGATTATATATTAATATATGGACATATTTAAGTAATGTAGAACCAACATCAAGATTTATATCAAATCATATGTCAACTTGTTTGGATCAAAGTGATAAGATGACCTCTCATGATCAATAAATTTTAAATCATACATATAGAAACCATTTTTCAAAAAGTCTTTTATAATTTTTTACGAAGTCATTCACTGTAGGAATACTATCGCTTCCAAGCCTATCTCATCTTTGTCATGGTTACAATTAATTGGGGGACTTACCCTTCTTGAAACTCGTCACTTGAGAGTATCTTGGAAGACACATTTGAAGTGTGGACCCAATATCAGAAGGTTCATCCCAGCTCGAGTATTCTAAGATTGCTTTCGAAATGCAAGTTTGGAAACCCTACTGCGGCTGCCCTACTATTTTTGCAGTTTAAAACTGCAACTTGAAAATATATATATATATATATAAACATAATATTTAATTGTTTGAAATCTATGTGCGGACAACGCGGATTCAAAATAGGTGACAAAAACCAGGGATTCCCATGGTCAGCCACCTTAGAATCATTCTGAAGGCTGACCATAACCCAAAGAAAAAAAAATCAATTGTTTGATCAAAACACATTGAATGGCTTAACAATTAACAACTTGGTCGTGAACGCGGCCGTCACATGGTTATAATATAGCTGGGCCACCAATCAACTATAAATACAGGAGCTGCTACCTTTCCTAATCAGACAAACAAAATCACCTAACAAAAAGATGGAGATGGAGGCCTCAAGCTCTTCACTAATTTTACTCTCATTTGTTTCTCTTCTCCTCGTCTCTGTTTCGTGGGCATCTTCATCAGCTCATACGCACCAGAACTTCCTTCAATGCCTCTATGCTTCCGGCAACTCCACCTCCATCTCCAAAGTCATTTACACCCCAACCAATTCCTCCTACACATCAATCTTGCAGTTCCCAATTCAAAACTTTCGATTTTTGACACCCAACACACCAAAGCCACAGGTCATCGTCACCCCTTTGCATGAATCTCACATTCAAGCCGCCATTATTTGCTCCAAGAAGTATGGCATGCAGATCAGAGTTCGGAGCGGAGGCCACGACTTCGAGGGCCTTTCCTACGTCGCTGATCACGACGACGTTCATTCGTTCGTCGTCATCGATCTCATAAATCTTCGCTCAGTTAGTGTTGATGGAGAAAATGGAGCCGCGTGGGTTCAAGCGGGCGCAACAATTGGAGAACTTTATTACGCAATTGCGAAGAAGAGTAGAACTCTTGGCTTCCCGGGAGGCGTTTGCCCCACTGTGGGCGTCGGCGGACACATAAGCGGAGGAGGGTACGGCACAATGGTGCGCAAATACGGCCTTGCAGCCGATCACGTGATCGACGCTCGCATAGTCGATGTCAATGGCAGAATTCTGGACAGAGAAGCCATGGGGGAGGATATGTTCTGGGCCATTAGAGGAGGAGGAGGAGCCAGCTTCGGAGTCATTCTCTCCTGGCAAATCAAACTGGTTCCGGTCCCATCAACCGTGACCGTGTTCAGACTCAACAGAACCTTGGAGCAAAACGCAACCCACCTCGTCCACCGGTGGCAGTATGTCGCCGACAAGATTGACGAAGACCTACTGATCAGAGTCATCGTGAGAACCGTAAACTCCACCCGCGGCGGGAAGCAGAACCAGAGTACGGTACAAGCAACGTTTAGTTCATTTTTCCTGGGCGGCGTTGAAGGGCTCCTAGAGGTGATGCAAAAGAGCTTCCCGGAGCTGGGATTGGCTAAAGAGGACTGCATCGAAATGAGCTGGATCGAATCAGTCCTCTACGTCGCGGGATTTTCCCGCGGCCAGCCCCTCGATGTATTGCTCAACAGGACTCCTCTGGTGAGGGCGTTTTTCAAAACCAAATCAGACTATGTTAGAGAACCCATTTCTAAAATTGGGCTGGAGAGAATATGGGAGAGGCTTTACCATATGAACGTAGGAGAAGCGCAGCTATACCTGACGCCATTTGGAGGAAGAATGAATGATATCTCGGAGAGCGAAACACCATTCCCGCACAGAGCCGGGAACGTTTACCAAATTCAGTACTTGCTGGTGTGGGGGGAGGAAGGGGCTCCGGCGCTGAAACGGCACTTGGGTTGGATGAGAAAGCTCTACGGCTATATGGCGCGCTATGTTTCGAAGTCTCCAAGGGCAGCGTACATCAATTACAGGGATCTGGAGTTGGGAGTGAACGCCCCCAGAGGCAGCACCAGTTACAAACGTGCAAGCACTTGGGGCCTCAAATATTTCAAGAACAACTTCAACAGATTAGTGCATGTGAAGACCATGGTTGATCCGGGGAATTTCTTCAGGAACGAACAAAGCATCCCATCTCTTGCTGTCTAATGCGTTGAGGAAGAGGAAGATAGGCGGTTGGATGGTGTCAAGCTGAAGGACGTAATTGGAGAGCATTCTTGTTAATTAAAATTTGTGCGTTGGTTTCTTTTTTGTGCAGGGCCTGTCCTGGTAGCTAGCTAGAAAAAACAGATTTAATTTAATTACCCATTTCAAAGAATAATTTTTGTTTTTTGTTTATATTGACATTAATTTTAATTTGTTCCTTCTTAATTTGGTTACATGTGTTTCATAGATTTGCAAAGAATTTGATTAGACAGAAGGAGCAAATATATTAACCTATGTTTGGTAAAACCTTGGATTTGAATAAGATGTAAAATAAAATTATATCCAAAAATTACATAAATCCACTCAAATTCAAATCTAAATTTTAAAATTCATGTTTCTAAACATAGTGTAACGACCTGCTTAATTTCTATATTTTTTTTTTCATAATATAATAAAACCTATATAATAAATCCAGCAGATCATAATCCACCTGAACTTGTGGGTACTAGGGATACATCAGAAAATAACACGTAAGCTTAAGCAACAAGAAACATAAAATCATAAATAACTCATAGTTCCATATACAATGTCATCTATCACAATACCAGAGTTATTATATCCATTATATTTACATACATAAACCACCCAAAAAAATCCTAGGGTCACTTCCCACAAAATCCATCTGACCCTATCACAAAATACATACCCTTTGGGGATGGCAGATCAGTCGTAACTATCTCAGTGGAGCTTTATCCGCTCTCCTATCTGGGGTTCCTGAAATGTTTATGAAATTTTTGAGTGAGACACCTCTCAGTAAGGGAAATAAACTAATACTAGTGTGTGACAGCATAAGTATTTCCATATTCTATATAAAATCATACATAAACATATCAGTATAACTGTCAGTATCATATTTGGGAAACATATATTCTCATGTCATGGCAGAACATACATGATTTTCATAAGCATAATTCATCTCATATAAATATAATACAAAAACAACCCTAGTAGGTTAGCTGGCTGTTGTCATACATTACCCCCACATGACTGGGTTGTGTGGCCCGAAGGCGGGACCTGACAATGGTTGGCCAACCACTACCAAGTCAAAGGTACATTCTGTAAGTCCGATGTATAACGACCTGCTTAATTAACTGATTTTTTAAAAAAAAAACATTGTAACAAGTAATATACTCTGATACCGCAATATTAACCTAAGCAGCAAGAAGTAGAATCATATAAACATGACCATAACCATTATATATAATACAGAACCAATACCACTCAATACCAGAGTACTACATGTTTTCCCAATATATACATATATCTGAATTCCCCAAAATACCCTCAACGAGCTAGGGTAATACAAAAATCCTCCCAAAACATACTCACTTTGCTTACAAGGCACTACAGACGCCCCTCTATTGCGAGCCTGATCTGCTTGCCTACCTGGATCACCTGAAAAATGTTTCAACACTAAGATGAGCCCACGCTCAGTAAGAAGAAATATGTTATTACTAGTGTGTGGCAAATGAGCTACTATATATCATGAAATCTATTTTCATATAAACATGAATAACTGAATGCAAAAGTACAGTGTAAATAATAAAATACACCACCCCTTTCCATATTGCTTAACATAGCAGTATTATGATTATAATTCAAATACTTCTAGTGTACATAAGTATAGTCCTTGTTACTGTAAATCTGTACGTATGTAATAGTAACTGAAGCTGTTCCCTGTGGCTATCTGTGTGTCATGACTTACCCCCCTCATGACAGGGTTGTGCGGCCCATAGGCTGGATTTACCCTGACTGACCAACCAGGAATAAATCACTGAACTCCGTCAGTCGACCTGCCCACCTCAACCAATATCTGGATGGGGAGCCTAACCTCTTCAAGGGGTGGTCGACCTTCTCACGTATTATCTAAATAAGTGGTTGCACTAAATAAGTAACATAGTATCTGTAGCAACGATACCGAGCTCTGGAGTTGCAAGTTCAACAGGGTCTGATATCATATAATATATTTCTATATATATATATATATATATATATATATATGATTTGTCATGATTCTAAAGTACTAAAATAATCATGATGTTGCATAAACTGTAACTGTAATTCATACGTAATACTGAGAACTGAAAAAACATAATACTAAAGCTGCATGATCATAATACTGAAATTCGTGTAATCATGGTACTAAGATCCGTATAATCATAATATTGAAATTCATAAAATCATGAAACTAAATTCGTAAAACATATTCCCGTACCATATACATATTCACAAGTCACACCATACTAAATACATAATTTTCGTAATTAAATAAACTATATCATATTTTAAGAAATGCCTAACATAACATATTTCCCTTACTTGATTACTGGAAAGCCTCTAGGGAATACAAGTCTAACACCCGTAGGGCCTCCTACAAAACACCCTGAAACCAACATATGCCATAACAAAATATCAGTATTTTTCCGTCTATATCATTTTTTATAACAGCCAGAAAGCCAAAAACTAGCTAAAAGGCCTTACCCTGAATTTGGGATGAAATCCAATTCTATTTTCCCAACGATCCGCTTTGGCAGATTTGCAGAGAATTCCGCCAGAAGTGTCGTGGTAGCTTCGGATCGTCGATCCGACAACTGGTGGGGCCGGAAACGAAGAGAGAAGGGAGAGGGAGACGTAGAGAGAGGAGAGAGAGAGGCGCGGTGAAAATGACAAAATATCCCGGTTTCCCTCCTTTTATACAGCCAGATTCATCGACAAGACACGTCACTTCATCGACGAATCTTTCATAAAATTCGTCGATGAAGCCCTGTATTCATTGACGAAATTCAGAGCAGCCAGAAACCTTTCTCGGTATTTTCTCATCGATGAAACCTTGTGTTCGTCGATGAAATTCTGAAGACCTTCATCGACGAGACCCTGTGTCGTCAATGAAGCTGGACAATTTCCTGAAATTATTTTTACTCTCCCAAATGCAATGTCGCGTTCGTTGACGAAGTCTACGGCCTCCTTTTGTTTCGGTTTCTATTTTCTCTCCTTCTTTGTTTAAATTCCATTATTTTCTGGGTTACTACACGATAGATCTACCAGACCTAGTTCGTACACTAGGGCGCTCACACTTGTTAAAACCACATCGACCATCCAACCTCACGCTACTTCGTACAGCAGCATTAACACAAATATCATGATAAATCATGAACACATAACATTGGTACCATGCAAGTGCTAGCCTAGACCATGCTGACTAGGTTCTAATAACATATAGCATATAACCAAACTGTGATACATGAATATTTCATACTATTAATTGTCAAATCAATATCATCACATCATTTTGCATATATATATATATATATATATATATGTATATATATATCATAAAAATCATCGGCCCGTACGCTAGTATTTCATATTTTTCCATAGCTCGGCCCATACACCGATAAATCATTTCCATAACTCAGCCCGTACACCTAAAAATCATACATATAGCTCGACCCATACGCCGACAAAACATCTCCATAGCACGGCCTATACGCCAGCAAATCACACACATAGCATGGGCCGTACGCCGGCAAATCATATCCATATCATTACCATATTCTCAGAAAACAGTATTTCATTATAAATTCTACTCATGCCACACAAAATAGGTTTCTCGTATATTTAACATACCGGCAAATCACATACATAGCACGGCCCGTACGCCGGCAAATCATATCCATATCATTATCATATTCCCAGAAAACAGTATTTCATTATAAATTCTACTCATGCCACACAAAATAGGTTTCTCGTATATTTAACATACCATCATTTTTCCACAGTATTTCTCAAATAAAAAACATATATATTCCTAAAATCAGATATTGTAATAACATACATACATTTTCATAAAATAACTAGTTTAGTTTATCCCCTTACCTGATTCTTGAAAAAGCCCCTGAAACAATCCACTCAACACCCGTTGGGTTCCCTGGTCAACACCCTGAAAACGACATTTCCCAGAATTAAACTTTAGTATCTCTACGCATACTATGTTTTCTACAACTACAGGGAAAGCCAAATATTAAGTAAAAGTCTTACCTTGAATTTGAGATGAATTTCAAACCAACTCCACCAACGATCAGCTCCGGCAGACTTGCAGAGAACTTCACCAAGAGCGTCGTGGTGTCCTCAAATCTTCGATCCGGCAAGAAACGAAGCCGGGATCGAAGAGAGAATGGGAAGGGAGCATTTAGAGAGAGAGAGAGAGAGAGAGAGAGAGAGAGAGAGAGGGTGACTCTGCGCTAAAATTATGTCAAAATCCGATTTTAGAAGTACTTATAGATCTAGATTCATCGATGAGACACATCATCTCATCGACGAGTCCTAAAGAAAATTCATCGACGAACCTGCCCCATCGTCGACGAATTTCAGACTTCCAAAAACCCCCTCTTAGTATCTTCTCATCGACGAGACGTGTCTTCGTCGATGAGGTCCTCATGATCCTTCGTCGACAAAGCCTTGATAAATTTCTTGGGTTATTACACATAGCCTCACAAAAGTGGTCTTATTCTAAATGTGTATTGCTTTCTTAACTGCCCATTGAGGCTTAAAAATGCAACAACTTGGTACAACATATTATGGGTGACAAGTTAATTCAGTCCCAAACCCAATGCACACACACACACACACACACACACACACATATATATATATATGTGAGTTATTTTTGTCTAGCACATTCATGCTGAAAATAATATATATATATATATATATATATATATGTATATTCATGTCACTTCTTTTTATTTGTCACTTTTCCACTATAGCTGTTGGGATGTCTTTCAAGAAACTTTGAGACTGCTATAAACCTTTTCCACTGTGATTGCAGCCAAAAACCAAAGGTCTAAGGGGTATATGAAGTAAGAGATTCGAACCCCTCCTGCTCGATCTTAAATTCATGATTTCTTCATTCGAAGGCTCAATGGCTTGATATCAGTAATGAATGTTACAGTTAGCAACACCTTTACTTATGGTTATCTTGAACATTATGGAAGCATACTACTTATAAGATTAAACATTGATTGCTAATCCAACTCAATGAAACACATAAAAATTAAAATGTACAAAATTTTTTTGTATCATGGACGCAATTGTTTCGCTACTTCATTACTATTTGGGTATCAAGTTTCTCTCTGAAGGATACAATTGTTTCATGATGTTCTAGGTAAAGTAACATTAAATAAAAAAATGCGAAGCATAGCATGTAATTTATACAGTTGAAGTGAAATGCTCATTTGATTAAAGAAAACAATGATGTTAAGAGTCATCAGTGGTCATTGTTAACTTACTTTTATCTTTCTTAATCAAGCTTTCCTCCATGCTCTGTAGATGGCGCATAACACTTTTGAACTTTCCTAAACATAACGAGTAATATGCTCATTAATTAGTTAATTGCTAGAAATCTTTAAAGAAATAATAAAATTTTATGCCACAATGACATCCCTAGTAAAATATAAATAAATATGCATACAAAAACACATTCAAACCAAAAACATAACTATCTTAAAACCCAAATGTGCCTAAAACACCCTCATACACAAAAATACAATTCGTCAATTTAGAGCATCATCACCCAAACTATTCAGTAAACTGCAAAAACATAAACTAACTTACCATTTATCAAAGTCTTGATCGTCACTGTGGAGTTTCAAGTAGGGGAATCAGCATGTTTGGGCGACAAGGGATTAGTGTTGTTATGAATTATGGCTCACATTCTGAGTGGAAAGCATACATAAAGGGAAAGCATGAAGAAAATCAAGCAGTAACAGAGGAAACCATCGACGGTAAGGCTCTAGCTGTCGACGGTTTGGAGCAGGATTTCATACAATTACATTATGTCTGAAATCGTTGATGGTTTAGCTCGAGACACCTAGTGCATATTTCGAATTTTGAAAGGAGGACGTTAATATGGTTGGGGTTTTGAGGAAGAAACTCCGGGAACTCTATTTATATGTCATACTAGATGTTTTTGTAAAGAGATGGTTGTAAGAGCAGAGAGGATTGATGTATTTTTCTTGTAATTTGGACAAAAAGATAGTGAATCCTTACTATTTGCTCCCATGGATGTAAGCATTGCCGAACCACATAATTCCTTATGTTATTTGTTGTTCTTGCTTTCATATACTTGTTCTAGTTGTAGATTGTTTTGTATATTCATCGTACCCAAAAAATATAATATTAAAAATAAATAAGAAAAAATAGGAAAATAGTTTGGTGATGAGAAAACCGATGACGGTTTTCTGGAGTGTTAAGAAAACCTTCGACGGTTATATAGTTTTATTGCAGTCGGGTAAAAGGGTAACAATGAAATTTGGGTTGGTTAAAGACAAAACCGACGATGATTTTCTATGAGCCTATGAAAACCGTTGACGGTTTTTTCCAGGGCCAGAATGCTATAAGGCTGCATGGTCATTTTTCTTTGTAAAAATTTTAATCTCTCTCTCTCTCTCTCTCTCTCTCTCTCTCTCTCTCTCTCTCTCTACTGCGAACCTCCCTATCTCTCTCTCTCTCTCCTCATTTTCTCACTCTAAACTCACCCAATTGACGATCAGACTCCGTATTTAAGGCCTAACGAGGATCCTCATCATTTTTATCGGAGTAGAATTATGTTCTGAGGATCCAAGGTACCATCCCAAACTGAGGTGAGGAAGTTGTTTATGAGGTTGATTGGTGTTTTAATTAGTTTAATGGGTGTATAGGTCTAAGAATGTAAATAAGAACATAATTCTGGGGTGAACTAATAAATTGGGATTTGTGGAATACAGGGTTTTGGTGTGAACGCGGCAGGCACGAGTTTCGGGTTCCTGCGAGCGTTTCCTTAGGAAATGAGGTAAAAGTAATAAATAGTTAATTATTGATGTTTCATTGATTAAATAGTGTATGTGGATCTGGGAAAAATGTGAATGTGATATTATTATGGGGAATGTATGATTTCAAGGTTTTTGAGTTTCGAACGCCGCGAGCATGAGTATAGTATTTTTAGTAGGCTTTTCAATAATCAAGTAAGGGGAATGAGTTATGCTAGTTAATTTTTGGGATTTTATCAATTAAAGTACAACATGTGTTTATGAGATTTGAAGTTTACATCTATTATATGTTTGTGAAAATTCAGAAATTTGGATTATAGGAAAGTTTTACAAATGATATATATATTATTTTTATTTAATAGGAAAATACAGTTTTTCTCGTACAGATTATAGTATAAGACTATAAGAGTTTCATTTAAATTGTGTGGCATGAGAAATAACAGATATAGTACAGAGATTTAATACAAGAATTTTTCCAACTTTTTACAGAACCATATTTATATACAGCTTTTACAGTATGATGATATACAGTTATTACAGAGCTATGATATATAGTTTATACAAAATCATGGCATTACAGTTTATTATAGAATCATGGTAAAATAGTAATATATAGACATAGTATCATATAGTATCAAATCCCTGATGGACAAGCACAAATTACAAAGCACGGTACCGTAGCTAACATAGTATAGATTGTAACGCCCTAGACCCGCCACATAGGCCCTAGAGTGTTATGAGACCAATCATACGTCTTTGATACCATTCACGCAGCAGAATTAATTAAATATCCTCAAACAAAATACTAGAATACTATATTTACTTATGCAAACCCATAAAAAGTTACATCCCATTTTTCATATTACATAACTAGGACAAAATATTAAACATAAAACTATACACATATCCATTCTTTTATTTACTCACAAAACTACCCCGCCCTGGAGCTTTCTAAGCTCGATCACCTGGAGGACCTAAAAATAGTAATAAACCATCGGGGTGAGACACCTCTCATTAAGGAAGAAACAAGTTACAACAGTGTGTGGTTGAAGTGTTTAATATATAATTACAAAATATAGATATAGTTGTATTTCACTATCAATAGCAGCTGAGAAAATGCATTCTTAATCACATCATTGTTGACTTCTCTGTCACCCAATCACATACACACATATAATTATTTTTACTAAAAATTCCAGAGAATAGGGAAGTTTACCCACCCATACAAGTAGATTCTCTCTGCTCTAACACTAATACGAAGGCACTCACCTTTCTTAGTAAGCTCCCGGGTCATGTATCTAGGTAAAGTCTCCAAGAATAGGGAAGGTCATTCGTCCATACAAGTGGCTTCCCTCTGCTCTGGTACCCACATATAATTACCAGAGCACTCGCCTTCCTCAACAAGCCTTCGGGCGGAGTATTCTACTTTACCATAAATACTTAAGTAGTTAAAGTTACACGCAACCAATGCCAATCATTTCACAGAGTTCCACACATATACGCATACCAAAATCAATCCACACAGGATTTACACATTCTTCATTCTCACCCATGCAGGGTCATATCCGCAAAGAATGCAACGTCCACACAGGACTGGTTCACACAGGACTACCATACATACAACATACACGTCCACACAGGACTGGTCCACACAAAACTATCAACCACACATGTTACAACACATGTTTCTCATACACACAAGTTACACACATACCACACTATTCATGGTAAATATGTAAAAAAAGCTCCTCATATCACTGCCAATGTTTTACCCCCTAACATAAATGTCCATATAACAACCTCCTCATACCACTACCAACATTATATGATGGTTATAACAGGTACAATATAATTACCTCCTCATACCACTGCCAACGCTATGCAATTTACATAAACCATAGCACAAATCAATTATAAAACCAACCACTCAAGCACATCATGCATTTACCATAGTACACATAATCAGACAGTATCCACAACCAACCAATATTTTCAACCAAGTAGAATTCGTAGCCCAAACAGTATTCACAATCACACAATAAATTATAATTTCATAGTACTCGTAACCATTTAATTATCAAAGTTGTTTTCATGCCACACAATTTTTTTCCCAATATAATATTTAATCAAAAATAGTATTTTCAATACCTGCACTGTTCAGAAAATTATACCAATATATATATGTATATATATATATATATAGAATTTTATACCCAAAAATTAATTAGTTTAAAATTAATAAAAACTTATATAACGTATTTCCACTTACCTGCTCCTCAAGTTCCTGCCTAAATTGAATGGAAATAAGATCCTATACTCCAAAAATCCCAACTTACTCAAATTTCATAAAAACACTCCTTTAATACTACCTAGGTTCTATATATTTCAAAATAATAATAAAACCCTAAAATATCTCACTTACCCTGATTTTTGGATGATTCTCAAGTACTCCAAATTGAAAATATGTTCCGCCTATGTTGTAGAAAATCTTCTCAGGAGTCTCGTGGTAGCTTCTGATCGTTGAATGGGGCTAAATCCAGGCCAGAATTGTAGTGAGAAGGTAGAATGGTTGAATTTTAGATAGAGAAATGAGAGAAAAGAAATTTTCTCGCTGAAAAATGAAAGATATTTCTATTTATAGGCAGAGATTCGTCGACAAGACACGTGGATTTGTTGACGATCCCATGAAGAACACTCGTCGACAAGACCATGAGTTCGTCGATGAGTTTTAGAATACCACAAACCCTCTCAGTAACTCCTCATCGACGAGTCATTGCCCTCATCGATGGGCCAAAGAAGAATGCTCATCGACGAGACCAATTAGTTCGTCAACGAGTTCTCGCTGACACACTTTTTAAATATTCCTTTTTCTTCCCTCCTCTCTTTCCTTTCCCTCTTTTATTATTTTTATTAATTAAATTTTCTGAGTCGTTACATAGATAGTGCAACCACACATCTCATATAGTGTGTGGAATAGTCGATTGTGCCCAAAGGAGAGATGTAAAGCTCCCTGGCTGGACCAGGTTGAGGGGCCCAATTGTACTTAGAGATTTATAGTTTGACTTAGCCTGGTAAACTAGCCAGAGTTAAGTCCCGCCCACGAGCCACACAACCCGAGCATGTAGGGTTAATTCATGCATACAGTTTTCCATCCAGGGAAGCTTTCATAGTTAAATAAATAAATGCATATAGTTTTTATAGAGAATAGGATCTGTCTATTACAATTAAAAGTATGTTCAATAAAAAACTTATTTTAAAAGGCATAAGTGTGAGTTATGATATGTTTTACACAGAAATGTAATCATAGTTACAATTGAATTAATAATTATGCTATTAAAACTCATTTTTCACACACTAGATGTAACTTATTCCGTCTTACTGAGAGGTGTCTCACCTCAAAATTCCAAACATTTTAGGTGATCCAGATAGGCATACGAAGCATGCTCTGAGATAGAGGGGATTTTTGTATTGCCGTCGCTGTAGGGTAAGTTTTTTAGTTGGGAGTTGTATTTTTTGGTATGCCCCTAGGGCATTGTGTTTGGTTTTGGGAGATGTATATTTATATTTTGGGAATTACTGAAACTCTAGTATTGTAAATAAGGTTGATGTATTTTTATGCATTCTGCTGCATAGGTGGCATGTTTTGTGAATAGGTATCCTCAGTACCACTTGAGGTCTAAGACGTGGTAGTGGATAATATTATAGGTATTAGAGCAATGTTATTTTGTTATAGGATATATATACAGAGCCAAGGTTACTAAGTTCTGTAGACTCTAGTGCATAGTGTAGTGACCCGAAGAATAATAGCATTTTAATAATAATAAGAGGGAGAGAAAATAGATACAGAAATAGAAGGAGGCCGTAGACTTCGTCGACGACATTGCATTTTGAGGGAAATAAAAATTTCAGAAAATTTCCAGGGCTTCGTTGACGAACACAGGATTTCGTCGATGAAGGTATAAAGGATTTCGTCGACGAACACAGGGCTTCGTCGACGAGAAAATACCGAGAGATGGTTCGGGCTGCTCTGAATTTCGTCGATGAATACAGGGTCTCGTCGACGAATTTTATGAAGGGCTCGTCGACGAGGTGACGTATCTCGTCAACGAACCTGGCCCTATAAATAGTGGAAACCCGGGATATTTATCATTTTCATTGCGCCTCTCTCTCTCCTCTCTCTCTCTTTACGTCTCCCTCCCCTTTCTCTCTTCGATTCCGGCCCCACCAGTCGCCGGATCGACAATCTGAAACTACCACTACACTCTTGGCGGAGTTCTCTACAAATCTGTCGGAGCAGATCATCGGGAAAACAAAGTTGGAATTCATCCCAAATTCAGGGTAAGGCCTTTTAACCTATTTTTGGCCTTATGGCAGTTATAGGAAATAATGTAAACAGAAAAATACTAATATTATGTTCTGGCATATGTTGGTTTCAGGGTGTTTTGTAGGAGGCCCTGTGGGTATTAGGCTAGTATCTCATAGGGGCTTTTCAAAGTTAAGGTAAGGGAAATATGTTATGCTAGATATTTCTTAAAATACTATATAGCTTATTTAATTATGAAAATTATGTATCTATGTATGGTGTGGCTTGTGATTATGATTATGGTACGGGTATATGTTTTACGAATGTTAGTTTCATGATTTTACAAATTTCAGTACCATGATTATACGGATTTCAGTACCATGATTACACGAATATCAGTATTATGATTATGCAGTTTTAGTGTTATGATTATTCACTTCTCAGTATTACGATATATGAATTACAGTACAGTTTATGCAGCATCATGGTTATTACGATTACTTCAGAATCATGGTAAATCAGATAGATATGCATAGAAACATATTATATGATATCAGACCCTGTTGGACTTGCAGCTACAGAGCACGGTACCGTTGCTACAGATACTATGATACTTTATGAGTGCAACCACCTATTTAGATAATACGTGGTAAGGTCGATCACCTAGGCCCTTGAAGAGGTCAGGCTCCTCATCCAGATATGGGTTGAGGTGGGCAGATTGACCAATGGAGTTCAGTGATTTATTCCTGGTTGGCCAGCCAGGGTAAATCCCGCCTACGGGCCGCACAACGCTGTCATGAGGGGGCAAGTCATGACACACAGATAGCCACAGGGAATGGTTTCAGTTACTATTACATACATACAGATTTATAGAAACAGGGACCATACTTATGTACACTAGAAGTACTTTGAATTATAACCATAATACTATTATGTTAAGCAATAGGGAAAAGGGGTGGTGTATTTTATTGTTTGTATGGTACTTTTGTATTCAGCTAATCATGTTTATGTGAAAACAAATTTCATGATATATATATATATATATATATATATATATATATATATATATATATATAGTAGTTCATTTGCCACACACTAGTAATAGCATATTTCTTCATACTGAGCGTTGGTTCATCCCAATGTTGATATATTTTTCAGGTGATCCAGGTAGGCGAGCAGACCAAGCTCGCAAATAGAGGGGCTTCAGTAGTGCCTTATCAGTGGAGAGTGAGTATTTTTTTTGGGGATGTTTTGTATACCCTAGCTAGTTGAGGGTATTTTGGGGAAACAAGTATATGTACATATTTTGGGAAACAGGTAGTACTCTGGTATTGTGTAATATTGTATATATATGTTCAAATGTTAATGTCTATGTGATTTATGCTTCTTGTTGTTTAGGTTTATGGTTGGGTTTATCCCAATATGGTATCAGAGTATGTTGAATGTTATGGTGTAAAACAAAAAAATCAGTTTATTAAACAGGTCGTTACTCATAGCGGAAAACAATACTAGAGTATAGGAATGGATTTTGGTGAGGATAAGTAAAGGATGGACTGCGATTTTGGTAAAGTCAATATATATATATACAGAGCCTAGGTTACTAGGTTCTGTAGACTCTAATGCACAGCAGAAAACAATACTAGAGTATAGGAATGGATTTTGGTGAGGATAAGTAGAGGATGGACTGGGATTTTGGTAAAGTCAATGTGAGGGATTAATATGAGAATTTAGGGTTTTTTCTTGCAGTTTGGAGACAGGAACTTCGGGGTGGCTTCTGTGATTTTCCTAGGGTGATGAACCTTAAACTAGTTGATAGGTGGTATGAGGGTATCTTAATTTGGTTAATGTAATAGTTGTATTATGAAGTTAGGATTCTCAGATTATTCTCGTGTTATTGCAGGAAGGACCTAGGAAACACGTCGGTGGTAGTAGTGGTGCAGCGCCTTCCAATATAGGTGGCAATGACTTTGATCAGGTGCTGCACAGTGTAGTATAACAAGTCATGGCAGAAATGACCCGAAACGATAAAGAACAAGGCTGGCCACTAACTTATCAAGGTTATACGATCCAGCAATTCACCGACATGAATCCTCTAGCGTTTTTAGGGGGAGTTGACCCTACAGTTTCCAAAAACTGGATGCAAGAAATTGAGAAAACACTTATGGGGCTGCACTATACTGATGATCAGAGAGTCCTCTATGCCTCATACAAGTTGACGGGTGAGGCTGAGAGGTGGTGGATAGCCATGAAGTTGTTAGAGGAATAGAGACCCATACTAGTAGCCATGACTTGGAGCCGGTTCAAGGAGGTATTCTTCGACCAATATTTCCCTGCCACTATTAGAGAAGCTAAGGTAGAGGAATTCTTGAATTTGACGCAGGGGCATCTGACGGTCTAGCAATACGTGAGAGGCGAAGTTTATTGAGTTGTCGCGCTTTGTCCCATATATTGTTCCAGACAAGGCTAAGAAAGCGAGGAAGTTCGAGGGGGGTTTGTGTAATGACCTGCCTAATTTATCATATTGACCCACTTGAACCCAAGGGTACCAGGGGTAACCTGAAATTCATCACCATTACCTAAGCAGCAAGAAACGTGAAATCATATACAATCAGAATACCATATAACCTAATACCAGAGTTTACTACAACCGTCATATAAATATATACATCTCAAAAATATCCAAAATAGTCCTAGGGTTGCCACCCAAAAATTCGTCTAATCCTAGCAAGTACTTACCTTTCAAGTAAGGTAGGACTATCGAACTCTAGCCCCCTGCAGAGCTTTATCCGCTCTTCTATCTAGGGCTCCTGAAATGTTCATATAATTTGGGTGAGACACCTCTTAGTAAGAGAAAATAAACTAATACCAGTATATGACAACATGAATATTTCCGTGTTATACATATAATCGTACATAAATATACTTGGTACAATTATCTATGTCATATATGGGAAAAACATGTATATAATCATATCATGGAGGAACATACTAAATTTTAATAAACATATTTCATCTAATATAACAATAATAAAAAACATTCTGTAAGGTTAGCTAGCTTGTGTCATGTCTTACCCCAACATGACGAGGTTGTGCGGCCCGAAGGCGGGATCCGACAATGACTGGCCGACCACTGCCGAATCAAAAGCAAAAGTTTGTAAGTACGATGGGTCTGCCTCTATTGGTCCGTACACCAGGGGCGCCGTCACTACAATAAAGCACATCGGCTGCCATTCTTCCACTGCCCCGTACAGCTAGCGGTAGCACTAACATATCATGATCGTGATCATATAACTACGGTACCGTGCTCATGTAAGCCTAAACCAAGCCAACCAAGTTCCGATAGCATATAACATTTTTTTCAAATTGTGATACGTAGCTATTTCATAATAATAATTGTCAAGTCAATATCATCATATCATTTCATAACATAATATGAAAATCTTTGGCCCTTACACCGGCATTTCGTATTTTATCAATCACGGCCCGTACACCATATTACACGTTAGATAAAATTCTCGGCTCGTATGCCGTCATATCATATAAAAGGCTCAGCCCATATGCAAGCATATGATATAGGAAAACCCTCGGCCCGTACGCCGGTATATCATATAAAACTCTTGGCCCGTACGCCAATATATCATATAAAAACTCTTGGTCCGTACACCAAAATATCATAGTAAAACTTTGTATCATTTTAACATTTTCCCAGAAAAATTAAATCATAATAAATTCTATTTATGCCACACAAAATGAGTATTACACATATTTAAAACATATCATCATTTACAGCAGTATTTTCCCAACCAGAGTACTACATGTTTTCCAAAATATATACATACGTCTGTTCCCCAAAATACCCTTAACTAGCTAGGGTATACAAAAATACTCTCAAAATGTACTCACTCTCCACTGGCAGGGCAGTACAGAAGTCCCTCTATCTGCGAGCCTGGTTTGCTTGCCTACCTGGATCACCTGAAAAATGTTTCAACACTGGGATGAGCGAACGCTCAGTAAGAAGAAATATGTTATTACTAGTGTGTGGCAAATGAGCTACTATATCATGAAAATATGTTTTCAAATAAACGTGTATAACTGAATATATAAATAAAGTATAAGTGATAAAATCCACCATCCCTGTCCCTATTGCTTAACATGTTAGTATCGGAGAATATTATTTAAAATACTTCTAGTATAAGTAAATATGTTCCCTGTTTCCGCAAATCTATACATACGTAATAATAACTAAAACTGTTCCCTGTGGATATCTGTGTGTCATGACTTACCCCCCATGACAGGGTTGTGCGGCCTCTAGGCGAGCTTTATCCTGGCTGGCCAACCAGGAATAAATCACTATACTCCATCGGTCAATCTGCCCACGTCAACCCATATCTGGATGGGGAGCATAACCTCTTTAAAGGCCTAGGTGATCGACCTTACCACGTATTATCTAAATAGGTGGTTGCACTCAAAAGTAACGTAATATCTGTAGGAACGGTACTGTGCTCTGTAGCTGCATAGTCCAATAGGGTCTGATATCATATAATATATTTCTATATATATATATATAACTAATTTACCATGATTCTGAAATACTAAAATAACCATGATACTGCTTAAACTGTACTATAATTCTGAGAACTGTTTAATTATAACACTGAAATTACATAATCATAATACTAATATTCATATAATCATGGTACTGAGATTCAGAAAATCATGGTACTGAAATATCGTAAATCATATCTTCGTACTATATTCATATTCACAAGCCACACGATACTGTAATACATAATTTTCATCATTTAATAAACTGTATAATATTTTAAAAATACCTAGCATAGCATATTTCCCTTACCTGACTACTAGAAAGCCCCTATGGGATTCTAGCCTAACACCCGCAGGGCCTCCTACATAACACCCTGAAACTAACATATGCGTGAACAAAATATCAGTATTTCTTCACTTACATCATTTCTTATAACTGTCATAAGGCCAAAAATAGGCTAAAAGGTCTTACCCTGAATTTGGGATGAAATCCAACTTCGATTCCCCAACGATTCGCTTCGGTAGACTTGTAGAGAACTTCACTAGAAGCGTCGTGGTAGCCCCAAATCTTCAATCCGACGACCAGCGGGGCCAAAATCGAAGAGAGAAGGGAGAGTGAGAGATGTAGAAGAGAGAGAGAGAGAGAGAGAGAGAGAGAGAGAGAGAGAGAGAGGAGCGTTAAAAGTGAATAAAAATCCGATTTTTAGCTATTTATAAGGCCAGATTCGTCGACGAGACACATCACCTCGTCGACGAGTCCTTCATTAAATTCGTCGAAGAAACCATGTATTCGTCGACGAAATTCAGAGCAGCCAAAAACCTTGCTCGGTATTTTCTCGTCGACGAAACCCTGTATTCGTCGATGAATTTTCTTATGCACTCGTTGACAAAACCCTGTATTCGTCGATGAGTCCAGGCAATTTCTAAATATATTATTATCCCCAAAATGCGATGTCGTCGAAGTCTACGGCCTCCTTCTATTCCTGTTTCCATTTTCCTCTATTTTATTTATTAGATTAATATTATTCTTCGGGTCACTACATAACATAACCCTCACCCCCTAACGGGATGATCAACACTGGTGTTGCTCACAGCTATCGTCCCATTCAAATCTAGTGTTCTTCCTCGTCAATCGTGTCAAAGGTCCTGATAGCGCTGAGAATCCCTCAACAAAATGACGGTAATACCTAGCTAACCCCAAGAAACTCCTGATCTCCTAGATGTTCCTTGGTCTAGCCCAATTCACTACTGCATCAATCTTACTAGGATCCATGGAAATTTCATCCCCTAAGATGACGTGCCCCAAAAGCACAACCTTCTCGAGCCAGAATTCACATTTGCTGAACTCTCGTGCTCCTCATAATTCCTCGAATAGACCAGTACATCATTAATAAAAATAACAACAAACTGGTCCATGTATTGGTGGAAGACTCTATTCATCAAGTCCATAAATACTGTAAGAGCATTCGTTAGACCAAATGGCATAACAAAAAATTCATAATGCCCATATCTGGTCCTGAAGACCGTCTTCGATACATCCTCTGCTTTCACTTTCACCTGATGATAGCTTGATCTGAGCTCAATCTTAGAATACTCCCATGTACCCTGGAACTGGTCAAATAAATTATTTATACGGGGTATAGGATGCTTGTTCTTGATTGTCACTTTATTAATCTCTCTATAATCTATACATATTCACATAGTCCCGTCTTTCTTCTTCACAAATAGAACTAGAGCTCCCCACAGAGATACACTAGGTCGTATAAAGCCCTCATCAAGAAAATCTTGTAACTAATTCTTTATTTCTACCAACTTTGCTGGCACCATTCGGTAAGGTGCTTTAGAGATCGGTGTTGTACCTGGGAGCAAATCAATAGCAAAATTTATCTCCTGATTAGGTGGCAAGCCTGGTAACTCATCTGGAAAAACATTCGTAAACTCCTTTACTACTGGTGTAATAGTGAGCTTCACTTCATTCCCTATCATTTCCTTCATAAATGTCATAAATCCCTGACAACCACTTAGTAGCAGTCTCCTCACCTAAATAACTGAAACTAACTAGGGTGGGGATTGCACTCGTGATCCTATAAACTTGAATTTTGGTTTTCCCGAAGGTCTGAATATTACTTCCTTCAAACGATAATCTATGCTAGTGTAATTGACTGCCAACTAGTCCATATCGAAAATTACATCAAACTCATGCATGTCTAGCACTATCAGATCGGCAGACAAAATTTCTCCTTGAATATTCACTGGATAACCCCAGAATACCCTACTACACCTCACTGCTGATCTGGTCGGTGCAGTCACTAATAATTCAATATTTAACAATTGTGTTTCTACCCCACACAATTTAATACACCCCATGGACACGAATGAGTGTGTGGCTCTTGAATCAAACAATACAATAACTTTAAAAGAAAGCATGCTAACCATACTTGTCACCACATCGTCAGCTGTCTCAGCATCACCTGGCGTCGAAGCGAAACTTTGGCTAAAGTCATATTCCTCTGTTGGCCGCCACGTGACGCCTGATAGCCTCCCTAGTACGGCCTAGGAGCATAAGCAGTATCTAGAGGTATAGGGCAGTCTAGCATTAGATGTCCCTATCTACCGCAGCAATAACAGACAGCTCTCCCTACTCGACACTTTCCCCAGTGTCTCCTCCCAAAGGTCTGACATACAGGAGGATTCTGCACTGTTTGAACCTCACGATCCCCAATCTCTTACCTCCACCCTCTGCCATAGTTTCCTCTCCTCCACTGACCCTGCCTACGACCCTGCTAGTAGCCTGAAGATGCAGATCTCTTCTTCTATCTTATTTCCTCTACATCCATATGCTCACTGACCTCTACCAAGGATGCTCTGTAGACTAACTCGGCAAAGTCTTGTATCTTTAGCACTACCACCTGCTTGTATATGCCTTTCCTTAATCCTCTTTCAAACTGTCTCGCCTTCCCTATCTCATCAGGAACAATATATAGAGTGAAGCGAGAAAGCTCTATAAACCGCACCGCATACTGCTGGACTAACAGCTGTCCTTGCTTCAGACTCAAGAACTCTTCCACTTTATCTTCCCTTACAGTAGCTGAAAAATATCTGTCAAAGAATAATTCTTTACATCGGTCCCATGTCATCGCTATCGGCGTCGTCCTCTGCTTCTCCAGAAGTCTCATAGCAGTCCACCACCTCTCAGCCTCCCCTATCAGTTTATAGGTGGTGAAGAGGACCCTCTATTCCTCCGTACACTGTAATATAGCCAGAACTTTCTCGATCTCTTGCCTCCAACATTCGGTGGCTACAAGATCAACTCCTCCTAAAAATGTCATAGGATTCATCTTAGTAAACTTCTTTATCGTGCACCCATGACCTGCAAATGGACCTCCCTGCTCTCTAGAGCTCCTAGCGATCTCAACCATAACCTGCTGAGCCACGTTGCGTAGTACTGCATCAGAATCAGTCCCACCTGCACTCGAGGGCCCTGCTCCATCACTGCCACTCGCATGGGCACTACCTCCTCCTGGATCCATCCTGAAAAACAATATACATAACTTAGAAACCATATACTTATAGTTTACACGCCTAACATAGTCTTAACTTCCTCAACTCATTCCTAACTCTAGTCCTACATTCTAGGAACACAACCCGACAATAGTTTTGTGACGCTCCGACCCTTAAACCTGGGTCCGACGCGTTATACCTGATAAAATCCCTGATAATCCATAATCCATAATATACGCAACGGAATACATAACCATAGTCTCCACATAATATAATACCAGAGTTTACTAATTCTAACTACCAATCATAATAAATTAATCATCCATCAGTATTCAAATATATGCATGTCTCCAAAACATTATCCACTAATATCAGTATGTTTTACAACTATCCTTTCATAACTGAGTTAAAGCATAAAGATATAAAACATAAAATATACATATCAGAATTAACATAAAAATATACTCTTTTTCTTAAATCTTCCAAAAAATGTTATAAAATCTCGAGCTCTCAAAGCTCGATCCTGAGAAATCCTAAAAAAAAATGAATTCATATTTGGGTGAGACACATCTCAGTAAGGGAAGAAACAATATATTAAAACAGTGTGTGGCCAACATGAGTTTATATATGACATATTATTTAACATTTGAAAATCGTTAACATAATTTCTGAAATCATTCCCTGAACCTAATCGAACACATGCAAATGTTTAACCCACGAGATTACCCGAGGATAGGGGTGATTACCCACCCATACAAGTAGCACCCCTCGGCTCTGATACCTAGGCAACCCAAAGGGCGCAGCTAAAGCATACCAGGGCACTCACCTTACTCAGTAAGCCCTCAAGTGTTAAATTAATCTCGTATTCACGTATTCAACAATAGTTTATCAGCAAAGGCCCCAAGGATAGGGAATTCTACCCGCCCATACAAGTAGATTCCCTCTGCCCTAGTGCGTTATGCAGCTACTGCCACATCTGAAGCTACTAGTGCACTCGCCTTACTCAGTAAGCCCTCAGGCGAAAGGTACGCCTCACCCAATCTTAACATGTTCTACGTACATACATACTTCTATTATCATAATACATCATTCTTTTCTGTCATTATACATTCATGCACATTCATTCCTGTTCATAACTTAACTTTGCATTTCGTTTCACTTTAAGTGGCTCTTTCCCATTTACATCATTTACATTTGTCATTTCATTTCATTGCCATTTCATCGTCATTTCATTACATAACATTTCATTTCATTACTTCGTACTACAGCTGGTCTTTAGCCATCATCAGTTAGTCCACGTAGAAACGTGCTAAATCTGCTAACACAACTCCTTTTAACTGTCATCAGTTAGTCTACACAGAAGTGTGCTAGATTTGCTAACATGGCTCTCTTTCAGCTGTCTTACATTTACATGGTTGCATTTAACATACACAGGCAACATTGTCCATATCATATTTTATTTTTATTACTTTACCTACTTAGCCTGCATCTCATACATTTAACATATATTTGCACAGAATCTCATGCCACACAATTTAGCAATAAAAATTCGTACACTGCCTGTAAAATAAGCCAACCAACATTTAATGTTTATATCCTGAAAATAGCTTTATATTTTTTACTTAATTATCCTGAAAATATTTCCCACTTTCATCAATTCATTTTTGCATATACGTATCTAATAAATAGCCCTAAACTCAAAAAAATATAATTTAAATAGTTGGCATTTTACCCATACTGAAACATATACACGTACATATAACACAATTTATTTTTCCATTAAATTCATAAAAATTTTGATTTAATATATACTTTTCCCCTTACCTGGTTTCTTGGACTACACCAACAGGGACTCCGAAAAATACCTGCGGTGCTCACCCGGACCCTGAATCAAAAATTCCTAACTCCAATAAATTATTCCTGTATAAAATATTATTTAAATATTTCCTAGGGTCATAATTCCTAAATAAATAGATATACCCTTAAATTTAGCCAAATTGCCAAATTTCCCAAATCCCACTCTCGCTTTGGAGTAGGGCCTCGAAAACCCCAATTGAAAAATTACCTATGTTAAAATGACGACAACGACGATTAGGACCCAGTGGTGGTGCCTGATCGTCGATTCAATAGTAGATTTAACGAGAAATTGAGAAATCGGGGAAAAATTACCTTTCCCCCGGAACAGTACCTAAGCCGTTCCCACGACAAATCCGCTCTAGTAGAAATGTCGGTGGCGGAATTAGGAACCCAACGGCACCTTCCGTTTCCCGATCGGTCGAATATTTATCAAGAAATGAGGGGACAGAGAGAGGCGGAGACGGAGGAGTGGAGAGGCGCAGAAGAGAGTACAGAGAGACACAGAGAGAGGTTGGCGCAGCATTCTGCTTTCTGCAGACTTCTTCTTCTTCTTTTATTCTTTTTTTTTTTTAAACCTTACTTAACTTAACTTTTATATATATATTACTTTTACTTTTACTTTGTATATATATAACTTATACTTTAACTTTTATATATATATATATATATATATATATATATGTTAAGCTTACATATATATCTTTATTCCATTATTTTTTTTTACTATTTATTTATTTATTTAATAACATTTAATTAATTCATTAATTAATTAAAAATAATTTTTTTTTCATACTATTTATTTTTATTTATTTATTTAATACATTAATTTAATAGTGTTTAACCAATTAATTAATTAATTATTGTTTTTTTTTTTCGGGTTATTACAAGTTTACTATGATTTTCTTGAAACCATCACCTCAGGAAAAACAGAGAAACCACCACTGAAGTCCTACCTCTAGACTATAGAACAAAACCTTAAATCATTTTCCTATGCTTTGGTATCGTTTTTGCTGCACTCTAAAGTCTACAGAACCTAGCAACGTAGGCTCTGATACCAAACTGTAATGACTTGTCTAATTTATCATATTGATTTTTTTTCCACATAATAATAATATCTCGGTAAACCATAACCCACCTGGACCCAAGGGTACCAGGGGTAACCTGAAATTCATCACCATTACCTAAGCAGCAAGAAACGTGAAATCATATACAATCAAAATACCATACAACCCAATAGCAGAGTTTACTACAACCATCATATAAATATACATATCTCAAAAATACCCAAAATAGTCTTAGGATCGCCACCCAAAAATCCGTCTAACCCTAGCAAGTACTTACCCTTCAAGTAAGATAGGACTATTGAACTCTAGCGCTACGAAACTTTGTCCGCTCTTCTATCTGGGGCTCCTAAAATGTTTATATAATTTGGGGTGAGACACCTCTCAGTAACGGAAAATAAACTAATACCAATGTGTGACAACATGAGTATTTTCGTGTTATACATATAATCGTATATAAACATACTTGGTACAATTATCTATGTCATATTTGGGAAAAACATGTATACAATCATATCATGGTGGAACATACTGAATTTTCATAAACATATTTCATCTCATATAATAATAATAATAAACATCCTGGAAGGATAGCTGGCTAGTATCATGTCTTACCCCCATATAACTGGGTTGTGCAGTCCCAAGGCGGGATCTGATAATGGCTGGCCGACCACTGCTGAATCAAAAGCAAAAGTCTCTAAGTACGATGGGTCTACCTTTGCTGGTCCATACACCAGGAGCACCAACACTACAATAAACTACATTGACTGCCATTCTCCCGCTGCCCCCGTACGGCTAGCGGTAGCACTAACATATCATGATCGTGATCATATAACTACAGTACCGTGCTCGTGTAAGCCTAAACCAAGCCAACCAAATTCTGATAACATATAAAATATTTTAAAATTGTGATACATGGCTATTTCATAATAATAATTTTCAAGTCAATATCATCATATCATTTCATAACATAATATGAAAATCTTTGACCCTTACGCTAGCATTTCGTATTTTAACAATCACGGCCCGTACGCCGTATTACATATCAGATAAAATTCTTGGCACATATGCTGTCATATCATATCAAAGGCTTGGCCCATATGCTGGCAAATGATATAGGAAAACCCTCGGCCCGTAAGTCGAAATATCATATAAAAAATCTCAGCTCGAACGCCGATATATCATATAAAAACTATCGGTTTGTATGCCGGAATATCATAGTAAAACTTTGTATCATTTTAACATTTTCCCAAAAAAAGTAAATCATAATAAATTCTACTCATGTCACACAAAATGGGTATTACACATATTTAAAACATATCATCCTTTACAGCAGTATTTTCCCAACCATAATGCTAATATATATTTATTTTCCTAAAATTATATGCTATAAGATTATACATATATTTTCATGAAAACAACTAGCTTAATTTATCCCTTTACCTGATTCTTGAAGAGCCCCAAAAATATACCAGTCCTACACCCGTAGGGTTCCTCGTTCAACACCCTGAATCAACATCTCCCAGAACAAAACTTCAGTATTTTCTTGACTACTACAATTTATATAACTATGGGAAAGTCAAATACTGAATAAAAAGTCTTACCCTAAACTTGGTATGGAATCCAAGCTGACGATCCACTCCTGCAAACTTGAAGAGAACTTCCCCAGGAGTGTCATGGCGGCTTCGGATCGTCGATCCGATGAAGAACAGACCCAAAAACTTAGAGAAAAGGGTGGGAAACCCAAGAGGAGAGAGAGAGAGAGAGAGAGAGAGAGAGAGAGAGAGAGAGAGAGAGAGAGAGAGAGAGGAAGTTTTGTGCGTGAATTTTCAGCCAAAAAATGAAGTTTAGGCTATTTATACACTGGCCTTCATCGACGAGCCACGTCTCTTCGTCAACGAGGTCAAAGTAAATTCGTCGACAAATACTTACCCTCGTCAAAGAAATTCAAAACTGAGATATATCCTCTCAGTATCTTCTCATTGATGAGACATGTCCCCGTTGACGAGCCCCTCATGTGTGCCCGTCAGCGAATCCCCTGTCTTCGTCGATGAGAGCCTGTTTAGATATTAAAATACAATTTCCTTTTCCCCCTTCTCTCATTATTTAAATACCATAATTTCTCCGGGTCACTACAGTTTGAGGTAAGAGATCTATGAATAGGTGGCAGTTCTGAAGGAGTAAGACTTTTCAAAGTTGGCTGACAGAGCCACTGTAGCAAGAGTGAGCAGGCAGAGGGGCACTAGGATACCGAGCCAGAGAAAGAGGCCCACGTCTCCTGGGTTTCAGGCAAGTACTAGCCAGGGGCCATGGAGGGGAGACTGGTATGGCGGAGGTCAAAGGCAAGTGATGGGAAACCATCGATATCAGGGCGAGCAAGCTTATCCTATCTGCCCTAGATGTGACAGGAGGCACATGGGAGATTGCCGAGTATGAGAGAATGTCTGCTATCAATGTGGACGGCCTGGACACATAGCGAGAAACTGCCAAGCTCGACTAGTTAATTTATCAGTTCCTAGACCATTTCGAGAAAAATAATTAGGCACCCCAAGAAGGCTAGCAAAGGAACACAGCATCGGTGAGGGTCTATGTGATGACACCAAGAGACGTTGAGGCTGCGGGTGATGTAGTGACAAATACTATTACATTTTAATCATATAAAACTATTGTTTTATTTAACTCAAGGGCCACACATTTTTTCGTGTCTATGGGCTACGTCAAATTATGTGGAGTAGAAACCCAGTTGTTAAACACTGAGTTATTAGTAGCTAGACTAACAGGGTCAGTAAAGAGGTGTCAAAAAGTGCTAAGAGGCTATCAAGTGGGTATTCAGGGAAGAGTATTACCAGTCAATCTCGTGATATTAGATATGTAGGGATTTGTTATAATTTTGGGCATAGACTGGCTAGCCACTAATTACGCTAGTATTGATTGCCATTAGAAAGAGGTGATATTCAGGCCTCCTGGAGAGCAGGAACTCAAATTCGTGGGGTTTTGTGTGCGCGCCCCACCACAGTTGGTGCTATCTATTCAAGCAAGAAGATTACTCTAGGGCAGTTGCCAGGGGTACATAGTTTGCATAAAGGAAATGTTAGAGGGAGAATTGAAACTTGTTGATATTCCAATAGTTAGGGAATTTTTAGATGTTTTTCAAAAGGAATTACCTGGTTTACCACCGGATCATGAAATTGAGTTTGTTGTTGATCTATTTTTAGGGTCGGCGCCGATTTCTAAAGCACCCTACACAATGGCCCTAGATGAATTGAAAGAACTGAAGGACCAGTTGCAAAAACTATTAGACAAAGGGTTTATCAAGCCTAATGTGTCGCCCTAGGGAGCGCTAGTTTTATTTGTAAAGAAGAAAGACAGGACAATGAGGATGTGTATAGACTACAGAGAGATAAACAAAGAGACAGTAAAGAACAAGTATCATCTTCCCTATATTGATGACTTATTTGATCAGCTCCAGGGAACCTGGGTCTACTCTAAGATTAATCTTCATTCGAGATACCATCAAGTAAAAATTAAAGCAGAAGTTGTTCCAAATATAGCTTTCCAAACTAGGTATAGCCACTACGAGTTTTTGGTTACACCCTTCAGATTAACCAATGCACCAACAGTGTTTATGGACCTAATGAATAGGGTATTCCACCAACATTTGGACCAATTCATTATTGTTTTTATTGATGATATTCTAGTCTACTCAAAGAGTTTTGAGGAGCATGAAGATCATCTTAGGATGGTGCTACAAGTGTTGAAAGAAAATTAGTATGCTAAGTTAAAAAAATGTGAATTCTGACTGAAAGAAGTTACCTTCCTTGGACATGTGATCTTCGGGAATGGTATTTCGGTAGATACGAGCAAGAAAGAAGTGGTGATGAATTAGACAAGACCAAGGAACGTTCAGGAGATCCAAAGTTTCTTAGGTCTAGCGAGGATACTACCGGCGGTTTGTAGAGGATTTTTCCAGGTTATCAAGTTCTCTAACATGGCTCACAAGAAAAAGTATGAAGTTTGAGTGGATCGACTAATGTGAGCAGAGTTTTCAAGAGTTGAAGAAGCAACTCGTCACCGCACCAGTTTTGACCATTCCATCAGGGGATGGAGATTATGTGATTTACAGTAACACGTATCTGAGAGGATTTGGGTGTGTATTGATGCAACAAGGAAAGGTTGTGGCATACGCTTCTTGACAACTCAAGGAATATGAAAAGAGTTACCCAACGCATGATTTAGAGTTGGTTGCAGTGATGTACACCTTAAAAATCTGGAAGCATTACCTGTATGGTGGGAAATGTGAGATCTTTACGGATCATAAGAACTTGAAATATTTCTTCACACAGAAAGAGTTGAATATGAGGCAAAGGAGATGGTTGGAGTTTATTAAAGATTACGATTGTACCATCAATTACCATTCAAGAAAAGCGAATCTAGTAGTTGATGCCTTGAGTTGGAAATCAGGGAATGCCTCTATGTCAACAGTGGTGATGTAGCATTAGATTGGAATGGATTTGGAAAGACTTGGGGTAGAGCTAGTAGAGGAAGATCACCAGGCATTTACTGCTAGCCTAGTACTTTAGCCAACTTTACTGGAGAAAATTAAGATCACTCAGATGCGCGACATACAACTAGTACTTCAGCCAGACTATTTGTACCTACAGATACTAAAATTAAAAGAATCATCTTGGAGGAGGCGCATCGATCCTTGTATACAGCGTACCCAAGAAGAACTAAAATGTATAGGGATCTTTGGGAATCCTTTTGGTGGAGCAATATGAAGAAAGAGATAGCTAAGTATGTAGAGTAGTATTTGACGTATCAGCAGGTAAAAGCTGAGCACCAGAGACCGGCACAATAATTACAGCCACTCCACATTCCTGAGTGGAAGTGAAAACATATTTCTATGGATTTTTTTACAGGATTGCTGCCAGCACTTCATGGTCAGGAGGCTATTTGGGTAGTCGTAGACCGGTTAATAAAGAATGCCCACTTTCTTCCCATTAAAGTTGGCTACCCCATGAGTAGGTTGGTAGAGATATATATATAAGAGATAGTAAGACTACATGGAGTGTCGTTGTCCATCATCTCTGACCGAGACCCATGGTTCATATCGCAATTTTGGAAAAGTTTGCAAAGAGCCATGGGTACATAGCTGACATTTAGTATGGCCTTTCATCCTCAGACCAATGGATAAATGGATAGGATGATTCAAATACTATAGGATATGTTGCGAGTATGTGTATTATATTTTGGTGGTAGGTGGATCTAGTACATGCCACTAGTAGAATTTGCTTATAAAAACGGCTATCAAGCTATCATTAGGATGGCACTATATGAGGCGTTATATGGCAAGAGATGTCGATTCCCGCTATATTGGAATGAAACTAGTAAGAAACAGGTTTTGGGGCCAGAGCTGGTCTAACAAACTTCAGAGAAAATCAAACTAATCAGAGATAGAATTTGAACAGCTCAAAGTCGGTAGAAAAGTTTTGCAGATACTCGTCGGCGAGAGTTGGAATTTGGTGTAGGAGATTATGTATTTTTGAAAATTGCACCAATGAAAGTGGTGATGACGTTCGGGAGGAAGGGTAAGCTGAGCTTTAAGTACATTGGGCCATTCGAGATACATGAAAGAGTGGGTCTGGCTGCCTATAGGTTAGCCTTACCACCATTTCTATCTAGAATTTATGATGTATCCCATGTATCTATTTTGAGGAAATACGTCCCGAATCCCTCCCATGTGATCAAATATGAAGCACTGGAGCTTAATGATGTCTTATCTTATGAAGAAGTGACAGTGCAGATTTTGAATCGAAAGGATCAGGAACTGCGCACAAAAAAAATTCCACTAGTGAAAGTACTATGGCACAATCATGCCGTCAAAGAGGCTTCGTGGGAATTAGAGGAACTGATGCACCAGCGATATCCACATCTATTCAGTGGAGATCAGAGATGAGATGTTAAGAGTAGAATAAATAGCAGTGTATGTATTTCTTTGACTTGTATAGTATAGGGTAGGATAGTTAGTGTTTTTTAGTTTTAGGTTATAAATGGTTTTGGGAGAGTTTTCTTTTTCTTTAAATGATTGTAATCTCCCAGAACTTTTTCTTGTAACCACAGTATTCATCCGCCATAAGTGAGGGTAACTAATAAAATTGTAATGAGTTTTCCTCAGAGATTGGTATATAATATAGATAGCAAATTTCGAGGATGAAATTTTATAAAATGGGAGAATGTAGAGACTCGAAAATATAATATTAAAAATAAATGAGAAAAAAGATAAAAATGGTTTGGTGAGGAGAAAATCAGCGACGATTTTCTGGAGTGTTAAGAAAACCATCGACGGTTATATAGTTTTACCGCAGTTGGGTAAAAGGGTAACAATGAAAATTGGGTTGGTTAAAGACAAAATCGGCGATGGTTTTTTGGGAGCCTATGAAAATCATCGACGGTTTTTGTCAAAGATAGAATGCTATATAAGGCTGCATGGTCATTTTTCTTTGTAAAAATTTTAAAACCCTTACTCTCTCTCTCTCTCTCTCTCTCTCTGCTACGAACCTCCCTCTCTCTCTCTTCATTTTCTCACTCTAGACTCGCCCCATCGACAATCAGACTCCGTATTTAAGGCCTAGTGGTGATCCTCATCATTTTGACCTAAGTAGAATTATGTTTTGAGGATCCCAAGCATCATCCCAAGCTGAGGTGAGGAAGTTGTTTATGAGGTTGATTAGTGTTTAATTAGTTTAATGGGTGTATAGGTCTAGGAATGTGAATATGAACATAATTATAGGGTGAACTAATAAATTGGGATTTGTGGAATATAGGGTTTTGGTGTGAACGTCGTAGACATGGGTTTAGGGTTCCTATCGGCGTTTCCTCAGGAAATGAGGATAAATAGTTAATTATTGATGTTTCATTGATTAAATAGAGTATGTGGATCCGAGAAAAATGTAAATGTGATATTATACTAAGGAATGTATGATTTCAAGGTTTTTGAGTTACGAAGCCGCGTGCATGAGTATAGTATTTTTAGTAGGCTTTTCGATAATCAGGTAAGGGGAATAAGTTACGCTAGTTAATTTTTGGGAATTTTATCAATTAAAGTACAACATGTGTTTATGGGATTTGAATTTTATATCCATTATATGTTTGTGAAAATTCAGAAATTTGGATTATAGGAAGGTTTTACAAATGATACATATATTATTTTTATATAGCAAGAAAATACAGTTTTTCTCGTGCAGATTATAGTATAAGAGTTTCAATTAAATTGTGTGGTATGAGAAATAGCAGATATAGTATACAGATTTAATATAGGAATTTTTACATCTTTTTACAGAACCATGATTATATACAGCTTTTACAGAACCATGACATAAGTTATTACAGAGCTATCATATACAGTTTATACAGAATTACGGTATTATCGTTTATTATAGACTCATGGTAAAACAGTAATATACAAACATAGTATTATATAGTATCAGATCCCTGATGGACCAGCACAGATTACAGAGCACGGTACCATAGTTAACATAGTATAAATAGTGCAACCACACATCTCAGATAGAGTGTGGAATAGTCGATTGTGCCCAGAGGAGAGACATGGAGCTCCATGGCAGGACTAGGTTGAGGGGGCCAATTGTACTCAGATATTTATAGTTTGACTTAGCTCGGTAGGCTAACTAGAGTTAAGTCCTGTCCACGAGCCGCACAACCCGAGCATGCAAGGTTAATTCATGCATACAGTTATCCATCTAGGGAAGCTTTCACAATTAAATAAACAAATGTATATAGTTTTTACAGAGAACAAGATCTATCTATTACAGTTAAAAGTATGTTCAATAGAAAACTTATTTTAAAAGGCATAGGTGTGAGTTATGATATGTTTTACACAGAAATGTTATCATAGTTATAGTTGAATTAATAATTATGTTATTAAAACTCATTTGCCACACACTGGATGTAACTTATTCTATCTTACTGAGAGGTGTCTCACCCCCAGAATTCTAAACATTTCAAGTGATCTAGATAGGTGTGCGGAGCGTGCTCCGAGATAGAGGGGACTTTTGTATTGCCCTAGTTGCATGGTAAGTTTTTTAGTTGGGAGTTGTATTTTTGGGTATGCCCCTAGGGCATTGTATTTGGTTTTGAGAGATGTATATTTATATTTTGGGAATTACTGAAACTCTAGTATTGTAAATAAGTTTAATGTATTTTTATGCTTTCCGCTGCATAGATGGCCTATTTTGTGAATAGGTATCCTCGGTACCACTTGAGGTCCAAGACGTGATAGTGGATAATATTATGGGTATCAGAGTAATGTTATTTTCTTTTAGGATATATATATATATATATATATATATATATATATATAATAAAACAAAATAACATTACTCTGATACCCATAATATTATCCACTATATATAATGGTAGTAATTTTGAGGTCGTTACAATGTGTTTGATCTATTACATACACAAATATATTCCGCTATGCAATTTTGGTTTTTCACAATAAATTGGTATCAAAATATTGTTGTAATGGCCTCTAAATCTTCATCTGGGAAATTTGACGTTGTCAAGTTTGAGGGAACCAGGAAATTCGGGTTTGTGGGAGAGAAGAGTGAAGGATCTTTTAGTGCAGCAAGGCATGGGGAAGGCCTTATATGGAATTCAACTAGAAGGTATAAATGAAGCAAGTTGGAATGAATTGGAGGCAAAGCGAGTATCAACCATCAGACTGTGTTTGGCTAATGACGTGTTGTATCACGTCATGGATGAGCATTCTCTGGCAACATTTTGGCGTAATTGGAAAATCGGTATAACTCTAAGTCTTTATCGAACAAATTATTTCTTAATCAAATGTTGTATTGGCTTAAGATGGTGGAGGGTTTGGATTTGAGCCAACATATCAACGCATTCAATTAGATAGTGAGTGATTTTATGCATGTTGATGTAAAGTTCAAGGAGGAAAACAAGGCGCTGATGCTATTAAATTCCCTACCTGCATCTCACACTTATGAGAATTTGGTTACAACTCTTACATAGGGCAAAGAAAGCCTAAATTTGGAGAGGTGATAAGCACATTGCTTGGTTTTCATCAAAGAAAAATGGCCAGCAATGAAGTTTCGCATGGTGAACGGCTTGTGGTGAAGAGTAACCAAGAATGTGGAAGACGTAACTCCCGAAGATCCAAGAAGAGGAAGGACATAAAGTGTTTTAAGTGCGGTAAAATTTTGGCACATAAGACCATAATGTCTGGAGTGAAAGCAAGGGAATGCTGAAAATCAGCAGGGTAAATCAAAATTTGCAAATGTAGTGGAAGGAGACTCAGGAAATAGTGATGGTGATATGTATGTGTTTCATAGGGTTTGGAGTGCCTCGCGGATTATTCTTGGATCCTAGATACCGGATGCTCTTATCACATGAGAGAAAATAAAAAATGGTTCAACACCTATAGGTCAATTAATACTAATTGTCTTTTGATGGGAAATGATATTTCATGCAAAATAATTGGTATTGGAAATGTCAAAATCAAAATGTATGATGGTGTTGTGAGAACCTTATGTGATGTAAGGCATGTACCGAATCTAAGGAAGAATGTAATTTCATTAGGCATTTTAGATTGTAATGGATATAGTTACAAGTATGAAATTGGGGAAATGAAAGTGTATGAAGGCAACTTGATGGTAATGAAAGGAGAAAAGGTAGCGGGAAATATCTATGCACTATAGGATATTACAGTTGTAGGTGGAGTTAAGGACTGCACGTATTCAAATGTTTGGGAATCATTGAGGCTAGCATCACAGGACAGACGTATTAAAGGTTTTGGTTTATCTCATGTGGTACAAGCCTAAAGTGTTTAGGTTTAACTTGTGGTTGAGGTAGAGAACCAGACTAGGAGAGAGATCCTCAGGTCATACATTGGGACTGAGTACCTTGGTTTCGTTTAAGGAGTTTTGTGAGCATAGTAGGTTATACGCAAGGATTGCATGGAACTTCTTGGTGAAGTCAGTGAGTATGGCGCGTTTCTTGTTTAACCGATCACCAAAGGTAACACTAGATGGGAGAGTTTGTAGAGACCCAAAAAATTTAAATAATAAGAAAAACACAAAGAAAAGCTAGAAGATGGTTTGGTGTAAACCAAACCATCAATGGTTTGGTGGGGGGCCAGAAAACTATCGACAGTTTTGTGTAACCACGGCCCAGTAATGGTAAAACAGTGAAAAACAAGAGGGTTAAAATCTCAAATCATTGACGGTTTCGTCTGGCAATGCTTAATAAAAGGAAAATCTTGCAGCTTGTTTAGGTTTAAACAAAATAAATCTCTCTCTCTCTCTCTCTCTCTCTCTCTCTCTCTCTCTCTCTAAACCTACGAAAAACCTCTCCCTTCTCTCATCGATTTCTCTCCGATTTCATTCTGATTCGACGATCAGACATTACCACAAGATCCTATTAGCGTCCCTTAGCAAGTTAATCGGAGCAATTTTATGTTTTAGGGTTTCCAGGCACCACTCCAAAGTTGAGGTAAGGATGATGAATTTGTTAACTGTTTAGAATTTAACTATTTAATGGAGTGTGTGGACCTAGGAAATGTGAATATGATTATAATTCTGGGGTTGTGCTGATTAAATTGGAAAATGTAGTTTCAAGGTTTTGAGCTCCAATCACTGTAGACATCGGTTTAGGGATCCTAGCAGGCACCTTCTCAGTAAGCAAGCAAGGGGAATAAATTATATTAGATATTTTTGGGAAATTAACCAATTGATTTAAAGTATGTGAAAATGAGAATATTGTATATGTTTTGGAAAAACTATGTTATGGATATTTTCCCTATGATTATTATATTACGATTATCAGTCTAAAATTGTGTGGCATGCTGAATATGAAATAACAGTTTTATACTGTAGATGTGCTTGATACTGAGATATATGAATTGCACTGAGAAATGATGTATGAGAAACACAAATATGATTTTATATAGTAAACAAAGTTATGAGATATACGGATATGTTTTTTTTTATATATAGATATGATAATATGAGATATACTAATATGTTTTATACAAATATGAAAGATATGAGAAACCCAGATATATTTTATATAGATTTGATGATATGAGAAAATACAGATGTGTTATATAGAAATGATGATATGTGATATACATAGAGATGTTTTATACAGAAATGATGAAATGAGAAATATACAGATATGATGAGAATTATACAGATATGATGAGATATACAAACATGATGAAATATGAATACAAAAATATGGAAATGAGAACTCTGAAGGACTAGAGATGTACAGAGAGCACGTACCGTTGCTAGCATATGTGTTAGTGCAATCACACGTCTTGTATAGAGTGTGGCGAGATAGTCGAATGGGCCCGAGAAGAGTAGAGTTACCCCCTAGGGTCCAGACCAGGATTGGGTAGGCCAATCGTACTATAGATGCGTTTAGTTTTGATCTAACCTGCTAGGCCAACCACGGTTAGGTTCCACCTACGGGCCACACAACCCAGTCATTTAGGGTGAATACATGACGATGTGACATGAATATCCTCAGGATAGTTTCTCATTACAGACGCGATAATTGAATGTTACAATACAATGAACAGCCATAAGTTACAAACGTGTTGTGTTATATGTTTGTGAATACTTATGGGCTAAAATATGAATTGAGAAATGAAATGAAAAATGATCAGCCATGACTTACAAGCGCGTTGTGCTATATACTGGTGGATACTCATGAGCTAGAACCTAAATATGAGAAATGACATGAAAGTTTATGAAACTATGATATATATATATATATATATATATATATATATGTTTATAAGTACATATCTGTATGTTTTTCTCAGTTGATATAATTATATACAGACATGATGAAATATGAATACAAACATGATGAAATATATAGATATACATACATGATGAAATATGAATACAGAAATATGGAAATGAGAACCCTGATGGACCAGAGATGTATAGAGAGCACGTACCATTGCTAGCATATGTGTTAGTGCAATCACACGTCTTGTATAGAGTGTGGCGAGATATTCGATTGGGCCCGAGAAGAGTAGAGTTACCCCCTGGGGTCCAGACTAGGATTGGGTAGGCCAATCGTACTATAGATGCGTTTAGTTTTGATCTAACCTACTAGGCCAGCCACGGTTAGGTCCCGCCTACGAGCCGCACAACCAGGTCATGTGGGGTGAATACATGACGATGTGACATGAATATCCTCAGGATAGTTTCTCATTACACACGCAATAATTGAATGTTACAATACAATGAATAGCCATGAGTTACAGACGCGTTGTGTTATATGTTGGTGGATACTCATGGGCTAAAATATGAATATGAGAAATGAAATGAAAAATGATCAGCCATGAGTTACAGGTGCGTTGTGCTATATGCTGGTGGATACTCATGAGCTAGAACCTGAATATGAGAAATGACATGAAAGTTTACAAAACTATGATATATATATATGATTATGAGTACCTATCTGTATATTTTTCTCAATTGATATAATTATTTAAATGAATGTGTTATGATATAACAAAACTCATGTTGCCACACACTGTCAATAATTTATTACGCCTTACTGAGAGGTGTCTCACCCATAATTTAAACATTTCAAGAAATCAGGATAGACGAGTGGAGTGAGCTCCAAGATAGTGGAGATCTTGTTACCCTAGTGTTTTAGAGTTGGGGATATGTTTTGCATAACCCCGAGAGTATTTTGTGAATTTTTAAGGATGGATATGTTAATGTGTGGAGGTTATAGCACTCTGGTATTGTATATGGGACCCAGACAGTTTATGTACTCCATTGCATGGATAGTATATTTTGATGGACAGACTACCTAGTACCCCACTTCAGGTCAGGTCATATTGATATATGGTATCAGAGATATTTGATAAATGATTTATTATTGCTTATAAAAAAAATGGTAGAAAATCGAGTCATTACAGTTGCAAGTGAATTGTGGACAGGTTTTACGGTAGACTACTCGAGTGTGAGTTGATGTCCACTGGTGCACTATTCTAGTGATGGAGGATCTAGGCTTGGTGTTATGTTCGGACAGTACATCTTTATGTGGTATAAGAAAAGTGGGTGCAAGCTGGGTGATCCTGTGGCAAACAAAGCGGTGATCAAGGACATGACTTTTGGTGAGAAAGCCATGGGGCAGCGTACTCAGGTAAAGGAAAAGAAACAAATGCCAAAAAACTGTGGTAACAGCAAACATGTAATTCAGGTAGAGTTAGATACTCAGGGCAGAAATGGTGGGAGTTTTATCTCAGGTCAATAGTATCATAGTATAAATGGGCATGTGATATAGGTGGATCTGCAAACTCAGGGCAGAGATGACACTATTCATATTGTAGGGAGTTTCAACTTGGGAGACCAGCAAGATAACGATAAACCCAAATGCACTATTTTACCACCACTCAGGTACAAGTTTGGCATTCTGGTGTATTATGCATTCATTATTACCAGCAACAAGGTTCCTACTATTTTTCAAGTTGCAGTGCACAACAAATGAAAAAATATATGGATCAGTACTATGATGGAGGAAGTGGAGTTATTACATAAGAACCAGGTATAGGAGTTGGTGAGGCTTCCAGTGAGGAAAGGGGTGATAGAATGCAAGGAAGTGATCTATCTGTTATGTGTGAATGACATATTATTGACTGGGAAGGCTTTGATTGAGGTTAATCAGTTGGGAACTCTGTTGAAAGGTTTTGACATGAATGTGTTGGGAACAGCAAAGAAGGGTCTTGGTTTGAAGATTCGCATAAACAAAGCTATAGGGAGATTAGTATTATCTAAGGGTGGCTTTGCGGACAGAATTGCAGGGAGACTTTGTTTGTTGTTTCAGGTAGGGTTTTATGTAGAATCGATGTGAAATATCTAATGCTCGGTACCCAATGATGGACTGTGATGTCCAGGATATGTCAAAGGTCCCCCTATGATGGTGCAATAGGGTGTTTCGGCAAGCAATAGAGTGGTCCGTCAGTTGTGACATTTGTTGAAGACTGTGCAGTGGGCTTTGATGATAGAAATCTTACAACAGGTGTTGTATTTACTGTTATGGAAAGACCTTGTTTGAAGCTTAGGGTGCAGTCTCAAGTTATTACATCTACAACTGAATTGCGGTTCATAGCAGAAGTCGAAGCTATCATAGGCAAGTTCAAGCCTTGTTTGGACTTGGTGTTTGTCTCTAGTCGCTAAACAAGAGGTGGTCCCAACCTAACGTCCCAAGTTCAAGGTGGAGCAACGGGTTCATATTTTCAGTTTCTCCTAAGGGGCATATGTTCACCAAGGTGGAGATTGTTGTGAATTGTGACTCACATTCTGAGTGGAAGCATACACAAAGGAGAAGCATAAAGGAAATCAAGCATTAGTAGGGGAAACCGTCGACAATAAGACTATAATTGCTGACGGTTTGGAGCAAGATTTCATACAATTAAATTTTACCTATAACCGTTGACCGTTTGGCTCAGGACACCCAACGCAAATTTCAAATTTTGAAAGGGGGATGTTATTATGGTTGGGGTTTGGAGGAAAAACCTATGGGAACAACCCTATTTATATGTCATACTAGATGTATTTTTAGAGAAATGGTTGTAAGAGCAGAGAGGATTGATGAATTGTTCTTGTAATTTGGACAAGAAGATAGTGAATCCTTGACGTTTGCTCCCGTGGATGTAGACATTATCAAATCACATAATTCCTTGTGTTATTTTTTGTTCTTGATTTCATATACTTGTTGTAGTTGTGGATTGTTCTATATATTCATCATTTACTACATTGTGTGTTTGATCCTTTACGTACACAAATATATTCTACTATGCAATTTGGGTTTTTCACAACAGGTGCCCTTGATGATTCATTCCTTGTCTTAAAGCTTTTTCCTCCACCACACCATATAAGTTCAACCCCATAGATTGGTGCCCTTGATGATCCATTCCTTGTCTTAAAGCTTTTTCCTCCACCACACCATCTGATCTCAACCCCATAGACATCGCTTTAACTTCTTCTTATTGATTCCACTCTCCTGTGTCCCTTAGTTGAATCCGGCGGATGTGCATAGAATATCATTTGGTAGTCGGAACTTCATCATTGCAATCCTAAGTGCCACAGTTTTATGACCTTTTTGGCTTGGCTAGACAGTCGTTCTTCTTTGTATATTTCTATAAATTTGTTTGTTTAGATCAATTATCCATATCGAGCTTGAATACTGGAAATGCACAAGATAAGGATTAAAGTTAGGCGAGCATTTCCAGTATTCAAGCTCGATATGGATAATTGATCTAAACAAACAAATTTATAGAAATATACAAAGAAGAACGACTGTCTAGCCAAGCCAAAAAGGTCATAAAACTGTGGCACTTAGGATTGCAATGATGAAGTTCTGACTACCAAATGATATTCTATGCACATCCGCAGGATTCAACTAAGGGACACAGGAGAGTGGAATCAACAAGATGATCCAGATTCACCTGAGGGGACGTGAGACATAGGAAGCTAGAAGGAAGAAGACAATATGGATCTAGATAGATTTCAATTTTATATGTATTAAACCTGAGGGTAAATTTAGCATTTACATTTTTGTCAACTAAAGCTACCAGATTTTGAGTTTTGTAATTTTAGGAGTAGTTGAATTTTTTTTTTTTTTTAAATACGGCCCGGACCAAAACAACTTTGTCAACGTGGGCCTAGCCTAGTAATATCTGGCTCGGGGTTGGACCTGAGTAGGCATATATTTTGCTAGTTTGGGCTTTTTGTCTTAACAAGCCCAACACACGGCCACCTGTAAGATGATGAAAATTCCAAGTGGGCCGATTAGTTTGGCAAGGCTAGTATTATTAAACTACTCCTAAAATACAAAGGAAAAATATTGGTATTTTTTCAAGTGATAGCTTAATTTTTTTAATACCTATATTACCCTTTGAATCTCATTCATTTAAAATTTAAATCTCTATTATGTTCCAATTTATAATATAATGCCCAAAATATCCCTTTTAATTTTTTTTTTATTTCACACAATACCCCTTCTAAATTCTCTGCCTCCTGATTCTCTTCACCTTCCAACACTTCACCTCTCAATTATTTTCATCTTCTTCCTATCATCATAAAAAACTAACTCTTCTTCTCTTGCCTTCCCAACACATTATCATTAACTCATTTTCTCACATGCTTATGGACCTATTGGCATTTTAATTACAAGCTTACATTGCAAAAAAAAAGTATTAATGATACATGAGCAGAGGTAAACTTTTAATCAGCTTTTCTCTTAATTTTCCTTTTCTTTGTTTTTTAGGTGCTAGGTTGTATTCTTTTCATTTGTATTGCACATGTGAATTGAACCCCTTTAATCTCCTTCCAATTTATTTTTTGTTTTTTTTTTTTTGTCTGGGTTTAGAAATAGCAAATAAAGTATTAAGAAACAATGATAATTAAAAGAATTAAGATCCAATGAAGTCCACTAACTTTTAATCTCCTTCTACGAACAATACCTAATTAATTAATAATTATTCCCAAATTGAATTTAATAATCTTTAATTAACTCCTTTTAAAATAAATGAATAAATGTACAAAATTGACAAGAGATAAAAATAAAAAAAAAAATCTGAATGTGACTTAGGAATGTCTAATAAGACCTCAAAAATAGGAGATCTTGTTAGAAAAACCCCCCTCAGAGCTGATACAAGTGAGGTCTAAAAATACCTCATTGCCATTTTTTAAATCATAAGGACACCCCTCACACAAAAATTAAAAAAATCATCAAAATATCTTTCAAAAATTATTCCCAAATTTTATAGAAAATCTTCTATATTTTTTTAAAAATTATATTTTTCTAAAATTTTATGGGTTTTTTTTTTAAAAAAAAAATCCTTATTTTATGGCTTTAAAACAAACCAAAAATAATTTTCCATTTTTTCTGACCTTCAAAATATTTTTTCAGATTTTTTCTCCAATTTTTCTTTATTTTTCTTTATTTTTATTTTTTATGAATTTTTATTATTTTTATTAATTAAAAATAAATAAATAACTAAAATAAAATAAAATAAATTAATAATAATAAAAGAATGAACTGGTTTGACTAGTTCAAAATTGGGTCAACCGGTTTAGGGAGTGGGGGCAAAGGCCATTTGTCAACTCAGAGGGAGGACATCCCTAGTAAAATATGCATACAAAAACACATTCAAACCAAAAACATAACTACCTTAAAAACCCTAAAGTGCCTAAAACACCCTCATACACAAAAATCAAATTCTCCAATTTAGAGCATCATCACCCAAATTATTCAATAAATCGCAAAAACATACACTGACTTACCATTTATCAAAGTCTTGATCATCACTGTGGAGATTTCAAGCAAGGGAATCATCACGCTTGTGTGGCAGAGGATTGATACCCTTGATGATCCATTCCTTGTCTTAAAGCTTTTTCCTTCACACCACCATCTGAGTTCAACCCCATAGACACCGCTTTAACTTCTTCTTCTTCTTCTCCCAATATTGTCAAAACCGAAACCCCCATGACCAATCGTTCAACCCACTTCACCTCCATCCCAATGAATCAAACTTCATAGCTACAGCTCCACCTACAGCTGTGGTACTTAGTAGTGTATAGATATTTCCTACTAATTCCTGCCCCTTCATCACTGTTAAGACACCTTTTACTCACCTTCATTACTCTACTTGTAGACTTGTAATTAAACTCATTACAATCTAAAGTATCTAATGAAATCAAATTCTTTCGTAAATCCGGTATATACCTAACATCACACAATGTTCTAACAACATCATTAAACATTTTAATTCTTATAGTCCCTATTATGACAACTTTGCATGATGCATTGTTACCCATCATAACAGAACCAGAATTTACTTACTTGTAGGTGTTGAACCAATCTTTGTTAGATGTCATGTGATAGGAGCATGCCAAATCTAGAATCCAAGAATCTGTGAGTTTAAATGAACGGGATGAAACAAAAAGCATATCCCTGTCACCACTCTCTCAGTCTACTTCTTCCACTACATTCGTTGATTTTGATCGACTCTCTTTATTCTCTGCATTCCCCTTCTTCTTCTCTAGATAATCTTGTTTTATGTACCCCTTTTTCCCACACTTAAAACACCATATGTCCTTCCCCTTCCTAAATTGGACCGAGCTCCAGAATTTGCTTCTCCCACATTCCAAGTTGCCCCTTACCACAAGCCCTTCACTTTGTGAATTCTCATCGCTGGCTTTCTTTCTCTAATGAAAACCTAAAAGAGCACTTGTGATCTCCTCCAATTTGAGAGTTTCCTTTCCCCACATCAGAGTTGTAACCAAATATTCGTACGTAAGAGACATAGGTAGGGAATTCAGCAACATCAACGCCTTGTCTTCGTTTTCAAACTTCACATTAACTCACTTCAAATCACTGATCTGATTAAAAACGTTGATGTACTGGTTCATATCTGAACCCTCTAACATCTTAAGCCCATATAGTTTCTACTTAAGATAAAGCTTGTTCGTCAACAACTTGGGCATATAATGACTTTCAAGTTTCAACCAAACTACCACCGGTGATTCCTCATCCATGACATGATGCATCACATCATTAGTCACACAAAGCCTGATAGTCACCACAACGTTCGATTCCAGTTCCTTCCAACTGATGTCATCCATGTCTTCCGACTGCCTTCTATATTATGCCTTCACTATACCTTGCTGCACTAACAAGTCATTAACCCTCCATAGCTATAGTCCAAAATTTCTCAATCTGTCGAACTTGACAATGTCGAACTTTGCAAAAGAAATCCCAGCCATTGTAACCAATAGTTCTGATACCAATTGTTGTGTGAATGAATATGTGCAAAAACGATAGTGTAATGCAGCAATCACAATGAACAATACGGAAACACACATAGATAATGAAAACAATAAATGACACAAAGATTTAACATGGTTTGGCAAAATGCCTATGTCCACGGGAGCAAGCGACAACTGAAATTCACTATCGATCAAAATCAGGGTTACAACATTGTATTTATGCTAACACTACGCATACAGAGGGATTAAAAAATTCCCCAAATACCCTTGTATCAATCCCCGAAGGATTTGCCTTCGTATCCCCAACTTATTGATCTTCCCAGTTCAAATTTTAAAAAAAGGATCGAACAACGGTTTTCTTCCTAATAAGCTTCTACCTGAAATTTTTTATGTAACCATCAAACCATCGATAGTATTTCTTCAGACCAACTTTCTTGTTTTTTCCCAACCTGCTTTTTCTGTACATGTGTTCCACTCGATATGAGCCACAAACTACAACAATTTTTAAAATAAATAAACTATATCCATAATGAACCTTCCTCTGATCTTGGAAGTTATGTCTCGCATGGCTTTAAGAAATCGGAGGTGAGAAAGCTTTTTATATTTTGCAAGTCTCCCAATATCTAAAGGTCAAGTAAATAAGACATTCAAAATGGAGAAAGCACAATAAACAATTAATCACCATAGGGATTGTTGGAGGTTGTTCTTTTGCACGCCTTTGGAGATCCTGAGATGAAGATAGCTTCTATCTTTTACTGAGCTATCCAATATTTAAAGGTTTGGTAATTGAATAAAATGGAAGAATCTAAGTCTTGATTGGTTGAATCTTAGACTAATCAGGTACCGTTTATTAGATGGGTGTGAATGACTACTAGTACCTTCCATTTGCATAATTATACTCCTAAATCTTGCCTAGTGATGCAAACCATTGACTACTAATTTTTTTGGACCTAGACATTGTTTAGAGACTAATAAACTAGTAGAATATTAAATAGGTGCTTTAACCTCATATGGGGTAAAAATCAGGTTTGTGGTGAATCCATTATATCATTATTAACCCATTTCTCAACTATATTCACAATTCCTTTTCATTTGATTTCGAGTTTGTCACTTAGTTGAGGCAATTTAGAGATTCGACCTCCTTTTTCAAGAGTTTAACCCTCTAGAACTTTGCAACACACTCCATGCACGAAACCTCCCTTCCTACATAAACCGAACCTAGTGGGGTGTGTGACAAAGTGGGGAGGGGAGGGTGCAGTAGGATACAATCTATTTAAGTCGAGGCATAGTGTTATTACATGAGTGTATTTTGAGAATTTCACATAAAGCTCACACGTACATACTTGTGGCTTAAATTCCTAAGAGTAATTCCATGACAAGATAGTGGAAGCTTCGTAAGAGTTTAGTGGATGTAGGCATGCTGTCAAATCACGTAGTTGTTGTGTTTCTATTTTCTTTACAATTTCTTTTCCAATTTGTTATATGTGTGCATAACTACACTGTTGTGCAAAGAGAACACCAATGCGCAATGGAAACACAAATTGAATCGGAACGTGTAATGTAGTAATCAACGATGAACAAAACAAAAACAAATCAATCACAAAGAGAATAAAGGAAAACAATAAATCACACGTCACAAAGAATTTACGTGGTTCAGCAATGTACCTACGTCCAGGGTGCAAGCGGCTAATTTTCTCTATCGATCATCAAAAACTACAATCAAGAATTACAAATATTGTTTATATATTAACCATATGCGTACAGAAGACTTAGAAACTATCTAAAATACTCTTGTAGTAAATTCCGGAGGAAAATCCTCCAAATCCCCCAATCTACTAATCTTCCTGAATTCGTGTTTAGCGCTAAACAATACCGTCAACAGTTTCAGCACAACCGTTGATAGTTTAATACCAAGGCTGAATCTACAAACTAAAACTGTCGACGGTTTTTCGGAAGCCGTTGACAGTTATCTCCTGAGGGTAAACCATTGATCGTACCGTTGACCAAACACTCGGCAGTTTCTTCCTATAGGCTACTTATTTATTCTTTGCTTCACCATGTTTTCCCAGTGCATGCGTTCCACTCGATATGAGCCACATATCCAATAATAATTTCACAAAATTAATTTAATAATGCATTAAGGTTTAGTTTGACCCTCCTTGTGACTTTTTTAAAGGGCATTTTAAAAATGAACCGGTGAAAAGAAACTTTTTGATATTGTTTTTAATTTTAATTTGTAAAGAAGTCATTAGAAAGATATCAAATATTAATATGAAAAAGGATTAGAAAGAAAAAGGTGGCTTTTAGCATTGGTAAAAAAATTGTAAGGACCTAAAAGTATTTAAAATAACTAAAATAGATATTTATTTTTTTAGAAAATATTATTAATGCCTTAATAGTTTTGCAATATTAAAAAAAAAAAAAATTAAGGATAGCAATAAAATTGAATAAGTTATTGGAGAGAAAGTTAGCTTTTAGCTTTTAAAAATCTTAAATCTATAACTTTTAAAAGCTCCCTAAAAAGTTAAAAACAAATTTTTAAAAACTGAAAAAATTGTTTGCCAAATATATTCAACCCAACTTTTACTTAAGAAATGAGAAGTTAAGATAAGAAAAAGGAGCGAAATCACCTAACGTAATTTTTATCCAAGCCAAAATATAATACACAAAGTATTACATAATTTAGAAGCTTTAAATTTTAATCATGAAAATCAATTTAGAAATGAAGATGCTGTAATCTATTATATAATTTAGGTTTTTCACTTGGCTCCCCTAGTTCAGGTAAAAGAAAAATAATAATAGTTAACTTAAAATATATATATATATATCATCTCCATTGGCATCACGAGTGATGAGAGCATTTGATCGTCATGATGTTGATCAAAAGTAATACAGATTTAAAATTAAGTTTAACATTTGTGGTCAATGAAAATAATTTTTTGACCAATTAAAAAATTGTCTCATTCACAGCACACGCAATTGAAAAATATGATTTCATTGGAAAATGACTTAATTAACTAAGCTAAGACCAAATTATCACTTTCGTCGCCAAAATAAAAAATAATATTTTGAAAAAATATATGATCAATTTTAACTTAACTATCTTCTCTTTAAAAAGAAAAAAGAAAAATAGCAAGTCTTTTGCTTTATGGCATTAGAAATATTCTCATAAAATGATATTTTCAAGATTCTCATTCTTGAGGAAATGATATCTGTCTTGTTGAAATGTTTTTGTTTGATCCACATTTTAAGAATCTTAAGAGTATACATAAATTGTCCAAATTAATGTTTGATTCAACGTAAAAATCCCGATAGGTATTTTAAGAAGATGATCATTATACCCTTAACATGTGTGTAACGAACATATAAAGAGTAATTGTACTTTTCAACACCAAAACCTATTAAGAATATGTACTTATGTCACGCCCGGAACCTGCAGATGGGTCTCAGGTGTGAAAATAGTAACCTAACTTGTTTCTGTATCAGTTAAACATACATGATATAATACTGAAAGAGGGTCCGACCCCGTGGGGTATACGGAAGCCCTAAAAACATACACATACACATTCATACTCGTCAAATACATTGCGGAAAATGTTCAATCTATCCATATAACATACCATACCAGAGTCTATACAACACTAGGATATACATTCCCATAATTACAAAACATACTCCGGGTGTCTACAAAAACCATCATGACAACCCGGTTACAAAATTCGTACCTAACTAGGTACTAACTGTAGCTAAATGACACCCCCGCTTTCGGATGCTGGAATGTTAGTTTCGACTACCCGAAAGACTTGAAAACATTTGTATATACATTCGGGGTGAGACACCTCTCAATGAGGAAAAAGCACGTTATATCAGTGTGTGACATACCAGTGTTATTTTACATAAAACATAACACCATTCAATACGATACAGTTTCGAAACATTTCCATATAGTTCCACACAATTCCAGTATTTTCACAAATCCATTTCAGTACATATGATACCCAAACATACGGTCAGTGTCGTCACACTCAAGCAACCGAAACTCTGTGAAAACCGAAGCCTCACAGCGATACGTCGCCAATACAGTGTAGCTCACACCCATCGGTGATCAGTCGGAACACATAGACGATATTTCACACCCTCGGATATAGAGTCGGACACTCTCGCCCACAGAATGAACCGGTACATGGAGCAGCGTACGGTAGTTAGCCGCCACATAGCTATTTCAGCGTACGGTAATTAGCCGCCACTAGCTGATTTCACAAAATCTGGAATCATTTTGGAACCCATGTTCCTATACTTATAAGCGTATGGTAATTAGCTGTCACTAGCTGTTTTACAAAATACCTGGAACAATGACATACAACCATACATTCCACACTTATTTGGTATACCGTAAATCATATCGTTTCCCAATTCAAGTGTACAATTTATACAAATATGGATACGGTCACCTCAATAATACAGTTTAAATACAACATACAAATTTTTCAAACAAAGTAGAGATGATACTTGATATCCTCGATTTTCCCAAAAACTGTAACCTGAAATCCCGCATTTTTACCTGATGAATTTTTCCAAATAAGTAGTCAGAACATACATATGATCGTAACCTACAGGTTTACTGATCTCGATTTCAAAAATAAACTGATATAAACAGAATCCCCTTACTTTAACCCAAAATCGAACCACGAACTCTATGGCTCCCAAAACCACGAACCGAGACACCAAAACCTAAACAATACTTCCTTACAACTCGTACTACTACACATATTTCGAAACAAAAATGGAAACCGAACCTTACCTCGATTTGGGACCAAAACCCGAAACTACTCAGAACGAGATTCTAATCTGCTATTCGCGAAGAGAATCCTGCCCTGATCTATGCAGTAACGTCGGATTTACGAATCAGGCGACGAACGGCTAACAAATCTAGAGAGAGAGAGAGAGAGAGAGAGAGAGAGTGGTCTACAAGTTCTAGAGAGAGAGGGAGAGGATTTTTGAGATTACTTAACTTGGAAGTAAGGAAACTACTTAACTTGGAAGTAAGGAAACTGGTATTTATAACCCCTTTGACTCAGCCGCCCTCGTTGACGAATGGCATCCTCGTCAATGAGGCCATATAGATAGCTTGTCGATGAGACAAGGACCTCGTCGACGAACCTGATATTACTGGTTTCCTGAAATCCCTCAACTTCTCTTCATCGACGAGCCTCCGAATTTCGTTGATGAGTAGCACTTAGACTTCGTCGACAAACTCTGGCTTCGTCGACGAACTCTGCTCAATTACCAATTTACCCTTCTTTCATATAATTAATCCATATATCACAGTTTAGGTTCTTACAACTTAATTTATCAAATCTATGTCCTAAATTTTTCTACAACCACAAATTTAAAATATTTAATATTTCATAATCGATTCATTGAAATAATTGAGGATAACATAATATCTAAATATTAGCCATTATATTATTTTTTTAATTTTGATTTTATTAAATAAATTACAAATATCAATTAAAATGTTAATTAACATAAGTATTAACAATCTAATAGATATTTTAAATATTCTCTGATTAAAAATTTAATTAAAATTTTCTTATTAATATTTGTAATTGATTTTTAAATATTAAACTTGAAACTCGACTTAAACTCAATCGATTTCATAATTGTTAAACTTGAAACTCGATTTGCCTACAAGTTCATGAAACTTGAGCTCGACACGATTATAAATTAATATTAGATACATATATAAATTATAACAAATATATATAATGTACATATAATATTAAATTTATGTATAAAAATATATATCATATAACATATATAATATAAAAATAATAAAATTTAAAAGTTTAATTAGACTCAAAATTCAACTCGAATACTATTACTGAATTCAAACTCAACTCATTAAAATATTTGAATAGTTTAAACTCAACTTGAATTTGACTAAAAAGTGAGTCGAACCAAATTAAAGAACGATTAAGTCAAAATAGGCTAGCAGTAAAATTCACTAGTACCCCTGTACACACCCCATCTCATTTTCTCCATCCCCCTCCCTTCTCTATCAGCCTCTTTTTGTCTCTCCTCATTGCAGAGTGTCATGGGCCAACTATTTTCATACCTTTGTGAAGGACCGTGCGGCACTAGCTAAAGCACTCTTACTTAACTAGTCAGCCTATCATTTACCAACATTCACCCACGAAACACTTTCATTAGCATTCAATCAAATGGCAGCGGAAACAGTAAGCAATCATGAAAGCAATGAAAAGCAAGCAGTAAACATTGAATGTAATGACCTGCTGTTTAACTGGATTTTTTTTTGTTTACTGTAACATTTATAATGCTCTGATACCAAATTGGATTAAACTCAATCATCAACCTAAGCAGCGAGAAGCAGAAATCAAATAAATATAACCATATGTAATTATATATAATACTAGAGTGCTAAAATATTTCCCAAAATATACATATATGACTGTTTCCCTAAAATACCCTCAACTGGATAGGGCTATACAAAAAATACTCCCAAAATACTCACCCTACTGTCAGGCCAATACTAAGGCCTCTCTATCTGTGAGCCTAGTCTGCTCGCCTACCTGGATCACCTGAAAAATGTTAAAGTAATGGGATGAGCCAATGCTTAGTAAGAAGAAATATGCTATTGCAAATATATGGCAAATGAGTTACAATATTATAAAAATATGTTTCTATATAATCATGTATAACTTGATCTGTAAATACTGTACAAGTAAATAAAACCACCACCATTTCCATGTTGCTTAACATATCTGTATTTTAGGTTACTATTCAAAATATTTCTAATGTATATATATATATTTTCTATTCCTTTAAATCTGTCTAAATATAGTAATAACTGTAAACTTCCCTATGGATAACTGTGTGTCATGATTTTACCCCTCATGACAGAGTTGTGAGGCCCGTAGGCGGGATCTATCCTGGCTGGCCGACTAGAATAAATCACTATACTCCCTCAGTCAGATCGGCCACTCCTTAACCCATATCTAATGGGGAGCCGGTCCACGTCTGGGCCCGATCGACCTACTACCACATATTATCTGAATAGGTGGTTGCACTCTGAACTGAATATATGTAGCTACGGTACCGTACTCTGTAAACTGTAATGGTCCAACAGGGTCTGATACTATATAATACATCTCTATATACAACTAATTATTTTACCATGATTCCGTAATAACTGTATTAACCATGGACCTGAAATAAACTATAACTATGTCAACTGTATTTCTGAACTGAATTGTAATTTGTAAGTCATGGTACTAAAAACTGTATAATCATGGTTCTGAAAACTGTATAATCATGGTATTCTGTAATTATTATAAAGCATATCCACTAGCTGTATATTCTGTAAAACATATTCTGAAAATATTGTAAAACTTACTTCTGTGCTATATTTATATTCTCAAGCCACAGAGTCATTTAATACATAATATTTATAATTAATAAACTGTATAAAGTTCCGCTGTGAATAACAATTTGGTAAAAATATACATTTCATGATGGAAATCATTTTAGAACTACCTAACATAACATATTTCTCTTACCTAATTTCTGCTAAAATCCCCCTACTGAGACGGGTCCTACACCCACAAGGTTTTCCACTCAACACCCTGAAAACAACATTCACCAGAACATATCATCAATATTTCTTTACCTACATCATTTCCTACAACTACCAGAAGGTCAAAAATTGATTAAAAGACCTTACCCTGATTTTAGGAAGAAATTTGACTTGATTCCATTGACGATCCGTCCTAGTAGACTTGAAGAGAACTCCGCCAGGAGCGTCGTGGTGGTCTCAGATCGTCGATTCGGTGACTGACAGGGCTGAAATCAAAGAGAGAAGAGGGAGAGGTCGTAGGAGATAGGAGAGAGAGAGTATGCGCTAAAATTCTGCGTAAAAATTGAGTTTAAGCACTATTTATATTGCGGGATTCGTCGACGAGCCACGTCACCTCGTCAACAAGTCCTGTAGAAAGTTCGTCAACGAACCTGCATCCTCGTCAACAAATTTCAGACTTCCCAAAAATCCTCTCTCGGTATCTTCTCGTCGACAAGATGGGACCTCGTCAACGAGATCCTGAAGAACCCTCGTTGACGAAACCCCTATGTTCGTCGACGAGGCCTGGGAAATTTCTTGAAATTTTCACCTCCAAAATGGAAGCGTTCGTCGACAAAGTCAGCTACCTCCTTCTGTTAATGATTCCATTTCCCTCCCTCTTTATAATTTAAATACCATTATTATTCGAGTTGTTACATTGAATCTACGCAATTCATTAACAACACTTTCATTGACATTGTGTATTTAGCGAGGGAGGTAAGTAGGCTAAATACGTTGACAATAGCTAGTAAATTTTACAATGGTTGATGAACACTCACCCTTTCCTAAAGAGATTTTTATGTAATTATTATCCAAGTATACAAGACAAGCGATCGCAAACAAGTATAATGTCCTAAACAAGCTTAGCTCATGACACGGAGATATGTCTCTCTCTCTCTCTCTCTCTCTCTCTCCTAAATGCGAACAATGTGTGGTGCCATTGAAGTAATCGGAGCGTCAAAGCAAATGGAGAGAGATATGATAATAATTAAGGTGGTCCAAGCTCGATGGATCGCAGAAGATCCGAGAATGTCAAGGCACGTTGGTGGAGTTTTTTCCCGTTTTATTATTAAATTGAAATAAAATATTAAATAATACTCTATTTGGAAAAAAAAATTTCTCAATCTAATGCTCACATAATCTTGCAGCACCAAGCTGTGGGATTTAAAGGTGCAGTGTTTCTGGTGGTGACACGAGGCAAGGTGGGCGAAGCAAATCTCATAGGACCAAGTTGCGAGATTTGCTTCGGAGATGATACGTGAGGTGAGGCGTGGCAAATCTCGCAGCTTGGTCCTGCGAGATTTGTTTCCCCATTCAGTTGCCCTTTCTTCTCCAATTAAATCTCTCTGGTTCTTCTTGTGAGATTTACCAGGCATATATATATTTAAAATTAAAAATGCATTGTACCCAATTAAAAAACAAAGTATTTTAATTTGAAGTTAATAACTCAAAATATGTTTTAATTTATAATTGTAAAAAAATTATAAAACACCAAGGAAGGCTTTTGAATATACTTCTCAATTTTTTTTAACAATTGAATTAGTAATTATTTGAAAAAAAAATCAAAAAAAATAAGTATTCTTTAAAATAAATATACTAAAGATACTTATAATAAATAAAATTACTTTTAGATAAATATTTTTCTAGATAAGTATTTTTTGTAAAAAGTTCTTTTCATTGGAGCCTAAACTATTTAAATATCAAGAACGAGTTAATTTTTTAAAATATTCCTATTTACTTTATAAAATTTAAAATTTTAGAATTATTTATTCATAATTATAAACTATTATCATAAAATTGGAGTATTAATCAAAAGAACTTGATATTTACAAATATTTTTTTAAAAAAAATTAGAAGATATTGATAGATATTTACGAATCTAATTTGACTTACTTAAAAATTGGCCCCTAGTTAAATAAAAATTTTAAAAAAATTATTTCGACTTATCTGAGTGGGTAAAATCCTTAAAAATCATACTTCACTGAAAATATAGCCCACACTCCTATTATTTTGAGAATAATTTTTTATCTATTATTTGTCATAAACTCATAAAAAGTTCACATTATTATTTATTTTATATTATCAACATAAATTAAAACTGAATTTATAATTAGTCTACAAACCAATCAACAAGTAGTAATTAAGTGATCTAAATACACTTAGAAAAATAATAGGTTGGTACCGAATTTATGAAACCAAAGTTATTATTATCACGTCCAGCAATTTCAGACACTTCTAGATGTTGTAATACCATTCAAACTTAAAATAACAAAAATTTTCTATCCATTGTCATTTTGGATTAAGTCTTCTGCACTTTACATGTTGCAACAAATCTACAGCATTTACGTCAATTACACCGTACATAGGAGGTTCTTCCATAAACTGGGCGTTGTATGTGGCATCATTCGTTTCACGGGGGGTGGGTCGACATCATCGGGGAGCTCATTCGTCCCTTCCCCAGTTTCTTGCTCATACGTGTCATCTTGTAAATTAACATCATTCGTGAGGTTTATCCCCTCGTTTAACACGTTGTTCGCAATGGCGAACAACGATCCTGAACGTTCTATGGAACTTTTTCACAAACACCATGATCATCTGTGCCAAGAATAAGTCTTTCATACGTCTGCGGTTCGAATGACTATCTCGGACATTCATTCAATTCCACGACAGGCATCCCACCAACATCCGCACTCGTGTATGGTTCAATACCTTCATCCGCAGTCATATCATAATGACGTGTGTGTTGGGTGTCTTCTTCCGCTTCAACCACATGCTCGGCAGACGTTCCCAACAAAAATCTCTCCGTGGTGACACCCATGTGAGGAATGGTTTCGATATATAACTGCACAGTTAAATATGTCGTACACCGTGTAACGACCTGCTTATCTTAATATATAATAAAACATAATAAATAAAATAGTCAATTCGAACCCGTGGGTAGCGGGAACACCAGTTATACACAGCGAAACTTAGGCAGCTGTAAATGTAAATTACATTCATCAACCATAAATTACATAATTCCAAAGTCTACTATATTCTCAAAGATACTGTATTTATATATACAATTTCCAAAATATCAAAATAAACCTAAGATCTTATAATAAAAATTTCCTGATCCTAGATCAGAACTTACCCTTTTAGCAAGGAAGCTCAACTCACTCAATGGCGGTCCTCACCCGCCGGTCTCTCCGGATTTCCTGAAATAATTTAAACTTGGGGTGAGACACCTCTCAGTAAGGGTAGATAAATTAAAATCAGCTGTGTGGCAAAATGAATATTTAATATTGTAATACATATACTGTACATTTCTCATACCCTAAAACATAAATCATAATATAGTTAGACAAACATATAATTTCATATTTCCAAGTAATCACACTAATTATGTATTATCTGATATAATCTATAATACTGAAAATTACCCAGGATGAATAGCTAACTGATGTCATGTATTACCCCTCATGACGGGTTGTGCAGCCTGAAGCCGGACCCGACAATGGCTGACCGACCACTGCCGAGTAAAAAATGTCTGTAAGTACGATGGGCCCACCACACCCTGGTCCGGACTGCCAGGTGGACGTCAACAACTCTACACTGAAAGCCATATCGATTATCCATCTCTCACCCCCTCGTGGGGTGGTTAGAACCTATCTGATCATAGATATCTAATCTATAGGTTACGGTACCGTGCTCCTAAAAATGTATTAAACTAATATTCGGGTTCTGATAACATATAGTACATAATTATATTTTGTTTATCGTAAATCAAATAATAGCATTTTCTAAATCTTACTTTAACATAATAATTACAGCCTCGCGCCGAAAATATGAATAAATGCGGCCTTGCGCCAAATAACATGAGTAATTGCGGCCTTGCGCCAATCATCAATTACAGTCTTGCGCCGAACATATCATATATTCTGAAATCATAATTTACTGTGTTTATCATGTTATTGCTGAAAATATTTGTTAACATGCTTTATCTTGTAAATCTAACTTAACATGGTATAATTAATATATATATATATATATAATAATAATAATATTCATGTCACACGAATTGAATGAAACCATATATTTTGTTCTGAAAACACATTTCCTATACAATTGTAATATTTTTCCAAACTTACATTTTCTTAATTTACACATATATAATCACATGCTTCCTAAAAATTTTCCTACAATTAAATAATAATAATTTCAATGAAAAATAACTATTTAATTTATCCCCTTACCTGACAACTGAAAAGTCCCTCTATAACATTGGTCTTATACCCGTAGAAAACCCTAAACAATACCCTAAAGATGATAATTTTCATAACTAAATTTCAGTATTTATTCGAGTACATCATTTCCTTCAACTGTGGAAAGACCAAATTTCGAATAAAAAGTCTTACCTTAATTCAAGGATGAATTTCGACTAACTTCCACCAACGATCTGCTCCGGGAGATTTGAAGATAACTTCCCTAGGAGCGTCGTGGTGGCCTCAGATCGTCGATCTGGCGACTAACGAGGCCGAAATTGAAGAGAGAGGAGGGAGAAACCGTAGGGAGAGAGAGAGAGAGAGAGAGAGAGAGAGAGAGAGAGAGAGAGAGAGAGAGAGAGAGAGAGAGAGAGAGATTTCTGATTATCTGTGTTAAAAATCTGAATTTTTGCTATTTATAAGGCAGGATTGGTCGACGAGACACGTCACCTCGTCGGCGAGTCTTGTAGAAATTTCGTCGACAAACCTGCACCCTCGTCGACGAATTTCAGATTTCTATAAATCTTTTCTCAGTATCTTCTCGTCGATGAAACTTGTCTTCGTCGATGAGGCCCTCTTATATTCTCGTCGATGAATCTCCTATGTTTGTCGACAAAAACCTGATAAATTTCCTTGGTCGTTGCATCTCCCGTGTTCGTAGTTTGATGCTGCGAGATTACGTGAGCATTAGATTAAGAAATTTTTCTCAAATAGAGTATTATTTAATATTTTATTTTAATTTAATAATAAAACGTAAAAAAAAAACTCCACGTCGGTGCTCTCCGTGCGCATCACCAGCCCAATTCCTATCCAAATCGTCTTCATTCATTCTTTTATACAAAAAAAATTAAAATTAAAATGGCGGAGACAACAGGCGGCAGGCACACCCGGCGAGGGTGACGAGCCGTGTTTTGTTCTGGTCCAAACTCTGACCAACTGACCTAATCCAATCATTTCTAACATGTACCCCATATGCATCACATCTCTTCAAAATTCAATTTAATTATTTTTAAATTATGGAATCTTCTTAATTCGCCGCACTTGGAATCAATTTTTATAATAACCTAACTGATTAGATGAACTATTGGGTGATAGTAGTATAATTCTTATTTAACTCAATTAAGTCATAAATTATAGGATTAAATTATTAAAATTCATATTTATTTAATTAAGAGACGAATTTTGTGCCGATTCAGATCAAATAATTCTTAGTAGGTAATTAATAAATAATCAATTATTCTCATTCCTAATATAATTTTTTCTTATCATCTAATAAATTAATTAATTTCGTAGTATAATAATTAAAATTATAATTTGGTAATTGTTAAACATTTAATAATCAATCATAAGATTATAATTTTCTTTATTTTTCAAATCATGAATTAAGGAAATTTTTGTTTTGATCATGAAAATTGATATTTGAATTTGAATATGAATGTAGGCATAATACAAATTAAGAGACGTAAAAGTAGTGAGCATGAGAAGTAAAGTTTATACTAGTTGGATTAATGTCTAATACGCGTGTGTATGTGTCTATATATATATATATATATATATATATATATATATATATGAAATTATCAATGAATTTACACATTAATTTTTGGATATCCATTAGATAAAATTTGAAATCCGCTAACCGACTCATTTTAGAGGTGGATAAAAAAATTTTAAATCATATTTGAGTCATTTAATATGCGAATTAGTTATGAGTCGGCTTAAACGAGTTAAATTCGATTTCAGCTAAAGAATTTTTATCTCTTTTTATCAAATCTACTAATCATCAATTAATATTTTAAATTTTTTGAGATTATGGTATACTTTTCGCTCAAATAATTAACCATGAATAAATGTTTAAATTAAAATTTTAATTGGTTAATTTAAAATGGATTTTTTTTTTTTTTTTTTACCTATTACACATGCCCAAATCCCACGTTTGCAAAATTGTTTCTGATCTGGTTGGTGGAACTCGGATGTTTGAGTGGTAGTTTTTCAAGCATTGTTTGGCTTGCTGATTGCTTTGGAGGAGTACTCCCCTCCCCCCTTTTGATTGACTGAGTTTGTTTGTTTGTTTTGTCATCTTGACTTTTAGGTTTTTTGATGTATTGAGTTATAGTTTTTTGATGCCTGAGTTATTGTTTGGCTTTCTCATTGCCTGCTTAGCAGATCCCTGCTTGGGAGTTATTTTTCAGATTAAAAAACACTATTTATATTCTGATTCAGCACTTTGGTTTAAAATATTTCAGAATCTAATTTCTTACAAAACGTGATACTTTTTCCATAGCTTGACTGCAAAACCTCCCTTCTCCTCTGCCTATTTAAACCCTGCCCAATTGGCTTCATCTTCACCATCACCATCACCATCTCCATCCCCATCTCCATCTCCATCTTCAATATCTCGAACCTTCCACTTCCATCCCCTTCCACACTGAACGTTACATTATTACAACACATGGATCTCTCTTTCCAACTTCTGCTACTTCTCCTCGCACTGCTCTGCACAATCACTCTCTACCTCTTCCACTTCTTCAAACCCGCCGCCGGCGCACCCAATCTCCCTCCCGGCAAAATGGGGTTCCCTGTCGTCGGCGAAACTCTGGAATTCTTCCTGGCACGCCGCAACGGCACCCCTGAAAAGTTCGTGAAAGAAAGAATGGAAACATACTCCTCCCACGTCTTTAAAACCTCCCTGTTCGGCCAAAACGTCGCCGTCCTCTGCGGCGATGCCGGCAACAAATTCCTCTTCTCAAACGACACCAAAATCCTCGCCTCCTGGTGGCCGCACACCATCAGCAAAGTCCTCTCCTTCCCTTCTTTCGTCGATCGCTCCTTAACCGAAGAATCCAAAAAACTCCGCAGCATTCTCCCTGAATTCATGAAGCCGGAATCCCTCCGCCGTTACGTCGGAATCATGGATTCCATGGCAAAGCAGCACTTGCAGATGGAATGGGTTCCGAAGGGAGAGCTTAAGGTTCATCCAATTTCGAGAAAGTACACATTTGCTCTGGCGTGCAAGCTGTTCATGAGCGTCGAAGATGCAGCGGATGTTGACAGAATCGCTAATCACTTTGCGTGCGTGAGAGATGGGCTGATGTCTTTGCCGGTGAATTTTCCGGGAACGGCCTTCAACCGGGCGATCAAAGCCGGAAAGATTATTCACAGGGAGCTTTTGGCGATCGTGGGAAGGAGGAAAATGGAGTTGTCGGAGAAGAGGGAAACGGTGGCTAAAGACCTCTTGTCTTGTATGCTGCTTGCGTCCGAGGAGAATGGGAAGTTTGTGAACGAAGTGGAAATTGCTAGTTTGATTTTTGGGTTTCTTATCGCCGGACATGATACTGCTAGCACTGCGATCACTTTCATCATGAGCTATCTTGCTGATCTGCCTCACATTTATGATCAGGTCTTTGAAGGTAGTTCTTATATTTTAAAACTTTTTTGTAGTTGTCTTAAAAACATTTTGGCTTTTGATCGAATTTGGTCAAACTTTTGATCAATGCTTTTCAAGTAATACGAACTTTAATTCTAATTATTATGTGCTAATTAATCGATAGAACAAATGGAGATTGCAAAAGCAAAAGGTCCAGAAGAGGCATTAAATTGGTACGATGTTCAGAAAATGAAGCTTACTTGGAATGTGGTAAATGAAGTGATGAGGCTTGCACCCCCTTCTCAAGGAGCTTTCAAAGTGGCAACAACTGATTTCACCTATGCAGGTTTTACCGTTCCGAAGGGTTGGAAGGTAAGTCTTAATTCTGGGTGTCGAGCAAATTGCTTTTTGAGTTTCTTTTTTCTTTGTGGTAGAAAGTTGTAAGGCAATGAGCTTGCATATATCGAATTTTTACCTATTACATATATATATATATTAGTGCATAGTAGAAGAGTTGAGGCGATTGTCGTGAAGCTTTCGCTTATAATCTATTTTCTTGCAGGCACATTGGAGTGTTCATTCGACAAACAAAAATCCAAAGTACTTTGAAAATCCTGAGAAATTCGATCCGTCGAGGTTCGAAGGAAAAAGGATTCCACCATATGCTTTTGTGCCGTTTGGGGCAGGGCCTCGAATGTGCCCCGGAAGAGAGTATGCTCGACTAGAAATACTTGTTTTCATACACAATGTGGTGAAAATATTCAAGTGGGAGAAACAAATTCCGAATGAGAAGATCGTCTACACTGCATCTCCTACTCCAAAAAACGGTCTGCCGATCCGCCTTTGCCCCCATGAAAAATGAATTAATCACACCGTCAATATTTCAAAACTTCTTCATTCTTTCAAACTATATATGTATGTATATGTTCATTGTACACTTAATAATTTTCATGTAAACTATTGATGGCTATGTGTGCCCTTGTTTCATATTTCATGTATATTGATGTTATATATTCTCACCAAACTCCCATTTCATTACATAGAAATGTTTGTAAATGCCAATTTGTTTATTGATTGCATGTTTTAGTTTTATTTTGTGCATTTACTATTGTGTTTGTGATGTTTATTGTTAAAAAATAAATTAATTATTAATTGATAGCATCCATCTAATTAAGTCAATCTAAAGTGAAAATGAATATCCTGAAAATCATTAACATAACTTTTTTGAGGAGGTCAATAACAAAGTATGCTTTTTTTTTTTTTTTAATGCCATTCAATCTTGATATATTTAATTAAACGGCAAAAGGTTCTTTAGAAAAAAAATATTAACACATGGTCAATATTATTTTAAAATGAAATAACAAATCCACAATGCAAAATTGTAAAAAAAAAAATAAAATAAAAAAACCATAAATGCCTATTGCGGTAGGGAATGAAATTAGAAATCGTTAAACAATTGTTAATTAATTTGTAACAAGACTATTACTAAGGCATTGATTGTGTGGTGGCAATGGTGGTAATTAGTGTGGTGGTAACGATTGACGGTGGAGATAGATGGTTACAATTAGGGGTGAGTATAATTCGATTTTAACCGAATTAATCGATCCAATTCAGTTGATTTGATTCAATTAATTTGTTGTTCGATTCGGTGGGGTTTCAAAATGGGGTAAATTTGGGTTTTTGGTTTTTGGTTCAACTATGGGGAAAATGTAATTCGGTTAATAGAATTATCCGAATTTTAATTAATTAATAATTAAATATAATTATTAAATTATATGATTAAATGATTTTATGTAAGGGTTCCAATCTTCCAATGTTCCACTGGGTCATGTCCATTTCGGCATTTCCCACCTTCCTTTTCGACTCTTCCCTTCCCAAGTTCACACTTCGCAATTCAAATTTCAGAACTTCACCGCACACAGCGCCACAGGGGCACACTGGCAGTTGGCACTAGCACTCCCAGTCCCAATTCCCTTCAGCTTCCACCTGGACCACCTTCCCTTCCCAGTTCCTTCCCAGCTCGCAGTGCCCATGTAGTTAGCGACTCGGCGGCACTCCTAGTTCCCCGATGTTGGTGTTGGTAAGATGTTCCCTAATTCCCCAACGTCACTCCCCCCTTCCCAGTTCAGTTAACTTTCATTTTAATTTTAATTTGGTTAAATTCAGTTAACTGAATTACCCGATAATTCGGTTCAGACGGGTACGGTTCGGTTAAAGAGACCAATTCAGTTAGTTCAATTATGGAGCGGAGTTAACTAATTTTTTTGATTAATTTGGTTGATTGACCAAATTGGCCGAACCAACCGATTGCACACCCCTACTTACAATGTCCGAGGGTTGGTGATGGCGGGTTGAGCATATAGTAGTTGATAGCTATGAGTGGTAGCCATTGGCGCATGTTGATAGTGGGTGGTGATTGTGAAGCAATACAGTACGACTTACAGTCACAACATCCTAGAGGGCCTGCTCCTGAACAAAGAGAAGCGGATCGAATCTTTGGATCGCCTTAATCAAGAGGCGATCTACTAGTTCATTGGTCACTAAACTATATCTAAGTCCAAGGAAACTAGTAGTCGATGGTCTGTGTTACAAGGTTTGGATTTGGGAGTATGGTTATGTAAATGGAAGATATTAATACCCCTTTTGTAACAATCTGATTTTTTATACCATATATATATATATATATATATATATATATTCCACATATATAAACTGTAAATTTTCACTGTTCTAATACCTTCTAATATAAACCATAACATCATCACGGACCAGGTAAGGACCGTGGAACCTGTATAACCATAAACTACCTATGCAGCAGAAAGCTAAAAGCAAATATCCACACCAAATATATACAATACCAGAGAGTCATTATCTCTCCAAAATATGCATACTTAACTATTCCCAAAATACCCTCACCTGGATCTAGGGACTATTCAAAAAGTGACTTCCCAAAATACTTACCCTCCAAACAGGGCATTACTGTAGTCTCAAAAAGTGACTTCTCAAAATACTTACCCTCCAAACAGGGCATTACTACAGTCCCCTTTACCTGCGAGCCTGATCTGCTCGTCTATCTAGTTCACCTGAAAAATAATGGAATACAAACGATCTCACAAAATCAGGTTTGTCGACGAGCACCTTCTTCTCGTCGATGAGTTTCAAGCTCTAGAAACAGTCCTCTTGGTAATTTCTCGTCGATGAGACACGCGTCCCCGTCAACAAGCCCAAGAGCCCTACTCGTCGACGAGCACCTCTACACTCATCGACGAGACCCTACTGAAACCCCTTTTTAAAATTTCTTTTCTCTCCTTTCTTTTATTATTTAATTACCATAATTATTTGGATCTTTACACCTTTGCACCCGTCCAGCAAACGGTACCTAATTAGTTTAAGATTAACTTCAAAATTTACTAGTGAGGACTTTAATTCTTCTACGTACTTATTCAATTACCTAGCCTTTAAATATTGGATAGTTCTACATAAGATCGAGACTATCCTCACTTCAGGATCTTCAAAAGTGTGCAAAAGACACAACTCCTAATGATCCTTTCGATGATTATTTAATATATTTTTTCTTATTTTAAAAGGTGTTCATTACTTGACCTTACATGCTTGGAGGACTTGCATAAGACAAAGACCTCCCGCCTCCAATCCTTAAAGGCATGCAAAGGCACAACCTTCAATATTGGAGGAAAAATCCTTTATGGTTTTTATTCAATATCATACAAACATAGGCAAGAAAAAGGCATACAAGTAGGAAAACTAAACATATATAAACAACATACAACTAATATTAAAATTGATGTAAAATTTGCATGCAAGGTGTGCACCATCATTCAAAGAGTCATCTTGCATATCTATTGTTTCACACATCTCTTCCTTTTATTTTTCCACAAATAACTTCATTTTCCTTCAATTTTGCAAATTCGGAGAAATGGGAGTAGGGCCTTTGAAAGTTTTGCCTACCATATGAGTTTCTTTTTTTTTAGTTTTTTTTTTTATTGCTTATTTGACTTGAATTTTCTTGGGAAAATTTTTCTTATATTTTCCTTTGAACCAGAAAGAATGAACTGCCTAACCTAAGTTATGGGTCCATTTGGTTAGGTTTAGAAGTAGGGCTTAGTTGGCTATGGGCTCAAATTAGGATTGGGCCTAATTGACTATGGGCTCAAATTAGAGTTAGGCTTAATGGGCTAATTTTAATTGGTTATAATTTGGGCTTGAGTTTGAGATTGGGTCTGGGCTGAGCCTAATTATATTTTGAGTGGGTCCTGGTTTCCAATGTTGGGCTTAATGGGTTTGGGCTTGGTTGAATGGGCTTAGATTAAATAGGCTTAAGTTGGTTAAATGGGTTTGGACTGATTTGGGCTATTGTGCTTGGGTTGGTTTGGGTCTGAGATTGAGCTTTTGGGCCAAGGTCATAAGTTAATAGGCCTAGGTTCAATGGGACGTAGATCTTAGATTATAGATCAATCATTTAATTTGGGTTGGGTTGACCCAAGTAATGGGCTATGGGTATTCAAACTTAGGTTAACAGATATGGGCATTTAGATCTTCTGGTCATTGCGTTAAATCATGCACAGTATTTTCTATTTAAAATGCTATCCATAGAATTCAAAATTCGATATTTTGCTATAAATTAACAAAGAAGTTGCTACTTACCTTTCACTGAACTTCTCCTTTTAACAATTCTTTCCTCCCTTTTGCTTGAATTCTCTTTCTAGAATCTGAAGTATTTTGAATTCCTCACTCCAGAACCCCTCACTCTGCAACCAGAAGTTCTCTGAACTCTTTCAATTCCAAACTCTAATTTTGAAGCTTCAACCCTTCTGAACTCCTTCTGCTGCAATATGTTCCGTAATTCTTCAATTTTCCAGCAACTTTCTCAAATTTTGGATTCACTCTAAATTGTTTGAATCATTGTGATTGTGTTACTCACTTTGTATGACTGTCTGTGTGACTCAATCGTTTGTCTTCCAACTCTTAGAAAGCCTCTATTTGTAGGCTTGGAGATCCAATTAGTTTAATACTGATTAAATCAATTAGTACTCAATTTAATCAATCAACATTTATCTTAATTTTATCACACGATGTAAGCAATGATTTTCAGCTTAAAAGCTACTTTAGCCCCAATATAAATACTATAATCCTATGTTTGGAGAGACTCTGATTTAGAATTGTATTGAATTTGAATAAGATGATGTATAAAATTATATTAAAATTTTCGAATCCACCCAAATCCAAATCCAATGTCAGAAATCCATGCTCCCAACAACTAAGGAGAATTGATAAAATATTTAGGTTGTATTTTACAGTATAGAGTTCGTCTTAAATTTAGATTTATACAATTTTTTTTAAAAGTAATATAAAATCATATTGAACTTTTAAATTCACACAAATCTAAATTTAGGGCAAAATTTATATGTTCAAACACTACCTTAATGTTATTGTGTGTATCATCCAATCAATATGTTGATAAATGATTATATGAAAATAAAATTACGAGTTTGCGTTAGTGTCCACTTAAAATTTCCCAAATTGCCTCATTTACAACATAACCTCACAAAGATTAGGAAAAAATCGAATAAATTAAATATTTATCCCTAGATTCAAATTCCTCTGTATTAAAATGTATTTTCAATTTTATTACAAATTATTTTAAATTCTTTCAAGAAAATAACATCAAGTTAGTCTCATCTTCATCAAGAGCTAATTAGGATAAATGATTTTACTTAAGGAAAGGAAAAAAAAAAAGAAAAAAAAAGAAGCAAACTCATTTTCCACTATATTTTTTTTATTTATATTAAATACCACTAAAAAATAAAAAAACTATTTTAATATGACTAAAAATTAACAAAAATCAAATGTTAAGAATGTATAAAATTAAATTTTTATTTATCGATATGTCTTTATTTTTTTTCTCTTTCCTTTTTTGATAGCCAAATATGAAAAGGTGGAATTATTCCTTTTTAAAAAAAAAAAATATATTATTTTAGTTTCAAATAGTAATCTTCATAACAAAACAATGTCATTTTGTTGAATACTTGACAACCCAGCTAATTTAATATGTTTCTATTTATATGGTCTAAACCCCAAACACAGCCAGCTCTTGGAATGGTGCTTAACTGCACTCGAAGAAGGAGGAGGATGACATGAAGTACAAACACATGAAAAAGAAGTTAAAAGAATACAACTAATTAAGAAATTCTTACTGAGGAAGATTGAATTGTATTTGAGAATACAAATTTTACGCTTTTGAATTCGATTTATATCGATTTGGACTCCATATAAATTTAAATTACGTTTTATTTAAAGTCACACAAATTTAAACCCAAACTTGAGATGTTGAAACATAAGGAGTGAAAGAATACCATACCCAAAAGAAATAGCAAGTTCGACGCACATAGACAGCTATTGAACAAAAATAAATGCATCGTTGAATTGTTTAATCACGACAACGTCTTCTGTAGATTTGCCAAGAACACTTACCTCCGGCCTCCTCCTCCTAAACAAAAATGTTTTTTGTTGAAATACTTAAAGAGAAGGGAGTCATCCACCATAGACGCCAAAAACTCTGAGTCTGCTTTGAATGTCTTCATATCTTTCTCAATATATTCTTCTCACTAAGAACTTGGAGTTGTGTGTTGTGCAAATTAATGCACAAAGAAAACAAACGTTCTTACAAATGCAACAATCAACAGTGAAATATATAGAAAACACAATTACACTGATTATATGAAAGTAATGAAACAATGACACGAACAATTACGTGGTTCGGCAATACTTACATCCATGGGAGCAAAAGACAATGATTTTTCACTATCTTTTGTCAAAAGATATATGGATTACAACATACTATTACAGTCCATTTGGAAGTTAGAAAGTATTAGGGAAAGAAAAGGAAAACATGAAAAAATTTACTTTTTTATATTTGGTTATCAAGAAAAGTAAGGGACAAAAAAAAAAAAAAAAATACCAATTCAATGAAGAAAATTTTAACTAGACATTCTTAATATTTTGTTTTTCTTGCTTTTCATTTTTAATGGTATTTACTGGAGAAAGAGAGAGAGAAAATATAATAAAAAAATAAATTTTCTTCTTATTTTCTTTTCCTCAATTTCCTTTTATTTCCTTTTCTTTTTCCAAACAAAATTATTGATCTAGCCTAACCTTTATGTTGCGTTTAATTAGAGCATGAATTCAGGACCTTAAATTTGAATTTAGATGAATTTGGATAAATTTTAATATAAATTATATTATATCTTAATCAATTCATAACTTTGATTCATACCCCCAAGGCTCAATCGACTCTTTTAAAACTTGAAAACATTGGAAAAAACAAAAAGTATATCAAATTATATGAAAAAAATTTAATTTTATATATTCTTAGCATTTAATTTTTCTCAATTTTTATTCATACTAGAATAATATTTCATTTTAAATGAAATTTAATATAAATAGAAAATATAGTAAAAAAAAAAATTTCTTCTTATTTTATTTATTATTTATTTTTTTCAAGCAAAATCTTTAATCCAAATTTACCCTTAATGTTTCTTTTATTTAAAAATCATGAATAGCTCGCTCGCATGGTGCTTTAATTTAATAATTAATAATCTATATATTAATTTTTCCCATATAATGTACAATAATCTACCAAGTTGCAACCAAAATTTCAATAGTTGCACCAATTATTTGCATGTGTTGAAGATCTCTAAAAATGACCATCTCAAATTTGAATTATAGGAGAAGAGGTTATGGGTATAAAATGAGCATATCTCTTGTCGCGTAATTTATGTTTTTCAGAAAAAAAATTTAATATTTTTATCTTTTTTTTTATTTTATGAAATCACAAAAAAATTTACATTTCTATTTAATTTATGATAAAAAATAAGCTTATGACTGTATCGCTATACACTCTCTATTTTAAAAATATTTTAAATTACAAGAAAAAGTAAAGAGTTAGCGAGGTTTGAAGTAGTTTTAAGTAGTTATAAATAAAGACATTTTGAGATAATTATGAATATTTATAGAAATATATTTAATATAATTTTGCAAATATTTTAAAATACTTATAAAAATATTTTATAATAAATATGATGGTTGTAAGAATTAATTTAATATTTTTTTAAAAAGTATCAATTTCTTTTTCCTTAGATGCTTTAAAAAAAAAAAAAATTCAAATTTGTATTCTCCAAACACAACCTTCCATATGGATGCCCACGTCCGGCACTCTTACATGTAAACTTGAGAAAGTGGATCGGGTTAGATAATTCGTAGTAAATTAGGCGGATTATCAAGTGAGGATATTACAATCCACATTCGACTCATTTAACTAACGGATTTATGGTGGTTTAGATTGGATAATTCGTGGCGAATGACGGATAATTTGCCATTCTTATTCCTAATATAATTTTTTTTTTACCATCCAAATTGATTTGATGTCTAACAAATATGAGCATATGAGATTATTTATGAATTTAAATATTAATTGTTAATTATTGGATTAAAACTTAAATGCGTGAGCGAATTGATTAAGCTTGTTGTATATAACAAAACCAAGAGATAAAATAAAAATAAAAAGGAAAATTTGGGAGTCGAGAATCGCGGACACAACCGTCGGAGCCCTAGCGCCAGTGCAGCCTTGAACCGTTAGACCTCCCTGGCTTCCCCTGCACCATCAGAGCAGGGAAAGCAGGTTGGGTTGCCAGAACCGCCTCACACCAGACGGAGAGAGTCGCCGGAGGAAGATTTTCCTTCTTTATTCCGAGCCGACCGGTATGTCGAGTTTCTATCTTCTCCCTCTCCCCTCTCTCTCTCTCTCTCTCTCTGAGCAGTTATCCCTGTGTATTTTTTCTTTTAATTCTTGATGAGCCATCGCCAATCATCAGCCATCTGCGACAAAGCCATCGTCAGCCATCAGTTACTCTTCATTCATTTCTATTTTGCTTGTGTTATATTTTTTGTTGTTAGTCCAATGTTTCTTATATGTTGATTCCCTAATATGAATGTAGCTAATGCATTTATATTTGTAGTTTGTAGATGGAATTTATTTGAAGAATGTGCATGGATGATGCCTATATTTCTTTCCACATTAAAAGTACCTCAATATTTGTCGTCTAAAAAGGGAAAATATGCCTTTACATATGTTTTACAATTTACAATTTTTTAACAATTGTATCCCCGCGGCACCGCCTCATAATTGCCGAAGCACTTTGTTGGTACCATGTTGTGTCAGTGTTGGAACCACTGTGTTGGTTTCTTTGAAAAGGAAAAGCATGTCTAAATATGTATTTTTTTAAAAAAATAATTGTATCCCTGCTGTATCATTTCCTCCTTTCTTGAAAATTGTTGTATCCCTGTGTCATATTCATGTCATTCGTTGGTATTGGTGCTTCAGTAGTTCAGTACTTCTGGCCAAAAAAGTGATCTCAATCTCCATGAACATTTGAACCCTTTGAATTCACCCCCATTCACCTCCAATTTTTCTTTTAAATTGTTTTCGTGCTTGGTTTTTTTGGGGATTTTGCAGAACTGCTTAATTGAAGTTCTGTTACAGTGAATAAGTAATTTTGCTTTCAAACAGAAAAGAAGGTTCAAGTGGACTACATAAGCTAAACGAACTAACCTGTGCCAAGCTTTTTTATTTCATTCTATATGCCAAGTGAAATCAACTCTAGCCTTGGGGAAAATTGAGAAGCTGAACTTGATCAAATTGTCTGCTGTAGTTTGAGCTGAGCTTTGACAACTTTAGTATTGATAAAGCCAAGCTCAAACAACATAAGATTTGGGTTCGCTTTCCGCTTTACTTACTTGCGGCCCTTGATTTGCTCTCTCCTCATAGCTTGTTGGTTAAGTGGTGTTATGCACTTAGAAAATTGATATGTGTAATTTTGAATCAACAGAACTTGCCTATGTATTAATACATTGTTGTTTACTTCTTTTCCCAATTATTTTCTTTGTTTTTTGATATCAAATCAACTTGAATTTCAAAGTATTTGAAAAGAAGAATAATTTCTAGGGGAACTTGCAATATTCTGGAAATTACCCTTTCATTTTACTATGGATTTATGTCTGAGAGTTTTTGTGACATGTCCTTTGTATCCTGAATACATTTCTAAGTGTGGATCTAGTTTGCTTTTGTTTCATTTTCATACTGATTATATTAAAGTAGACTGAATTAACTATAATTTTTTATGGTTGAATAGAGGAAATGGTCTCTGGGTTGATCAATGCCAATCCTGTTGTATATGAGAAGAAAGAGCGTAGGGTTCGAATTGCACAAAGCATTGTGGATGAGTATGCTGTGGAGCCCATTGACCAGCTAGAAGTATTTGATATCCTCTCAGTTTGATTATATTTGATGCTTAATTTTTAAACTCTTATTTTGTTTGTTTTAAGCTTTACAGATTACTTAAATTTTTTGTGACATTGAAATTTGAAAGCATGCTGACTTTCTTATTCTTATGAGTTTTTAAGCAAACAATTTTATCATTGGATGGAACTCTTATTGGGCACAATGTTACATTTCAAACACATTCAGTTTCCTACAGAAGTAGAAAAATGGCTGGAGTGCAAGAATAGAGTATACTTTATATTTAAGGAGCATGATTAGAATCTAAAGCATTTTTTTTCGAGTAATTGTGAAATTTGAGCTTTGTGTCATGATCCCACATCATGCTTGTACTAACTTCTAAACAATAAAGAAAAAATAACACAAAACTAACAAAGTTTTGAATTTGACGTAGACATACTAGTTTTCTAAGTATTGTCTAAAATAGGTCTGCGAGGCATCCTAAATGGTTGTTTCTGTTCTTTGTCATACTCCCTTGACAGAAAGGAACTTAATTTTAGAGAGTTTGACTACGAATACCCTTTATCAACTCTTGTGAGCATTATCCTTGGTCAGCCATGTAGCATGCTAAGCTGGGTGGCTTCTCATTGAACCAAATGTTGCCAAAAACAACTCTAAGAAGAATCAACAAACTCATATTGAATTCAGACCATGATATTAGCGTCCAAGCTGATGCTTTACCTGTGTGATACGCATTAGCAGCAAGTTTAGGCCTAACCTTGCCATGTTGCTCATGGATGTGATGAACTAAGGAGTCTGGAGGCTTAAAAAATACATTGGCATTTAGCTGTAAAGGAACAAGATCAACTGGTGTACGAGGTTGGAACTGATAAGCACTCAAAAGGACTCTTATTCATGGATCTATTCATAGAATAGTGTAAGAAAACTCAAAAGTAATTAGCACCAACTTCTAATAGTGAGAAGAAGAAGGAAGGAGGAAAAAGAAGGGGGTGTTGTTAGTATAGAGAGGGTCAACTACCTGTTTCACGACCTATCTATCTAATGTATATGTGCCCTACATTTAATTAAAAATTACAAAATTATGCATTAACTCCTAAATAATAATTTAAAAAATAAAAAATAAACAATGTTTTGAACTTAATGCATACATTCTGGTTTTCTAAATCTTTGCCAAAATTGTGTGTGCTGGAGATGCATCCTATCCTACATGGCTTTTGCTGTCCTTTGTCATACTCCCTCGGCTGAAAAGAACTTAACTTTAGTGAGTTGGACTCAAAAGACCACTTTTAACAGTCCTTGAGCACTTTTGCAAGCATCATCCTTAGTGTGCCGTGTAGTACACTAATTGGGGTTGGTTCTCCATTGAACCAAATATTGCCAAAAACCACATTGAGAGGGACCAACAGGTTCATGTCTAATACAAACCATGATATTATCACCCATGTTTAATTCCTAGGATGCATATTAGCAGCAAGTTTAGGCCTAACCTTGCTATGCTCATGGATGTGATGAACAAAAGACTTTGGAGGCTCAAAAATATTGGCTGCTAGTGTAAAGGAACAAGGTCAATTGGTATGCAGGGTTTGGAACTGAGTACACACTCAAAAGGACTCTTTCCCATGGATCCATTCATAGAGTTGGTATAAGCAAACTCAACAGCTTGTAGCAATAACTCCCAATTTCCTTTTTTTTTTGTACCGCTACACAACTAAGAAAATATTTTAAACCACAATTAACAATCTTAGTCTAACCATTTGTTTGGAAATAACAAGGACAAGAAAACATTAAATTAGTGTATGAGGATTTTCTTTTTCTTAACAATCTTAAATCATATTAGAGATATAAAGGATCCAGAGCATCCTTATTCCTTGGAAGAGCTGAAAGTAATAACGGAAGATGCCATTGAAGTAGATGACAAGCATAGCCTAGTTAGGTAAACACAGTTTCCTCTTTTTTTTTTTCTTAATAATCTTCTGCATTGCATTTCTAATTTTACAATATTTCTTTCTTCAGTATTGAAATTCATTATGATGCACTTTTTCAGGGTGACATTTACTCCCACAATTGAACATTGCAGTATGGCAACGGTGATTGGCCTTTGTTTGCGAGTGAAACTTATGCGCAGCCTGCCTCCTCGTTACAAGGTATGGCCTTTTCCCCTTATGATTACCTTGTTGAAGCGCTGAACACATTGGTTCTATATTATGTAATGAAAACCATTTTAGAATATTAGAATTTGACATAATTGTTTTCAAATAAATTTTGGTGGAGTGCTGGGATGTTTCACTGGAGCGCTTCTTCATGTTAAGATGAGATAAAATGTTAATATGGAACATTTTGCAGAAATATAAAGCCTGTCTCTGCCCGTCAAAGGGTTGTGATTAAAATCCCTTGTATGTCTTGATAGAAATTGACTAGTTGGCTTATATTTTGTGGGCCCATGCATGCATCAAGATTCTGTGTTTTATTTGTAGAAAAATTTTCGTTTAAGTCCCCCTTCTCTTGCATTATATTTTTTCCCACAATTGTTTTTGCCAGTTTCATCAATGGATTCCATGTAGTGGTGGTACAGCATAGTTGTCAAAACGAGATTCAAATCGTGAATTGAAATTCCAATTTTGGGAATTTAGAATCGAGAATCGAATCGAATCGTAAGATTTAGTACAAATTTCCAAAATCAATTCTAAATGACATGCATATTGCTTTCCCTAAACAAATGAAAAGTAAGAGAATGATTCAGGAAATATTAATAAAAAAATGAACTTTATGTTGTTTAAGAGGAGTCAAGGAAAAAAATAATAAAAAGTTGAACTTTTGGTGTTTATCAACAATTAAAAAGTAATAATATTTCATGCATATTCTTTCTTGGTTAAAAAAGGAAAAAAAACAATTAACCTAAAAGAATGATAATAATTGAGAAAAATACTAAAAATACCAACTTCTGAATCTTAACAACACAATGAAACAAGAGTTCCGCCATAGCTAGTGAGTGTTCTTACGCTTCTTCTCAATGGTAGAACACTATGCTCCTAGAATGAAGAATGATTTTGTGAAGACAACATACGACCTAAAATTCTATTGTCTCCACTTTTTTAGTGAAAAAATGACAGACAATGAATGGACGGCAATTGTGTAAAAATAGAAGCACTAAAGAAAGAAAAAATAATGTTGTTTTGTGAACTTCAAACTGGTCAGGCTTGTCAGGATATGATAGGTCCAGAATCATGTTGAATCAATAGATTTGATCTCATTGCTAAATTCGCGAGCTGAATCAATAGATTCCGCAATGATTTAGTTGCTTTTAGTTTCGCTAATAAGGTTCAAATTTGATTTGGTTTAGAGCTGGTTTGAATCGTATGAAAATCAAATTGCGAATGGTAAGATTCTAACAACAATGTGCGACAACATTTGAGCTCATTCTACCCTGGCAAATGTATTTAATTTTTTCCCCTTGTTTTAATATATCTTACTTTGTTGTAAATAAAGTGTGCAATGGGCTCAAACTTTAATATGTTTTTGAGCTAGCACAATAATTTTGGCAGCAACTTTGGTGTTTTAAATCACATCTGAATTCCCATAGATGAGGAATCAACACTTCTGAGAAGGGCCATATGTTAGATACAGGTTTTCACGTCAAAACTTTAGCTTCTACTGCAATTTGCAGATCATCTACTCAATTTTCAGTTGAGTTGGTGATCTTCATAAGATTTTCCAATTTTCACAGTTATTGAGCTGGCAGGAAAAAAATTTGCAGCAATATAGGTGTTTAAATTCACCTCAGAATCTCATGAAAGAAACAGATGCTTAGAACAGTTCCTGTAATATAGCTATAATGTCCCATAGATCAGGAGAAATAAAAAAATTAAAAAATTTCATTACTTTAGAGAAAAGCCATATGTTAAGAGGCTTGCACGCCATCATAACTATAGCTTATTGCCATTTCACAAATCATTCACTCACTTATCAGTTGGCAGTCTCAGTAGGATTTTCTCATGCATTGATAAATGTTATAGGATCTTTCCCTCCCTCTTAGGGAAAATGAGCCTTGTTTGGGTTGGGATGTTGTCTCACATTGAAAAACATTCTAATGAGTTATTTATTTCAATGAGTTCACCAAGGGCACTTGGGGCCAAGGTACAAGGCACAGGTACATGCCCGTAGAAGATGAGGTGCCCATTTATTAAAAATGTGTAAAAAAAATTCTCAGATAAATAAAATATTTAGTTTTTGAACAAATTATTGCTAATAACTAATACCAAAATAGCGCATGTGAACTCTTCCATAATCCATATGCTCTTGAGAACATAATCAATGAAGTCAATGACATGTGACAAAATGTTGCTAGATAGACAAAAAATTCAATGTTTTGAGTTGCCCATCCTTTACAATATTGAAACAGGTATTCTTTCTTTTTCAATAGCCCTACAATTTATATCCCCGCATATCATCCAAAAACTAATGAGAGGCATTAGGACAATGATCTTTTCTCTTCACAATTCCCTTAATCAGAGATCCTGAAAATTGATTTCAACTTTAAAAACAGCCTCTTTTTCTTTTCCTTTTTTATTTTTTTTCCCATTACACTACATCCTCCGTTGCAGTGTTAATGATTTCTTATACAAACATCTGATGAATTTAAAAAAACTTTTCCAGCTCCCAATTGTGATTCCCTTCTCAAAGAAGACAACATCCCACATTACCACTGAAAAATGCATATAAGTGCTCAGCAGAGTTCTTATCTGTAGCCAGCATAAGCAAATCTCCAGCCAACATAAACAAATCTGTAAATTTTGAGAATAAAAATAAAATGAAGACAAGTACAAAACAAAGAAACCTCTTATCCTCTATGTACTCTCAATCCTTTTCTTGAATTTATTCTTTTTCTGTTAAAAAATAATTTGGAAATTGCCTCCTTAAAAGGAAATCCCCACTAACTATCATGACTAGGTATTTACCACACCAAAAAAAGCTTGATCAAAGAAACACCCCCAGCCCTTCTGGATATTTTTCCGCATCGTCACCTCATTAGGTCCCCTCTTGTCCTTAGTTATCCTTCTATTATGATCCACCCCATATTTTACTGCTACAACTTCTAGAGATTATTTTTCTCCACCATAAATCTCAAAATCCATTTACTGATTACCTAACAAGGGCCCTTAAAAATGGTCATGCTCTTGACTCCTTGGTCTCCATTATGGATAGGCTGTTTCACCACCTCTCACTAGATGGTACTTGAGCTCCTCCCCAGAGCTGCTCTTAAAAAAGATCCTCTTGATGGGGATTAATTTTGTTGTTTTTTTAAGCACTTAAATTAAAAATTGGATTAACTATGATGACCCTATTTTTAACCAAAATTTGACCAAGATCTTTTGAAGCTTTCTGAGCACTTCTTTTGCTCCTATAAAGAGGAGTTGTAATGTTGATTCTGCTGGGGCTTGTTTGAACCTAGGCATCTTAGTGTATGCCTAATGCTAGTTGCCTTGCGGCCTTGCCTTAGGCTACATCAGGAACAAGCTTTTGTGCTCGAGTGTATCTTACATCTAGATGTCCTCATGTTCCATTCATAGGGTTAGATGCACTCAGATTGATTCCTACGAGTCTTATGTTCTAGTTTTCATCTCCTCTATTCAATCATGCTGATGTATGGTTCCTATAATGAGTTCTAACATGGGAGCATGGTTTCCCGGACTGCAGAGAAAGACCTATTGAACTTATAAACTTGTGCTTTTCTTGAAACGATGAGTGCTCTCTTTTCTTTTCTTTTTCTTCTGAAAATGCAGGTCAAAAGCACTCAAATGTGCATGTTGACATTGAAATACTAGTTAATAGTACAGTGGCTATGGTATACTCGAATGTGCATGTTGACATTGAAATGCTAGTCAATAGTAGAGTGGCTATTGTAGACAATTGCCAGTTCTCACTCAGATGATCTCTCTCTCTCTTTCTCTCTCTCTTTCAAGTGAATGGTACTATGGCATCTTCTTCTGTAGGCTATGTTGAAGAGACCAATTCAGTTTGAAGGAAAATCCTTTAATCTGAGATTGGACATGGTCGGGAGATCTTTTTTCTATTTGTGGTCGAGAATAATATTTCTCGTAATAGGCGGGTTAGGTTTTCTAAAGAGGCTGTAATCTGGTTTTCTGATGGATTATCAGTTTTCATTTGGATGAAAAGGAGTTATCGCAGTTCTCAAATGGGTATTATTCCGTATTGGAGGTCACTTAGGTGGAAGAAGGTGGCAAAGTATTTGGAGTTAGGTCTGGGGTGGAAAGGTAAGAAATTTTCTGTGTTTTGCCTTGGTGGTGTGAAAAGCGATGGGTGGTAAAGCTTCACGAATGATTTCTGCAAGTTAGCGAGGAATTTTATAAGGACTTCAGAGGTGTAGGTGAAGATAGCTCTTCAGGTCTCAGATCATGGAGATGGGTGGAGTTGGAAGAGAAGAAAGCTGAAGACAAAGGTTGCAGTAGCTGAGTCCAATCTGTTGATCGGGATGTGGTGGTTGGGAAAGAAAAGCTGTCGGCGTGGGGATGCATTTCAACTGAAGGAATATGGGGCATCAATGAGAAAAACATTGCAATTGAACATGCCTATAGCTTTGGTAAGAACAATTTGGGTTTTTCTTGGGATCCAAAGGGTCGCTCTTCTCATTTGGGCTTTTTGAGAAGGGCCATGGTTGTCATCAGGTGACCTGGGCGCTTCCTTGTTGGATCCTGTTAATGAGGAGGTCCAAATTTCTGCTCCAAATCTCAGAAGCAGAGTTTAGAGAATGTGAACTTTCAACCCTCTGTTAATGGTGTCCAAATCCACCTCTCCAGTTCTTCAAGATGTGTGTTGAACTGACCTAGCTTTGGAGCAAGTTCAGGATGCTAGCAGCCTGGTTCTGAAATATATCATGGCGTTAAAAATGTTTCTAGTTTTGATGAGGGACTAGAAGGTAGTGCAGAAAGAGTAAAAGAGAAGATGTTGGGTTTTTCCTTTGGGTGGGGGTGGGTTGGAATCTAATGTTTTAGGTTTTAATTATGATAAATTTGAGGGTAACTAGGTTTGTGTGGGTTCAGAGATGAGGAAGGTATATGAAGATAAGAGAGAAAATTCTGGTGAGTCAGTGCCGAAGTTACTAAGGAGGGATTCAAAAGGAGAGTTAAGTATTGTGGAAGACCTACATTGCTTAGAAGAAGGTTGTATTTAGTGATGGAGCTAGTAAAGGAAAGGAGGTAAAGAAATGTGGGGAACCTTTCAGATATTGATAATTATGATATTAGTGAGTGTGATTGTGATGGGAGGTTGCTGTTGGATGAGGTTTGAGAAAAATATGGATACATATATGATTCTTGTGAACTAGGGGATTTATCTTATGTTCATCCACTCCCCATTGGAAGGGTTGGAGGGAGTTTCTATTTTGGTAATGGTAGGGATGGAATTCATCCTACACCCATGAGGAGACTCCTAAGAAGGTGTTAGAAGTTCAAGATCTATTGGATAAAATGAAATTATAGATGTGTGATCTTGGAGGAAATAAATTACGTGTGGATGGTGGTAAAAGTAAAAAGATGAAGGTTAGAAAGGAATTTGCGAATTTGAAAAGCACAGTAAATTATGATGGAAAGGGATTGAAAAGGAGTTAACTTGGTTAATGCTGTTTATTTTTTATTTTGTTGTTTTTTGTTTTTGTTTTCTTTCTTTTTTCTTTCGTGTGTTTTTTTTTAATTTTCAATTGGAGGACTTCTTGTCCCTTTACTTTGTACCTTCTTTTTCTCCATCTAATACATCTTATTTTTTATTAAAAAAAGAAAAGCCCTTTCCCAATTACTTTGTGGAGCGCACTTGATATTGTAATTGAATATTGTCTATTGGACTGATGGCTATCCCAACTACATGCTTTACTAAGTTTTGTCAATGATCCTTAACACTTTAGTGTTGCTTGTGCCCTTAAAGATGTCTTGTTTATCTCTTCGTCCTCCTTATCTCTAGTAATTCCTCTACATTTTGTTTAGGTGGATATTAGGGTAGCACCTGGAACTCATGCAACTGAGGCTGCAGGTACTCTCTCTCTCTCTCTCTATATATATATATATATATGTTTATATATAAAAGCATATTTTACTATGATTTTACTTTGAAAATGCATCTACAAAGCTCCCATTGTCTTTTGAGTTCATGTTGATCTTTTTTTTAGTTCATTTTGATATTACAGTTAAAATAACTTATATTGTGAATGAATGAAAGCATATGTGGAAGCATATGTGGATACATACACACACACACACACACACACACACACACACATATATATATATATATATATATATATATACATATAAGCATATTTTACTTTGAAAATGCATCTACAAAACTCCCACTGTCTTTTGAGTTCTTGTTGATCTTTTCTTAGTTCATTTTGATATTACAGTTAAAATAACTTAGCTAACTAGGGATTGGACTATAGAGGATGGGATAGGTGCAAATACTCTTTGGAGTAGATTAGCTAGCTCTATTAAAAAGATAGTAAAAGAGATTTTAGGTGAATCAAGGGAAATATTCTCGAATAGTAAAGAAAGTGGGTGGTGGGATAAAGATGTCCAAAAAACTATAAAGACAAAAAAAATTTGGTATAAAACATGACAAAAATGTAGAAACATGGATAACGTTGAATAGTATAAAGAGGCAAGAAAAGATGCAAAAAAGGCCGTTAGTGAGGCTAAATACATATCATTTAATAGTTTGTATGATAGATTAGATACAAAAGAAGGGGAAAGAGATATATTTAAACTTGCTAAAGCTAGAGAAAAGAAGAGTAAGGACTTAGAAAATGTAAAATGTATGAAAAGTGAGGATGATATTGTCTTGGTTAAGGACGAAGACATAAAAGAAAGATGGCGAAGTTACTTGAGTAAGTTGTTTAATGAAAACCAAATAGAAGGTTTAAACTTAGATTTGACAAATGCGGAAAAGACTAAAAATAGGAAATTTATTCACAAAATTAGAGTTAACAAAATCAAGTTTGCACTAAAAAAGATGAAAAATGGGAAAGATATAGGACTGGATAACATCCCAATTGAATTTTGGAAATGGTTAGGTGATAACGAAATTATATGGTTAACTAATTTATTTAATACAATTATAAAAACTATGATAATTCCAGATGAATGGAGGAAAAGTACTTTAATACCTATACATAAAAATAAAGGAGATATTTTAAATTGTAATAACTATCATGGAATTAAACTTATGAGTCATACGATGAAACTATGGGAAATGGTAGTTGAACAAAGATTAAGGCTAGAAACGAAGGTCCCAAAAAATCAATTTTATTTTACGCTTAGGAGATCTACCACAGAAGCTATATATCTTTTAAGAAGATTAATGGAAAAGTTTAGGAAAAAGAAGAGGAACTTGCATATGGTATTTATTGAACCAGAGAAAGCATATGATAGGATACCTAGGAAAGTTCTATGGTGGGTTTTAGAATAAAAGGGTGTATGTAGTAGATATACTGATGTCATTGAGGATATGTACGATGGAGTAATGACTAGTGTGAGGACTATAGATGGAGAAACTAGAGAATTTCTAATCACCATAGGTGTACATCAAGGATCTACTTTGAGCCCTTATCTTTTTGCTTTAATGATAGACCAACTGACTTAGAGTATTCAAAATGAAGTTCCATGGTGTATGTTGTTTGCAGATGATATTGTATTGATTGATGAAATTAGGGGCAAAGTAAAGGCTGAGTTAAAATTATGGAGAAAAGCTTTGGAATCTAGAGGCTTTAGGATAAGTACAAATAAGATAGAATATATGAAATGTAATTTCAATAATGGTAGGAGGAATATTGGAGACAAAGTTAAATTTGATGATGATGAAATAAATAACACTTATAGATTTTGATATCTTGGATCTATTATGCAAGCTGAAGGAGAAATTGAAGATGATGTAATGCATAGAGTTAAAGCAGGTTGGGTAATTGAAGAAGTGCTTCAAGTGTGCTTTGTGATCATAGAATACCCTTAAAATTAAAAAAGGAAGTTTTATGGAAGGTTATGAGACCAACTATGTTATATGGATTAGAATTTTGGGTGGCGAAGAAACAAAATATCCAAAAAGTAAAAGTTGTCGAGATGAGAATGCTTAGATGGATGAGTGATACAACATTGAAAGATAAATTAAGGAATGAACATATTCATAGTAAGTTAGGTGTAGATCTTATAAAAGATACGATAAGGGAGAGACAACTCAGATGATATGGACACTTGCAACGTAGACCACATAGTGCGCCAGTGAGGAAGAGTGAGTTAGTTATTGTGGGGGGTTGTAGAAAGAGTAGGGGTAGACTTAAAATAACTTGGAATGAGATTGTGAGTAAATATTTAATAGTCATGAATCTGTCAAAAGAAATGACCCATGATCGTATAAATTGGCGGGAAAAGATTCATATGGCAGACTCCACCTAGTGGGACTTAAGGTTTGGTTTTGTTATTGTTGTTGTAGTTAAAATAACTTATATCATGAATGAATGAAAGCATATGGCTAGCTTACAGACCTGCAAGCTCATCTTGTAGAAGCTGTAGTGCTGACTTGGGTTTTCTTGCTATGCTGCCTTGATCACCTTTTATAAGACTTTTTTCCATAGGCGACTTAATTGGTTCATCTTTTTCATTTTGGTGGTTCTAGATTTTGTAGAAACTTTGCAGGCACATTTCCTTAAATCTACTTTTATGCAGCAGTTGGCGTATGATGTTGCTAATAAATGTGATTAGAGATGCTGATAGCAAGTATTCTTTCTTCGATAACTTCTGAAGAGAAGATGACAAGATTTCTACATTTGGAACGTAAGACATTTGAGTTATTTTTGGATTGTTGATGAGGTTGAGATGTGGATCATAGACAGTCAGTGTGAACCAGTAAAAGCCTTTTAAAAAGGGTGTGTAATGGGTAGTGGAATGCAGCTTATAAACAAGACTCCGCTCCGCATCTCTAAACGTTGCCTACACTTTAGCTTGAGGGCATGTGTAAGTCCTATCCAAAAAAAAGGCTCTTCATTGCTCAATGGGAGATGCAGTGATGGAAAGGTCCAGTTGTTCATAAGGGTGCTTTCAAATCAGTGAGGTATTTTCTTAAATATGGTTTTCAATTGACAAGAGATGCCTTTTAGAATTTGGATTAATGTTCTTGAAACTTCTAAAATGAACAGTTAGAGGCTCTTTGTGATCGAGCGAGGCAAATAATTAGGCTGAGTTTGGGATGCAAGACTGTTCAAAATGGCAGAAGCAAGTGTACACTGGCCATCTGCTAAATTGTCATACTCTTTTGTACAGCAAATGGCAAATCAATAACCTTGAATGCATGGGTAGAGAATATGAGGACTGAAGGGCTTTTTAAGGCCATGATAGTTGTTATATTGAGATGAAGTAGTGCCTTGTATGTTCAACAGAGAATCAACAAAAAAGTTGAGTTCAATTGGGGTTTGTACACTCTATTTGACCTAGAATTCCATAGAGCCCTTTTTAGTTATGTAGAATAAGCTTGGATGTTTGGAAATTGCATAAATATAAGGGTTATAAAATCTTTTATATTCTTAAATTTATCGTGGTTGGGTATTTTGAGTATTTTGGCTGTGAGGAGTGCAGGTTTGGCACTTTCTTGCCACCCTGGGTGCCTTAGGTGCCACTTAGGGGCCCAAGATGGTGCTAGGGTCCCCCAGACAGTGTCTTCCCTGCCTTTTTTGACATTATCCTTGTGTATCTTCATCTTGAGCTTCTATCTTGCCTTCTAATTCCAAAATTCTGATCGTTGATGATTTTATTGTTATTTTGGGCTGTTAGATGGTTTTTTTTTTTCCTAGCTAAAGGACTCTATCCAAAGAGGAACTCAGAAAATTTCTTTTGTGTCTGTGTGTAGGATATTTGAGGTGATTTGTTGGAGTTATTAGGAGTGGTGAGGAGGGAGAGATATCAAAGGGTTGGTGGAATGAGTTGTGGCTGAAGTGTTCATCCCTGAACTCTTCCAAATTTTGCTGCTTGTTTGGTTTGATCTTCTTTTATATTTGGAATTTTTTTCACTTCCGGCAATAAATATGCTTCCAAGTGGCCAATTTTTTATTTTTTATTTTTTTACAAATTAAAACAATAACAACAAAACCAAGCCTTAAGTCCTACTAGTTGGGGTTGACTATATGAATCATTTTCTGTCAATTTATGCGATCATGAACCATTTCTTTTGACAATATCAGAGCTGTTAAATCCTTACTCACTATTTCATTTCAAGTTATTTTAGATCTACCCCTATCCGTTCTACTACCCCTCCCCCCCCCCCAAAAAAAAAGTAACTTACTCTCTCTTCCTCACTGGCGCATTATGTGGTCTAGGTTGCAAGTGTCCAAACTATTTGAGTTGTCTGTTCCTTATCTTCTATAGGAGTTACACCTAACTTACCGCGAATATGTTCATTGCTTAATTTATCTTTTAGTGTTATATCACTCATCCATCTAAGCATTCTCATCTTGACAACTTTTACTTTTTGGATATTTTTATTTCTTCGTCGCCCAACATTTTGATCCATATAACATAGCTGGTCTTATAGCCATCCTATAAAACTCTTGTTTGAATTTTAAGGGTATTTTATGATCATAAAGCACACTTGAAGCACTTCTCCGTTTTACTCAACTTGCTTTAACTCTATGCATTACATCATCTTCAATTTCTCCTTTAGCTTGCTAATAGATCCAAGGTATCGAAATCTTCAAGTTCTATTTATTTCTTCATCATCAAGTTTAACTTTGTCTCCAATATCCCTGCTACAATTTTTGAAATTATATTTCATATATTTTGTCTTATTTCTCCTTATCCTAAAGCCTCTAGATTTCAAAGCTTCTCTCGATAATTCTAACTGAGCTTTTACTCCGCCCCTAGTTTTATCAATCAATATAATCTCATCTGCAAACAACATACACCATGAAACTTCATTTCGAATGCTCTTAGTTAGTTGGTCCATCACTAAAGCAAAAAGATAAGGGCTCAAAGCAGATCCTTGATCTACACTTATGGTGATTGAAAATTCTCTAGTTTATCCATCTATAGTCCTTACACTAGTCATTACTTTATCGTACATATCCTTATTGACATCAATATATTTACTACATGCACCATTGTTTTCTAAAATCTACCGTAGAACTTCCCTAACTACTGTAGTAGATCTCCCAGGCATAAAACACAACTGATTTTCTGAGACCTTCTTTTTTAGCCTTAATCTTTGTTCAACTACCCTTTCCAATAGTTTCATCGTATGATTCATAAGTTTAATTTCACGATAGTTATTACAATTTTGAATCTCCTTTATTTTTGTCTATAGGTATCCTCCATTCATCTGACATTTTCTTAGTTTTTATAATTATGTTAAATAAATTAGTTAACCATATAATTCTTTTATCACCTAAGCATTTTCAAACTTCAATTGAGATGTTATCCGGTCCTTTAGCTTTCCCATTTTTTATCTTTTTTAGTGTAAACTTAACTTTCGTAACTATAATTTTGTGAATAAATCTCATATTTTTTGTCCGTTTTTCATTTTTCAATTCAAAGTTTAAGCCTTCTATTTGGTTTTCATTAAACAACTTACTAAAGTTATTTTGCCATCTTTCTTTATGTCTTCGTCCTTCATCAAGACAATATCATTCTCACTTTTTATAAATTTTACATTTCTAAGTCCTTACTCTTCCTTTCTCTAGCTTTAGCGAGTTTAAATATATCTCTTTCCCCTTATTTTGTATATAATCTATCATACAAACTATTAAATGATTTGTATTTAGCTTCACTAACGACCTTTTTTGCATCTTTTCTCGCCTCTTTATACTTTTTAGAGTTATCATGTTTTTAAATTTTTGCTAAGTTTTATACCAAATTCTTTTTGTCTTTACGAATTTTTGGACATTTTATCCCACCAACAACTTTCTTTGCTACTCGAGAATCTTCCCTTTGATTCACCTAAAATCTTTCTATCTTTTTAATAGAGTTAGTTAATTTACTCCAAAGAGTATTTATATCTATCCCATCCTCTATAGTCCATTCCCCATCTTTGATAATTTTATCTTTAAATTTTATTATATTTTCTCCCTTTAGGTTCCACCGCCTAGTTATCTTATACTAGTTTATTTTATCTTTTTTTTTTTCTATTTTTTAATATATATATATATATATATATGTATATATGTATATATCTAACACTAAGATTTTATGTTGTATGGTTAGACTTTCACCTGGAATAACTTTACAATCCTTGCATGATAAACGATCTACCATCCTAATTAAAAAAAATCCATTTTACGTCTATTTTGTCCACTTTAAAGGTTATTAAGTGTTATTCTCTCTTCTTAAAGCAAGTATTCATTATAATAAAATCATATTACATAGCAAAGTCTAAGATCTCCCCAAACTCATTTTTGTCTCCATATCCATTTCCTCTATGTATCTACTCATAACCTCTATTATCTCTTCCAACGTGTTCATTTAGATCTCCTCAAATGAATATTTTCTTAGTCCCTGGTATGCCTTGTATAATACTCTTCATGTCTTTCCAAAATTGTCTCTTGAGATTTTTTGCTAAGCCTACTTGAGGAGGAGCATAAGCACTAATTATATTTATTATCTCTTGGCCTGATATCATCTTGATTTTTATAATTCTATCCCCTCCTCTGTTTATATCAACAATGCTATCTTTTATGTTTTTATCTACAATAATTCCTACTCCATTCCTATATTTTTCTTTTCCAGTATTCCAAAGTTTAAATCCTGATCTATCAATTTCTCTAGCTTTCTCCCCCACCCACTTAGTTTCTTGGAGGCAAATTATATTAATTTTTTGTCTAAGCACCATGTCCACAATTTCTATTCTTTTATCCGTAAGTGTCCTTATATTTCAAGTTGCTAATCTATTCTTAGTTTCCTGAACTAGCTTCTTACCTATCCACGTTCAAAATGATGTAGGAACCCTCGCCTATTTGACATTGTACCTGGGTGCCGACGTGGCGCATTGCTTTGGGGCGATGACCTAGCACACCGTCGTCCACTTTTCGCTACATCCGAATGGTACAAGTACAACGCGTTGCTCGTAGGGGATGCCCAAGCAAATATTTGGTAATGATTCATATCATAGTGATTTGACAAATTTTATGTTGACTGTCAGCTACTTAACAAAACCCTCCTCCTTTACCCGAGCTTAAGGCTGATTGTGTGTGAAAAAATTAGGACATTAAGTGCATCATAGGCAGGGTTTATTTTTTATTAATTATTATTATTTTTTAAAAATTACTTCTCATTATAAGAAGCATGCCTTAAATTTTTAGTTAGTGATACGTAATTTACTTTTATTTGCATGATTAAGAGTATGGTTAGGATTTTCTTATTTGCTTATGTTTCTTTTAATTTATTTGAATGAATAGGGTTTTGATTTATTGTTATGGTTAATATTTGCTTTTTATTAAAACAAAATAGGTTTGAAATGATGGGCCTGGTGGCCAATTTTGCGTTCCTGCCACTTAATTTATTTAATTTAGAGATGATGACTTATATTATCTTTTGAACCCTTGGAAAGGAATTTGAATAATTTTTCACTCAAAAAATCATATTTTCTAAAAAAATCACATTTTTTTTTTATATAAAAATAAAGAAGAATTTTTCAAAACCAAATTTATTCTTTTTATTTTGGGGGTTTATTGGTCGGGTTTACAAACTATTGAGTTCACCTTGGGGTACTGATACTAGATTTCTTGTCTAACAAGTAGGTAAGTTTTAATTCTTATTTGTGTGCGCGCACTATGTTATCATTCATATACACACTGTATTGGACAACACTAGCTAGGAAGTTGTCTCAGACTCATCATATCCTGGGAAGAAGGTCCCTTTTTTTCGCCTCCTTTTTTCGGAAGTTCCTTACTCTATTCCTTGACAGGATTAGCGGGACTCTCACTTGGTTCGGTAGCCCCTTACTCTATTCCTTGACAGGAATAGTGGGACTCTCTGGCTCTTATCTCTGTGTTCTTCCCCCAGGCTAACAGGGCCTTATTCGTATTTATAAAAATCCCACGTGCGCATATACCTGCAAATAGTTTCAACTCCCATTATCAGAGCGAAGGGCTTCAATTTTGTTGTGACTATGTGATCGTTTTTGGACGGGTGTCTTGTGAGGGTTTCAACCCCAATGTCTAGCTCTAACATCTGATCAGTTTATCATATTGGCACACACATACTTCTAGATTGGCATGGGCTTGTAGGTTCACATGTCATTGGATATCTTGTTCGTGCTTACTGAAGGAGAACCATTAAATCCTACATAGCCCTTGAATATAGTAAACCCTAAAACCCACACCATTTAGGTTTGTGTTGTATGTAAGGTATTATATCTTCTTGTTGTATGTGTATGATTACATCATGTTTCTGTATTGGAGTATCCTTGGTTGTGCTGTATATATTTGGTAGACATTGTATTGCTCAGCTCTTAACTAATATTTTATAATTAAAATAGTGACGTGCTCTTCAAACCAAGCTCAATAGCTATGTCCTAATTATTGAACTTTTCTTGAGAATACCAAAGATCTGCATATTTATTAAATAAAGTAAGGGCATCCCCACCTCAAAAAGATGATTAATTTGTTGGGAGACAAGTTTTAGCTCTAGGTTTATGACATTTGGTGCTCATAAAATTGTTACTTTCCTCAAAATGCAAGGCTTTTATTCCAGGATCAAGGATTCAAGCATTGATTTAGAGAAGGGTGAAAGAGACTTCATTTTTTATTTTTTATTTTTTATTTGCATTGAAACACTTTATGGACCTTTAAAAATAGATTTGGCTACTTGGCACACTATACAAATGGGAAGCTATACACTTGTGGGATGGCTGGCCATCTCATCACTCGTTCTGAAAATGAAAATTATTGGAGCAGTTGAGTACAAGATATTTGCTGAACTGAAGGAGCCACTCTTCCTGTGCCCAAGAATAAGGTGGTAAAGCATGAAGGTTAATACGGAACATTGGAGGTTCGAATCCTGGCAGAGGCAAAGTCATGGTGCGCTTTGTCGCTCCTCCGGGGGTCCCGTCCGCATGTTGTAAAGGGGGTTACACGGGAGGAGAGCCGTAGCCTGAACGTCTGGCCCGAGTGTGTATAAGTTGTGACCGCATCTGGATTTGTAGTGAGTTAATCAAGCTTGGAGTTGCACCAAGTGGTTCCTAAATTTCCAAGCATCAATGATGGTGGAAAAATTTCAAGATGCCGTTTTTAGTGGGTTAATCAAGCTTGGAGTTGTCAAACCACCCTCTCAAAGTAAAGCATTTAAAACGAACCCCATCCAGCTAACTGAAAATCAAACTTGGTCCAAATGCCATTATTATGGTGAATTTCACTCAAAAAATCATCATAAAATGAGGAATATATTGTCAGATTTTTATTCGTGCTTTTTGTTTAAATAGGTCCGAGTTCAAGAGTTTTTTGTCGAGATATTGCATTATATGCTTATTTTCTGTGCACATGCTTTGCTCATCTTTCCATGTTTACCTAGCTAATGTCAATTTTCACCCTGCACACTAATCTTATTATATTGAGAGATCATTTCAAACTAAACATAGTATTGTGTTTTTTACAGTTACTCCCTTGTATTTACAATTTTAGAAATTGAAAATATTTTCAAATTGCAAACTAACAAAAAAATTTTAAATTAATAATAAAACAAAACTGATTAACTAGTTAAATTACACAATTTTATTCTCACTATTTCTGCATTCAGTTAATAAACAGCTGAGCGATAAAGAACGGGTGGCAGCAGCATTGGAGAACCCCAATGTGGTGGATATGGTTGATGAATGCTTGGCTCCATCATATTGTTGAAACGAGCAGTTTATCCACGACATATGCAATTGGGTATTCGTTCTCTGAGACATACACACAACTACTCCCGGTTTTGATTAGGAATGCCATTTCTTATCCTTTATTGTCATCATTTCTTAGCTCTACTCGTGTTTGTATACAAGATTTAGGAGTTTTTAAGATGGAAAAATATTTTCGAACTGTAAAATGGGTGTAACATTAGAGTAAGGGATTTGCTTTACCCTTTTTTATTGAGATTTTTTTTGCTTCAATGGCTTGTTTCATTTTTTGGATGCAGATGTTGGAAATTGTATTTAAATAGTAAAAAATGAACCCTGATTGTAGAAAGCAAATGTCTCAAAAATCCTCTCTCTCTCTCTCTCTCTCTCTCTCTCTCTGCATGAAAGACGTCTCCTCCGGGATGGTTTGGTAGATATCTTTACTATCATCTTTTTCCCGGATGCAGCTTGACTGTTGGATGGTCTACATAATTATCCACCAATTTTTTACAGGCTAGAAAGAAAAGAACAGCAGATTCTTGGAGTAGGAACCCCTGTTACCATTTTCTGAATTTAAGATGCTGTTTTGAACAGTATATATGGCTAGCAATCATAGATGTTCAAAGTACTCCACGGAGGCTTGAAAAATCTTTAAAGCTTTAAGCATTGGAGCCTCCCAATGATTTGTTTGGTGTGTGCAAGAATAAAATATAATTGAATGAAATTAGCCTTGACGTAATACTCTGAAAGCCTTGATGTGGAAAACAAAGACATCAAGCAACACATGACGTTCAAGTTCTGCATACGGGCAAATTATACAAATGGGATCCTCGTGTTGATCTTGCTTCACTGCTTATTGTTGTTGCTTATTAATCTTGAGGCACATCGATTCAATGTACATATTAAGATTGTATACAAATATATTTGATATTTCAAAAATAAGAATATAGCAGTAAAGACATTTTCTTGACCTCGATGTCCTTGTAGACAAGGCTATTTTTAGGGTTAGGAAATGATAGGGTTCTCCAAATTTAAGTTGTTAGTTTGAATAATTTATATGGTAAATAATTATGGAAGTCTAAGAACTCAAATCCCTCGACTATGTTTTTGATTTTGATTGGGAGGGAGCATAAGATATAATTTGGATTAAGAGTTTTCTTTGAGGAAAGGAAAAGAAAATAGAAGGAAATTTTATTTTTTATTGTATTTTGTCTCTATATTAAATAATGTTAAAAATACAGATTAATTTTTATATGATTAAAAATTAAGAAAAGTAAAATATTAATGATGTGTTAGATCTTATTCATTGAGTTGCTATGAAAGTATATATTTTGTTTTCATTTCTTATTTTCCTTAATAACTAAACACAAAAAAAAATAAAATAGATTTCTTTATATATATATTGTTTATATAGGAATTCCAGCCACCAATGAGACCTTCGGATCCTCCAGTGCGGCACCAAACCTACGGATCAGCGTCATTTGCCTCCAAATCTCGCTGATTAGGGTAAAGTCCGAAATGCGGACACAGCTTCTGTGCATCAATTGGATGTTCGGCCAACCCGACTCTCGGGACATATTTCCATTACCATCCACGGTTCCCGTTGGCTCACAGAGAACTCTCACCATCCACAGTTCTAGCTGGCTCACAGAGCGAATTCTCAACATCCACGGTCTCCACTGGCTCACAGAGTAAACTCTCACCATCCACGGGTACCGTTGATTTCGTGAGTGTATTTACCTGAAATTAAACCCCCGATACTCCTTCTTACTTACCGATGCCTTTCCACCGCACTATGCCTATGGGGGCATATTTCTTTATATTTGTGTGTATGTGTGTGTGTGTGTATTTTTATTTATTTTTTAAATATTTTCTTAGTTCCCAAGAGAGTTTAAGGCTGTGTTTGGAACTAGAAAAACACTAAGGAAAGGGAAGGAAAATATTAAGGAAATCACATTTTTATGTTTTGTTACCAAAAAATAAAAATAAAAAAGAAAAGAAAAAAGACATTAAATCTATGAACAATATTTTGATCCTATACATCATTAATATTTGACTTTTACATATTTTTAATCATATTAAAATAAATTTTATTTTTAATAACATTTAATATAAAAAGAAAATACAATGGAAAATGAGTTCTCTCATCTTTTTTCTTTACTTTCTTTTTTTCAAGTAAAATTCTTGACCAAAACACAGCCTAAAATTCTTAAATATAGAAGAAATGAAACTAAGAAGAATGAAAGGGAAAGGTAGAATAATACAATTAATAACCTTGTTTCCTTCCAAATCATCCAATATGGAGGTTTTTATTTGGAGTTTTGGGTGCAATAGAAGGAAATAAAAAACATCTAAATCTATTTTTCCTCTTGAAAAATAAAACTAAATAAATAGAGATGGCAAGAGAAGATATTATTAAGCTCCCCTGCCTTTCCTTTCATTCCCCTTTTGCTAAATATAGCTTGAGAGTATTTTTTTTATCATTAATTTTGTAGATTGTAATGCCTGATGAGCTAGTTTTTAACATAGAGTAATAGCATCATTTTGAAGGCAGAAGATCCTCAAAGTGATTGAATCGTCACCAAAACTAATCAAATTATCCTTGATATGACCTAAAATCATATGGAACTCATTTGGTGGAAGATTATATATAAGTTGGGTGGAGTGGATTATTATGCTTTATCTAAATTTAATATTATCCTATATCTAAATTTACGGTGGCTAAAATTATGTTTTTATAAACTTGAAAGCCATTAAAAAAACATATTTATGCATACTTTCTCTTTATGTCAATCTCCATTTCAAACACAAGACGAAAAAAAAAGTCAAATTTTATGGTAGGTCACTATTAATGTTTAGAGTTAAGACTTCAAGATCTTTTAACTTTTCAAAACAAATACAAACATGACCTTAAAAAAATGTTCTTCTTTAACTATAGTTGCTTGTCAAATATATTCTTTTTCAAGCATATAATTTTCCTTTTTTATCATTCAACAAAGAGGGATTGAAAATAATTAAAATAAAAATTTTAATATAAAATGTGAATTATAATGTCATCCTTTTATTTGTGCACATTTGTGTGTCTATATGTGTGTGTGTGTGTGTGTGTGAGAGAGAGAGAGAGAGAGAGAGAGAGAGAGAGAGAGAGAGAGAGAGGATTGTTTGTACAATGTTGATAATTTTATGAGTTAGCAATAACATTAGGAGTGTGCAATCGGTCAGTTCAGCCAATTCGGCCAATTAATCAATTTTTTTTTTTTTTGGTTAAGCTTACCTCATTACTGAACCGACCAAATTGAGCTTTTCAATCGAAACGTACTTGACCGAACCAAATTGTCGGGTAATTCGGTTAACCGAATAAAATTAAAATTAATTATAGGAAAAAAATATGAATGTATAATTTATATGCCGAAATGGGAATGGCCGAATGAGAAGGGAATTTGGGAATGACCGAATTGAATATTGGGAGTTTTAAACCCTAGCCTAAAATCATATAATTTAATAATTTATATTTAATTATTAATTAATTAAAATTTTGGTAATTCAGTTAATTGAATTACATTTTTCTCATAATCAAACTTAAAACCGAATACTCGAATTTACCCCACTCTGAAACCGAACTAAACTGAACTGAGCTATAAATTAACCGAATCGAATCGATCGAATTTGGTCAGTTAATTCAATTAAAACCGAATTATGCTCACCCCTAAGTAACATAGTAAATGGTGCACTTAGTCTTCTCAAGGCTCCTTAATATGGTGTTCCTACAATAGCTCACTCAAGGGAAATTTTCAAATACAATTTTTTTTAAATAAAGAATTATGATCTAAAATTAAAATATATTCGTACTCAAATTACTAAGTAGAAGAAGATATTATAAAATGATATAGGTAATTTCATAAAAAAAAAATAGTTTCAAATAAATAAAACTCGAACAAAGGCTATTTATGCTTTTGAGATAACATATAACACTACTAAACATCTGTTAAATTATCATAGTATTATTTAAAATTTAAATGCTTAAATTTATCTAAATAAAGAAATATATTTTATGAAACAATTTTTTTTTAAAACTTTTGTTGAAATTATGAAACCGTCAAAGTCTTTATCTAAATTTTACAAAATTTTTATTGCATTTCTTTACAGGTTGTTTTGGGGCGTCGCAAAGTGAATTAAACATATAATAATGTAATTAATTTTTGTTGTTAACCTAATATATTTTAATTTTATTTTTTTTGCATTTTGATTGTTCTTGTAAAACTTATTAATTATTATTTAATTCAATAATAAATACTTGTTTAATTGCTTCATTAGGTTGCATTACGCTTAAGAAAATCTAAACCTAAGGAGAGGGGGGGGGGGGGGTTAAGGAACTCAATTCGAAAAGACTATTCCAATGATTGACTCACAATTAAACAAATACTCAAAAAAAATTTCATTAGGAAAATTATTTGCTAAATTTTTAAGCAAGCAATATTATGTGGTGTTCACTGCATAGATTAAATGAGGTTGAATGAGAAACATCCCTAATTTTTTAATGCATGTCATCAAGATTGACTGAATTTTTCCATGTCTATTGTTAATGTTCAAAATTTTACAATGATGACAAAATAAAAAATTATAATAAAATTGTTTGCAGCTCTATTACATGTTCTTTGCTTTGGTTTATGCTTAATTCAACGAGAACCAAAAAAATAAATTTATTAAATCAAAATTTAATATATTCAACTTCCACATTAGAGTCGAATTTAGTGTTGGTAATGGAATTAAAGTCAATCTGATTACAAGATTAAGTTTATTAAATTTAATTTCAAGATATATGGGTCCGCATGGAAGCTGAAGGATGTCAGATGAATTCCAGACCTGAGAAAGAAGTAAATCTCAATTGAACAACTGGCAGATGAGGGATACACCACAACATTCACTGGTGATGAATGGAAGATTTCAAATGATGCGCTAACGATTGCACGAGTTAAGAAAAGTGGAACACTTTATGTGACTTCTAATGCGTGTTGGTCTATTTCAATTGTTACAAAAAATGATGATAATGTAGAGACTCGGAAAATTTATTTATGGAAAATAATAAAGAAATGAAGAAAGGGAAAATTTTTAAAAAAGAAACAACAGTAGGCTTCGTTGATGAATCCCCTATTTTCATCGATGAAGGTCCTTCTGTGGTTCGTCGATGAAGTTCAAGCGTTGTTGACAAAGAAATCCCGAACGATAGAAATTTCGGGATTAGGGTTCGTCGACAAACATTCTTCTGCAACTTGTCGATGAAGACTATATTTCGTCAACGAGGTTGGCCAAGTCAATGACTTATAAATTGAATTTCTTATTTCTTACTAATTAAGAAACCTAAATTCCTATCTTTTTATCTCTCTAAAAACGACGTTTCTCACCCACTCTCTCTCTCTCTCTCTCTCTCTCTCTCTCTCTCTCTCTCCCTCTCTCTCTTCGATTTTGTCATCGTTCATCGCCTGATTCGACGATTGGAAATCTCTACGAGGATCTAGGAGCAATTCTCTATAAGTCTGGCGGAGTGGATTTTTGAACGGGATCTTTCTAGGCATCACCCCAAAGTTGAGGTAAGGGTAGAAATGAACTGTTTGTCTAGTATATGATTATTTAAAAGAGGTGTATGAACTTGGGGATGTTTAATAATTGTTGATTTAGGGTTTGAGCTGATAAACTAAGGTTTTTGAATCAGGATTTGAGTGAGCGCCGCAGGCATCGATTTGGGGTCCTTGCCTATGTAGTTCAGGAAACCAGGTAAGGGGAATAGATTAAGCCAATAAATTTGTAAATTTTACCGGTTAAAATGGAAATTATTTGCGTATTTATATGATTATCTTACAAGTATTGAAAGCCAATCGTTTAAACTAAGATTTCTGAGTCTAGGGTTGTGTTATAAGTTATTATTTATGAAAATGGAATGATTAAAGTAATGATGTGTATTTTTTAGTAAAACAAATGATGAATCTGGGTTGCATATTATTTTAAATGATATAATTATGCGCATTATTTAAATGTGTGGCATGAGTAAAATGAAAATATTGAGTTGAGTTGTGATATATATATATATATATATATATATATATATATGACATGTTGGAAATAATGAAATGTATTGGGTTTATACTACATGTGAATTGTTTAATCAGAGTAGAATGTGAATATTAAATTGCAATGTATGATTTGAGAACTTTTGTGGACTATAGTAGGCACAATACTGTTGCGCGTGATTTCTACAGAGCTTAGTGCACCTACATGTCTTAGAGAGAGTGTGGAGATGAGATGGTCAATTGGGCTAAGAAGGGTAGAGTCCCCCTGGAGTGTAACGACCTGCTTAATCTCCATATATATATATATATAACATAATATTCTACATGCTCTGATACCATATAGGGGTAAACCCAATCATTAACCTAAGTAGTGAGAAGTAGAAATCAAATAAATATAACCATAGGTAAATATATATATAATACCAATACCATACAATACCATAGTGCTACCATATTTCCCTAAAATATACACATATATCAATTTCCCAAAATACCCTCAACTATATTGAGATATACCAAAAATCCTCCACAAACATACCCACTATCTACTGGCAAGGCACTACTGAAGCCCCTCTATCTGTGAGCCTGGTCTGTTCACCTACTTGGATCACCTAAAAAATGATTCAACACTGGGATGAGTCAATGCTTAGTAAGACGAAATATGCTATTACTAGTGTGTGGCAAATGAGCTACAATATTATGAAAATCTGTTTTCATATAAACATGTATAACTGAATATGTAAATACAGCATAAGTAATAAAATTCACCCCCTTTTCATGTTGCTTAACATAACAGTATTATAGGTTACTATTCAAAATACTTCTATTATACATAAGTATGTTCTCTATTTCTGTAAATCTGTACATACGTAATAGTAACTGAAAACTTTCCCTGTGGATAACTGTGTGTCATGATTTAACCCCTCATGACAGGGTTGTGCGGCCGTAGGCGGGATTTACCCTGGCTGGCCAACCAGGAATAATCACTATACTCCATTGGTCTGATCTGCCTACCTTAACCCATATCTGATGGGGAGCCTGTCCACGTCAAGGGCCTAGGTGATCGACCTACTACCATGTATTATCTAAATAGGTGGTTCCACTCATAACATAACATAATATCTGTAGCAACGGTACCGTACTCTGTAACTGCATAGTCCAACAGGGTCTGATACTATATAATATATTTTTATATACAACTATCTGATTTTCCATGATTCTGAAATAACTGTAATAACCATGATGTTGCATAAACTGTAACTGTAATTCATACGTCATAATACTGAGAACTGTATAATCATAACACTGATAACTGCATAATCATAGTACTGAAATTTGTACATGAAACTGAGATTCGTATAATCATAGTACTAGAATTCGTATAAACATGATATTAAAATTCATAAAATCATGATACTGAAATTCATAAAACATATCTCCGTACTATATTCATATTCTCAAGCCACACCATACTTTAATACATAATTTTCATAATTTAATAAACTATATAATATTTCAAAATTTCCTAGCATAGCATATTTCCCTTACCTGACTACTGGAAAGCCCTTATGGTTTACTGGCCTAACACCCGCAGGGGCTCTTACATAACACCCTAAAAACAACATTTTCCAGAATAGAATATCAGTATTTTTTTGCCTACATCATTTCTTATAATTGTCAGAAGGCCAAAAATGGGCTAAAAGACCTTACCTTGAATTTGGGATGAAATCTAACTTCATTTCACCAACGATCCACTCGGTAGACTTGCAGAGAACTTCGCCAGGAGCGTCGTGGTGACTTCAGATTGTCGATCCGACGACTGGTGGGGCCAAAATCGAAGAGAGAAGTGAGAGAGACCGTAGAGGAGAGAGAGAGAGAGAACACTGAAATTTGAATAAAAATCCAAGTTTGCTATATTTATAGGGCCAAATTCGTCGATGAGACACGTCACCTCGTCAACGAGTCCTTCAGTAAATTCGTCGACGAACCCCTGTATTCGTCAACAAAATTCAGAGTAGCCCAAAATTGTCTCTCGGTATTTTTTCGTCGACGAAACCCTGTATTGGTCGACGAAACCCTGTATTCGTCGATGAATTTCTTTATGCACTCGTTGACGAACCCCTGTATTCATCGACGAGTCATGGAAATTCCTTAAAATTATTATTATTATTATTATCTCTAAAATGCGATGTCGTCGACGAACACGGAGCGTTCGTCGACGAAGTCTACGTCCTACTTCTGTTCCTGTTTCCATTTTCCTCCCTCTTTATTATTAAAATATTATTATTCTTCGGGTCACTACATGGAGTCTAGACCAGTATGGGAACAACCAATTTGACTTACAAACTGAAGAGATTGTTATTGATTTAACTTTGGTGGGCCAACCAGAGTTAAATCCAGCCTACAGGCTGCACAATCCGTCATGGGGGGAAGCATGACAGTGGTTGTCCATCAGACAGTGAGTTCTAAATGCAAAATTGTTTAATTTAACTAATGTATAACATGAGAACAGCGTATGTGAAATATTTGCGAATACTAAGTATGTGAAGACAAGAGATGTGAAATGCAAAATGAATTTATGTGATGTGAAATAATGTGAAATGTGGGAACTGAGATCATGATGAGAGGAGTGTAACATAAATATCAGATTTAGAGTAAAGTATAAATGTATTATATATTATAGTATTATATTTATTTGGGGCGAGGTAAACTCTTAACCTGAGGGCTTACTGAGAAAGGTGAGTGCCCTAATAGGTATCAGATGTAGTCATATCAGGCTACATAACATATTAGAGTAGAAGGAAGCTACTTGTATGAGTGGGTAATCTTCCCTATTCTCGAGAACCTTCACTGATAAATAATTGTGTGAATGTGTGTGAATACGAGACAAATTGTTCACTTGAGGGCTTACTGAGTAAGGTAAGTGCCCTGATAAGTGTTAGTTGTAGCCATACCCAATTGCATAAGGTATCGAAGCAGAGGGGTGCTACTTGTATGAGCGGGTAATCACCCTAATCCTTGGGAAACTCTCATTAATAAAATACGTTGCATGTGTGTGAGTAGGGATAAAGAATGATTTCATAATTGTGGATTAATTTGTAAATAATGATTATATTTTGTACACAAACCTCATGATAGCCACACATTGATATTAATCTATTTCGTCTTACTGAAATGTGTCTCACCCGATATGAATTTCATCATTTTCAGGATCCTGCATGATTGAGCTCAGTGAACTCGGGGCGTGGCGTAGCATTTTTGAGAGAGAGAGAGAGAGAAGGTATAGACTTTTGATGTATATTTTTGGGTTTCGTTTAAGTTTTCAGAGATGTATATATTTGTGAATATTTGATGTTAGAGAATACTACTTTGGGATATATATATATATATATATATATATATATATATGTATGTATATAGAACTCTGGTATGTTATAAAGGATGTGTTGGCCTTACAATGCTTAAAATCTTGTTATCTTATTTTGATGCTAACAAACAAGTGAAATTTAATGTATTTGTGTGAGTAGTGATATTTCAGGGTTCATATATGTAAAAGTAAGGTCAAAGTGCTCACAAGGATCAAATGAAACTTAAATGAGTCAAAACATGGATTTAAAGATGATATATTAAACCTTGAAGATTATGAGGACATGAATGAGTTGTTGAAAGCCAAGGAATATTAAAGTCAAAAGAGCCAAAGAAAGGCAAAGTGAGAAAGCTCAAAGAATATGGAAGTTTGAAGAAAAGATGGACTCAATCCAAGGACAAAGTATGAAAACTCAAGAACCTAGAATGAGAAAAATTTTAGAAGTCTTTATGTAAGTTTTTTAATGTTTAAAATATCGTTTGAAATTTTATAAAGCTCTTAGGTTAAATTCTTAGACCTAGATACCTTTTAAAATATTTGGAAAATATTTTTATAAATTCAAAAATTATTTTAAAAATGTTAGAATCATTTTTGGAATGAAAAACATCAAAAAGAGTTTTTCCAAATGCTGTCAGTTTTTATACCTCCGCCTTGAGGTGCATTTTTATCTATTTAAAACCCCTTATTTTAAAGTATGTTCAACATGAAAGTTGTATTATTTTCTATTAGCTTTCTTTTTACACCAAGAACACCTAATTTGGAGCTATACAGAAAAAGTTATGGCCAAAAAACTGAAACGGGGTCATTGCTGTCAAACATCTGAACACTGTTCACGGGAGGGACTTCAGCTGTCTGAACAACACAAAGAACCACTTCAGATGTCTGAACTCGATACCTCAGGAGTCTGAAGATTTTTTGAAAAAAAAATATAAAGAGGCAGTAGCTTTTCAGACGTCTGAACCCTACTTCAGACATCTGACCCTGTGTCTAGTTCATTTTTTAAGGGGTTTCAAAAACTTCAGATGACTGAACTTGAATCTTCAGATATCTGAACATTGTTCAACGAAATTTTATTTTTCAAATTCTAATTTTTTAAAATATAATCGTTTGAACTCCAAACTTTCTAAAAATTTGGGAAACTCTCTAAGGAAACTTTTGCAACATGGAAATAAGTTTGAAAGCCTATAAATACATGGTTTTGCAAATCAAAATATATCTAAGAATTGAAAAATCTATTTGTAAAGCTGAAAGCACTCTTGTTCTTACAAATTCTCTTGCTCACTCATTGCAAAACTCTTTTGCTAAGATATTCTGAAGTGCTAATCCTTCCTCCTCTGAATTCCTACTGCTTAATCCTCGTCTAAGAAGGATATTGGTGAATTATACACTTGAGCTTCATTCTATTTCATATTGATATTTTTACATTGAAGTATATAGACCTGAACTTGTACTAACTTGCTCTTTCTAGAGAGTGTTTCTTGTACACAGCTATTCTTTTTATTTTTCTTGAAGATTGACGATTCCAAGGATTGTTTGGATCGTTGGCTAAGCAAAGGGATATTGCTTAGAAAGGCAGGCTCTAGCCTAGTTAAGGAGTGACCGGACGAGGGGATATCATTTGGAGAAGGCGGGCTCTAGCCTTAACAAAGGAGTGTTGTAATCAGGTTTTGTTCCACCCGTTAACAAGTTTAGTGAATCCTTTGGTGGTTTGTTAAAGTCGAGGACGTAGGCTGGGTATAAGCCGAACCTCGTAAAAATCTCTATCTCATTCTCTCTTTCCCTTACTATTTATTTTCAGCATATTTAAATTGCGTGGATGGTTTATTTGATATTCATATATACTACGTAATATTTGGAAATCAAACAAACTTAAGGTTTAATTTTGATTTGGGTTGCGGAAACTGAAAGGGAGTACATTGGTTACACCATATCTTGCAAAAACCTTATGGGAGTATGTTACTTGGTTAACATCCCAAAGATAAATTTACCAAGAGTTTATTTGAGTTCTAAATATTTAGAAATAGTGATTTGATTCATCTATACAGGGCTTTACATCAGCAAGCATAAATTCTCATTCACCACAGGGCTTGGTTCAAATTCGGCAAATATAAACAAACAACCATCTTGAGTTGTTATATTACCAAAGTGTTGAATATTTTATATCTTGGTTTGGTTGTTTGTTGTTTATCTTGTACTTGGCAAATAAATTGATTGTTTGGTTTGAAGATTGTGTTTAATTAATTGGTTGTTTAATTGTGTTATTGATTGGATAAAAGAATTAAGTTCTTGATTGATTAAAGAATTAAAAAAAAAACAAGTCAAGAATTGGTTAAAAGAAATAAAAGAAGTTTAAGGTATTTTAAAAGGAATCAAAAGAAATTTTTTTTAGAATCCAATTCACCCCCTTCTAGGGAAGCTATTCCTAATTTCCAGATGTTAGTTTAATTTTTCCGCTATGTAATTGATGTTAAAGTATCAGATATAGGTAAATGGGAACACGTGGCACTCGGGTCCCACTTGGTGGCTTCAGGGCGTCACAAGGTGGTATCAGAGCATTACGTTTTAGGTTCTGTAGACTTAGGATGATTAATAGCAGAGTATAGGAGCAAATGACAATGAGGATAGGAAATGGGTAGGTTAGGTGCTGAGAGTTATAAGATTTTATCTTGTAACTTGGAAGCGGAAGTACGTCGATGACTTACTGTGATTTTTCTGAAGCAGTTGATGATTTCAGAAAAACCACGACAAACCTTAGATGATTCTGTTTCTAAGCTGTAGGATTGGTCCTTAAGTTGAGAATTTGGATGTATATTGGATTTTAGTTTAATGATTGTTTTAAGTAGGTTATGATAATGGAATTCTTAACTCTTTTTTGTCCTATTTTCAAGATGGATCCTAGGGGTAATGATGTAGATATTGGAGAAGGAACTTATGACTCAGAAGCATCTAGTGAGGAGGACTTTGATACTTCCACGATGCTGAGGGGTATAGCCCGTCAAGTTAGGGCAGATACTTCCACGATGCTGAGGGGTATAGCCCATCAGGTTAGGGCATAAATGAGGAAGGATCATAGAGAGCATAAATGCCCATTTGTAGACCAAGGCTATAGCATCAAGGAGTTCATGAGATTGAACCTTTCGACTTTTGCGGGAGGACCTGATCCAGTGGTTGCAGAGAATTAGGTTTAGGAAATTAAGGAGATAATGGAAGTACTTGGCTGCACAAACGAGCAGAAGGTCCGTTACACCACGTTTAAGATGACAAGAGATGCGAAACATTGGTGGCTTTTGGTGAAACTGTTAGAAGGACAGAGACTGGTAAAGGTGACACTGACATGAGATTGATTCAAGGAGCTATTCTTTGATAGGTATTTTTCCTTGTCTACCAGAGAAGAAAAGGTTGAAGAATTTACCAATCTGACCTAGGGGAATTTGACTGTTGGGGAGTATGCAACGAAATTTGTGGAACTATCTCACTTCGCACCATTTATGATCCCGAATAAGGCGAGAAAGTCCAGAATGTTCGAAAAAGGCCTGAGACCAAATATCTTTTAGCTTGTGGTGGGGTTCCAGTTCCAAAACTTCTTGGACTTGGTAGATAAGGCCTCGATACTAGAGAAGAGCTTGCAGGGCAGTACAGAGCCGTTAGAGCAAAGAAAGAGGCCTGCACCTCCCAATTTTCAAGCTGAGGCTAGTCAGGGATCGTGGAAGAGAGGAAGGGATACTGTGGGCTCGAGGTAGGAGACGAGGGATCGAGGTTATCCTAGTGATCAGGGTGATTCATCTTATCCTGTATGCCATAGATGTAATATGAGACATAGGAGTGACTATCGAATTGGGGGTCCCAGCTACTATAGGTGCGGTAAATCAAGGCACATTGCGAGGAATTTTTGCAAACTACTGCCTAATGCACTTTCACCGAATCAGATCTGGGAAACCAACACGTACCCCGAGGTGGAGGTGGTCCAACACGTGTGTACATGATGATCCCGACCGAGGCAAATATTGCCAAGGGGGCAAGTACAAGTTTATGTTTAAGATAATGAAGGTTTTATTTAATTTTAGTTAATACAAAAATTTAGATTGTGCTATATACTGAATTGTATGAGATATAGTGAGTTAATAAATTATAGAAATGTGGAAATGAGTGAGTAGCAAAATTTTGAGGACAAAATTTTTATAAAGAGGGGAGAATGTAGAGACCCTAAAAATTTATTTATGGAAAATAATAAAGGAATGAAGAAAGGGAAAATTTTTAAAAAGTAAACAGTAGGCTTCGTCGGCGAATTCCCTATTTTCGTCGATGAATGTCTTTCTGTGGTTCGTCGACGAAGTTCAGACATCATAAGCAAAGAGATCCCGAACGACATAAATTTCAGGATTAGGGTTCGTCGATGAAGTCCTTCTTTTGTCGACGAACGTTCTTCTGCAACTCATCGACGAAGACTATATTTCATCGACGAGGTTGACCGAGTCAACGACTTATAAATTGAATTTCTTATTTCTTACTCATTAAGAAACCTAAATTACTCACTTTTTTTTTCTCTAAAAATGGTGTTTCTCATACTCTCTCTCTTCGATTTTCCTGCCGTTCGTCACCTGATTCAACGATCGGAAGCCGTTACGAGGATCTAGGAGGAATTATTTTTGAACGGGATCTTTCCAAGCATCACCCTAAAGTTGAGGTAACGGTAGAAATGAGCCTTTTGTCTAGTATATAATTATTTAAAAGGGGTGTATGGGCTTGGAGATGTTTAATAATTGTTGATCTGGGGTTTGAGTTGATAAACTAGGGTTATTGAATCAGGGTTCAGGTAAGCGCCGTAGGCATCGTTTTGGGGTCCTTGTCGGCGTAGTTCAGGAAACCAAGTAAGGGGAATGGATTAAGCCAGTAGATTTGTAAATTTCATTGGTTAAAATGGAAATTATTTGCGTATTTATATGATTATCCTGTGAGTATTGAAAGCCAATCGTTTAAATTTAAATTTTTGAGCCTAGGGTTGTGTTATTAGTTATTACTTGTGAAAATGGAATGATTAAAGTAATGATGTGTATTTTTCAGTAAAACAGATGATGAATCTGGGTTGGCTTATTATTTTAAATGATATAATTATGCGTATTATTTAAATGTGTGGCACGAGTAAAATGAAAATACCGAGTTGAGTTGTGATATATATATGACATGTTGGAAATACTAAAATGTATTAGGTTTATACTGCACGTGAATTGTTTAATCAGATCAGAATGTAAATGTTAAATTGTAATGTATGATTTGAGAACTCCTGTGGACTATAGTAGGCACAATGTTGTTGCGCTTGATTTCTACAGAGCTTAGTGCAGCCACATGTCTTAGAGAGAGTGTGGAGATGGGATGGTCGATTGGACTGAGAAGGGTAGAGTCCCCTTGGAGTCCCAATATGGGAACAACCAATCTGACTTACAGACTAAAGAGGTTGTTATTAATTTAACTTTGGTGGGCTGACCAAGGTTAAGTCCAGCCTACGGGTCGCACAACCCATCACGGAGGAAGCATGATAGTGATTATCCATCTGACAGTGAGTTCTAAATGCATAATTGTTTAATTTAACCAATGTATAACATGAGAATGATGTATGTGAAATATTTGCGAATACTGAGTATGTGAAGACAGGAGATGTGAAATGTGAAATGAATTAATGTGATGTGAAATAATGTGAAATGTGGGAGCTGAGATCATGATGAGATAAATGTAATAGAGATAGCAGATTCAGAGTAAAGTATAAATGTATTATATATTGTAGTATTATATTTATTTGGGGCGAGGTAAACTCTCTGCTCGAGGGCTTGCTGAGAAAGATAAGTGCCCTAATAGGTTTTAGATGTAGCCATATTGGGCTGCATAACATATTAGGGCAGAGGGAAGCTACTTGTATGGGTGGGTAATCTTTCCTATTCTCGGGAACCTTCGCTGATAAATAATTGTGTGAATGCATGTGAATACGAGACAAACTGTCAACTTGAGGGCTTACTGAGTAAGGTTAGTGCGCTGATGAGCGATTGTTGTAGCCATACCTGGTTGCATAAGGTATCGAAGTAGTGGGGTGCTACTTGTATGAGCGGGTAATCACCTCAATCCTTGGAAAACTCTCATTAATAAAATACATTGCATGTGTGTGAGTAGGGATAGAGAATGATTTCATAATTGTGGATTATTTTGTAAATGATGATTACATTTTGTACAAAAACCTCATGATAGCCACACACTGGTATTATTCTATTCTTTCTTACTAAGATGTGTCTCACCCGATATGAATTTCATCATTTTCAGGACCTCCGCGTGTTTAAGCTCAGTGAGCTCCGGGCTTGGCATAACATTTTTTAGAGAGAGAGGGTATAGAATTTTGATATATATTTTTGGGTTTCGTTTAAGTTTTCAGAGATGTATATATTTGTGAATATTGGATGTCAGAGAATACAACTTTGGGATATATATATATATATATATATATATATATATATATATATATAGAACTCTGGTATGTTATAATGGATGTTAGTTTAATTTTTCCGCTACGTAATTGATGTTAGAGTATGAGATACAGGTAAATGGAAACACGTGGAACCCGGGCCCCACTTGGCAGGTTTGAGGCATCACAGATGGCAATATTTAGCATCAACGACTCAATCACATGAGTGAGAAAAGACTTAAGGTGATGCACTCAAAGTGAAAGTTGAGTGATTTATGCTCAGTAGAGATTGACATGTGCAAGGATTCCATACTTAGGAAACAGAAGAGGGTTAGTTTCTAGACATACACCAGTACCCCAAAGAAGGAGAGACTTGAACTAGTCCATTCAAATGGATGGGGACCGACGACCGTCTCATCCACAGGTGGAAGGAATTATTTCGTGACATTTATTGACGATCATTCTCAGAAGTTATAAGTTTACTTTCTGAAATATAAATATGATGTCTTTGATGCTTTCAAGATTTGGAAAGCAATGGTTGAAAATGAAACTGGTTTAAAAATCAAGAAGCTGTCAACCGACAACGCTAGTGAGTATAAAGACACTAGGTTCAAAAAATTCTGCTATGAGCATAGTATTGGGATGGAAAGAACTGTGTCAAGTACGCTTCAGCACAACGACGTAGCTGAGTGGATGAACCAATCATTGACTAAAAAAGCTGGAAGCATGTGTATGCAGTTAAACTTACCAAAACAGTTTATGGCAAAAGCAGTCAACACAACAACATACTTGATTATCAGGAGTCCATCGATATCATTGGACCATAGTCTACTAGAAAAATTATGGAGTAGAAAAGAGGTGAGACTTTCACATTTGAAAGTTTTTGGTTGTGTAGCAAATGTGCATGTTAGTGATCATCTCAAAAATGAGCTTGATCCAAAGTCTCGGAAATGCAGCTTTGTTGGTTACGGTGAAGATAAGTATAAGTATCACATTTAGGACGATGAAAACAAGAAAGTGATTAGAAGCAGAGATGTGATCTTCAATAAAAAGGTGATGTACAAAAACAAACACACAACAGAACCCACAAAACCAGTTTAGAATGAAACAACCTATGTAAACTTGGATGATGCCCTAGAAGGTGTCGGGACACAACAGAGAAACACCGAGAATCCTTAGGTGGAGGAGACACAACATCAAAACACTGAAAATCCTTAGGCGGAGGAACCTGTGGAGTAGATCGTCGCACCACTGCCTCCTACTCTAACTCAAGAGCTTAGGAGATCTTCTCGACTGCATGTACCAAATAAGAGGTATATGAATTATTTACTTCTTACGGATGGAGGAGAACTTGGATGCTATGATGAAGCATGTTAGGCGGGAGATTCGAGAAAATGGGAGCTTGTGATGAAGGATGAGATGAAGTCCCTCACCTCCAATAAAATGTGGGAACTATCTAAATTGCCCAAAGGTAAGAAGACTCTTCACAACAAGTGAGTGTACATGATCAAAGAGGAGTATGATGGATCTAGGAGGTACAAAACCCGATTGGTAGTCAAAGGCTTCGAGCAGAAGGAAGGAATTGACTACACTGACATCTTTACACCAGTTGTGAAGCTAACAACCATCAGATCTGTCTTGAGCATTGTTGCCTCGGAGGACCTACATATCGAGCAGTTGGATGTGAAGATGACATTTCTTCACGGTGATCTTGATGAGGAGATTTACATGCAACAACCAGAAGGATTCTCAGTAAAAGGTAAAGATGATCTTATGTGTAGATTGAAGAAGAACTTATATGGTCTCAAATAAGATCCCAGGCAATGGTACAAACAATTTGACAACTTTATGTGTAGGAAATATTTTTAGAAGTGCAATGCCAACCACTATTGCTACTTCAAGAGTTATCAGTCTAGTTATATCATTCTATTGCTATATGTCGATGACATGTTAGTCGCAGGACCAAATATAGAAGAGATTAGGAAATTGAAGTAGCAAATGTCAAAAGAGTTTGATATGAAGGACTTGGGTTCAAAAAAATAGATACTTGGGATGCGGATTGTAATGTCCTCAATTTCCTTATATAAAATGTAACATAATAAATGGAAAAGTCACCCGTGGGTAACGGGGACACCTGTCACTCATAGCGGAAACCTAAGCAGCAGTAAACATAAAATCTCAACATCCAACCATAAGACATAATACCAGAGTTATCAACATTCCTATAATACTGTATTTATTTACATTCTTCTAAAATATTTCAAAATACATCTAGGATCGCATAACCAAAATAATTCTGATCCTAGTACATTGCTTACTCTCCTAACGGGGTAACTTAGTAAACTCAATGGTGGTCACGACCCGCCGGTCACTCAGGGTCTCCTGAAAGATATATTAAGTTTGGGGGTGAGACACTTCTCAGTAAGGAAAAATAAACTAAATACAGCTGTGTGGCAACATCAACATTTAATGCAGATATACATATATAGTACATTTCATATATTGGTAAACATTCATCATAACATACTAAATTCTCATATACTGTCATATTTATTAATAAATCATAATGTACATAAAACATCTGTTATAACTGATAATACTAAAAATATACCCAGGATGAATAGTTAGCTAATGTCATGTATTACCCCCCATGACGGGTTGTGCAGCCCGAAGGCGGGACCCGACAATGGCTGGCTGATCACTGCCGAGTCAAATATGTCTGTAAGTACAATGGGCCCGCCACATCCTGGTCTGGACTACCAGGTGGACGTCCACACTCTACTGAAATTCATATCGACTATCCATCTCCCACCCCCTCTTGGGGTGGTTAGCACTAATCTGATCATTAACATTTGCTATGGTACCAAGCTCCTGAACTGAACTAAACTAACATCTGGGTTTTGATAACATATAGTACATGATTATATAGCATCTTTTATAATTACGACCTCGTGGCGAACATATCATACATATCATTCTGAAATTAAATCAATTACCATGCATTCCAAAATTATCATAATATACTGTACTATTTCATAAATTCACAAAACATATTTCATTCGTATCATCGTCGTATCATGATATTCTTTCATGAAAAATAATATTCATGCTACACATTTGCTATATAAAAGCATACATTATACTTTAAAATCATAGTTTTTGACATCTCATACATACATACTCATTTCAAAAAATAAGCAGTATTTTCTCAATATACAATTCCTTCGTGATATACAGATATAACATATGCTTTTCTAAAAATAAATTTACTCATAAATAATAATAATTTGCATGGAAAATAACTACTTTAGTTTATTCCCTTACCTGACTACTGAGAAAGCTCCTAAAATATCCTAGTCTAACCCCTGTAGGACTTCCTGATCAATACCCTAAAACTAAAAACTCTCAGTATTAAACTTCAGTATTTTTACGTGTACATCATTTCTTATAACTACTGTAAGGTCAAATTTGGCTTAAAAAAACCTTACCTCAACTTAGGGATGATTTCCAATTTGCTTTCACCAACGATCCGCTCCGGCAAATTTGGAGAGAACTTCCCCAGGAGCGTTGTGGTGATTTCGGATTGTCGATCCAGCATAAATCCGGCCCAAAATTGATGAGAGAGAGAGAGAGAGGACTGAAGGGGAGAGAGAGAGAGAGAGAGAGAGAGAGAGAGAGAGAGAGGAGAGAGTTAGCTTAGTAATGAAGTTAAAATTCGGATTTTTAGTATTTATAGAACTAGATTCGTCGACGAGCCACATCATTCGTCGACGAATCCTTTAATAGATTCGTCGACGAAATTCAATCCTTGTCGACGAAATTCAATCGGCTCAAATCTCTCTCGGTATTTCTTTGTCGACAAAATTCAGTCTTCGTCGATGAATTTTCTTAAACCCTCGTTTAAGAATTTTCTCATACCGTCGTCGACAAATCCCCTGTATTCGTCAATGAAGCCCTGGTGATTTCTCTTGGTTATTCCTTCCTAAAGTGCAATGTCGTCGACCTCTTCCTTGTATTACTGTTTTCCATTTCCCTTCCTCTTTATTACTTTAAATATCATTTTTATTCGGGTTGTCACACGGATCTCCAGAGATAAGCAACGGGGAACGTTGCAGTTATCTCAGTTGGAGTATATTAGCCGTGTTTTACAGAGATTCAACATAAGGAGCATTGATGCAATAAATACACCATTGGCCAGTCACTTCCGTCTCTCCAAGGATTAGGCTCCCCAGACATATGAAGAGAAGGACTTCATGGCTAAGGTACCTTATGCCTCAGTCATTAGAAGTCTTATGTACGTCATCGTTGGTACTAAACCAGACATTAGTCAAGTAGTGGGAGCTGTTAGCAGGTTCATGTCAAATCCAGGGAAGATTCACTAGGAAGCAGTGAAGTAGATCTTGAGATATTTACGTGACACTATTAATAAGTGCCTATGTTTCGACAAAGGATACTTAAAAATTCAAGGATATGTTGATGCCGATTTGCTCTACCGGATATACGTTCACTGTTGGCATAACAACTGTTAGTTGGATGTCACAGATATAAAAGATTGTTGTCCTATCCACTACGGAAGTTAAGTATGTAGCAGTGACAGAAGCCAGTAAAGAGATGATTTGACTTCAAGGTTTGTTGATAGAGTTCGGAATAAAGTAGAAGAGAAATGTTTTGCACAACGACAGTCAGAGTGCGATACATCTGGCAAAGAACTTTACATTTCATTCTAGAACCAAACACATTAGACTTCGTTTTCACTTCGTCAGATCTCTATTATAGGACAGCGTGTTCATACTTGAAAAAATCCAAAGTAGCAGGAATCTAACAGATATGTTGACAAAAGTGGTGACTATAGAGAAACTGAATTTGAGTTAAACTTCAGTTGGTCTTCATGCTTGAAAACAAATTTGAGCACATCATTTATCTATATACTAGTTGAGATGGTGTCTCTGTCTCAAAGTGAGAGATTGTTAAGCTAAAATAGAAACGGAGTATTGATGATGAGACTTGATGAGGATGAGCTACGAAGAAACCAGCTTTGATGTGCTGGAATGAGAATGTCGGTGTGCTAATCCATCTAATCTATCCCATTGAATTCTATTAAAATGCCTTCCTTTACTATCCATCTCATTCAACTATATAAAGAGAAATGTGTGCGTGAAGGTGATGTGAGTGAGTGTGAGAGTATTGTGCCGAAGGTAAAAGAGAAATGTGTGAGAAAAGAGTTGAATGGTGTCTCATACTCTTGTACTTTTCCTAAGTTATAGTAAAGTGGGTGTGTTCTATGAACGCAAGTCAGATTAGACAGAACCACGTTAGATCGGGTGTTCTTATTTTGCGTGCTTATTTTTACTTGTCTGTGATTATTGTTTTTAAATCCCTAATACCTATAACATTGGCAAACAGTTTTATTTTTATTGCCTGTTAGAAAATTTTCTATTCTCACACTGACAAGGGAGCTTCTTGATTTCCATTTTGCCATCTTTGCTACTGCAGAGGATTGGAAGGGCTTCCGCCTCGAAAGTAGGAAGTCACTTCTAAATACTTACGTTCATGATTCGGACTCTGACCCTCTTTGGCATGTGCTGATAGGCTTGACTACTTCGGCCTTCTTGCCTCCAGTATGCTTGAAGCATCTGCAGCTGCAACGGGTACTTCATTTCTGAGACCAAGATGCTATTTTATCTGTTTTGTTCTTTTATGATGCTTCAATTAGTGGTTCAAGGTTGTTCCGCAAATGGGTTGCTGTCATGCCCCTGTGATTCCTCCAGTGGATTTTTTGTTCACTTCTCCGTTCATCTTTTTGTGTAGTTTTCCTCTGTTTCCTTTCAATTGTTACCCACCGCCTTGTAATTTTCTTCCATATGCTTCTTTTTTGAATTAGGTTGGGCAAGTTCTCCTTTATTTGGGTTCAGTAAACAAATGCTGGGGAAGTTTTTACTTAGGCCGTTTGGATTAAGGGTTTTGGTGGGGAAAAGAAAGCAAAAAGGAAAATGAGCGGAAACTTATTTATTATTATTATTATTATTTTTATATATTAAAAATTATTAAAAATAAAAAAAATTGTTCTAATATGATTAAAAATTAAGGAAAATTAAACTTAAATGATGTATGTAACCAAATTTTTTGTCCATTCATTTGATATATTTTCTATTTTTCTTTTCAATTTTCTTGATAATTAAATATAAAAAAATTAAATTTCTTTATAATTTTATTTTTATTTTATTTTTATATTTTTTAAATTCCAAAAGGAGCGTTCATTCTGGGTCATGTGATATTCTACGGACTACCCTTTTGTTCATTTTTGTTTCCCCCTATTCATCAGTTTGTTTTGCGTGGTGTGCTTAGAGAGGTGTAACATTATTTACCGGTTCATATGAATTTTTTTGCGCATCTTCCGATTGTTTGCTTTGTGATGATCAGGTTCTGAAGGGTGGTTTGTGGCAGAATTGCCCAAATTTGGGCATCTCAGTTTCTAATTTATTTTGTGTGATTAATCCTATATTGCAATTGGCATTGATGCATCTCCATGTTTTGCATTGAATTCCAATGGGGTTTCTTGCTGTGAGGAGGGAAAATTTTAAAGGGTAATGAAATTTCTAGAGCTAGGGTTAACTATTTTTTTATGTGTGGTTTCTTCGGAGGTGAGGAGATTTTGTGTCGCACGCTAGTAGTGGATGTTCTAAAAAGGGTCTAGAGAGGAAAACTAGGCAATTCCTAAGACTCTCAAGTGTGGATGGTGGTCATGGGCCAAGCGCTCCACACCTTGCTAGCACTCTTTCTTAACTAGTCAGTTGAAAGGATACCATGGTTTCACCACATGAGCAAATTTTTAACCATCTAAGGTTTACAGTTTATGGTTTAGGGTTTTAGGGTTTAGGGTAAACAAGTAAGCAAGTAGACAAGAGTCACGTGGTAAATAGTAAAACAATGTGGTTCATTCTTGACACCTTTGTAGGCAACATGGTCTTAGAGAGGTAGGCAAGTAGGCTAAACATGTTCATAAATTTTAGTGAGTTTTACAATGATTGATGAACATTCACCCTTCCCTAAAGAGCTTTTGACGTTATTATCGCTTTGATGCTAGGTAACATAAAATTGATTGAGGAGTCATACTCCCTTTTATACTAGGGCATTATCACACTCAAGGAATAAAACTTATATTACTATTTACTTGATGGTTACCCATCCTACGTATACAAGATAAGCAGTCATAGAAAAGTATAATGCCCTTAACAAGCTTGGGTTGTTACAATGGTGGCAAGTGACTAAAGTGATTCTCCAAGTTAATGGGAATTCAAGTTAAGGGGTTGGTGAGATAGAGATTGCTTCAACGTCCAAAGATCCCTATTGAAGAATATTAGGGCTATTTATAGGAGAGAAACAAGAAGTTGTGAGGTTGTGAGATGTGATTTTCCAATAAGGGAACTTTATGCCATATCAATCACTGAGAATGTAAAATAAATTATTGGGTTAATAGAGTTGTGACTTATGACACATGGTTAAGCTGAGAGAAAAAGAGAAGGAAATGTGTGTCACGAATGACAAATGGTGGACATTTGAGCAATCTAGGAAAGGATAAGGGGTTAGGATTCCCCTTAGCAAATCTTGATTCAAGCCCACCAAGACAAGTCTTGAGAACATCCCAATACCAAGATTAATAGAAAATTTACTACTTGTCTTTGTAGCCAATCTGGTGAGTGCTACCAATTTTGACTTCTTACAATAATGCAAATATAATATTTTTAATAATTAGTTTATAATTGTATGGATATAAGTTTAACGTTAGTCAATTTCACAATGTAGGGTAAAAATAGTAATTTCACACATTCACATTCAAATCTTCTCAAGAAATTCCCGTGTATGAAACTTTGTTAAATCGAGTAGATGCAAAGTAAAGAAATTTTAGTAAAAGTATGGTAATTCGAGTTTCTAAAAAGAGAGGACTCGCATAATATATGACACAATAGGAAAGATATAATAGACATCGAGAAGGAAAAGGAGATATCTCTATTGTTATTATTCCAAGCACTTCACCTCAAACCTACACTCACAAGTAAGAACTCAAGGAGTAGAGAGAAAGGAGTGAGAAGCTAAGACCAGAGATCAAATCATCTTCAGGTTTTGGCGAAGTTAAAGATTTAAGAAAAAAATGTTTTAATTAAATCCAAGAAGAAGGAAATTTTTGTCCAGCACAACCATTGGTTCTTTGTGGGGGTCAACTTTTGCATTTTTTATTCTGGTAGGGACTTGCTTTTGTGGGCCCACAGGAATTTGCTCATGCAGAGATTGACTCTCTTGGAGTTTGTCCTTGCAGGTACTCGCTCTATAGGACTGGACTTTACAAGGTACTAAACCCTCCCATTTTTTTATTTTTTTATTTTTTTTCTTTTAAGAAAATGACAAAGAATTCATATTGTAGTGGCTCCATGCCTACATCCTTGGAGAAGTCGGCGGTGGGCTTTGATCTCTGGCCTACTGGCTTGATCGCATTGCCTCCACCACTAATATCCATCTTTGCCCTCTTTTTTTTTGCATTTTTTTTTAGGACTTAACCCTTGAGAAAAAATTTGCGTAAAATAGTAACTCATGGTAGAATGTGAACTTCCTTGAGTGTTTTTCTCTTTTTTTTTTCTCAATTTTTTTGTATTGACACTATTCTTCTTATTCGTTTTGGATTACAAGATCCGTTGCATTACAACGCATTTAAAAGTTACCACACAAAGAGTTTGGAGTACCTACAAAAATGGTTCTACATGAAGGAAAAACTTAGTAGGGAGATTCTAGCCTAGAGATCACCTCCTTAGACGAAGTTTCCCATGCAAGGAAGGTTGCATATTCAAGAGGTCATAGTAGGAGACAATTGTTGATTTGTAAGTCTAGTGATTTTTTGACTATTCAAGACAAACAAAGTTGGTGGGACCATATAATATTAAGCAATTCCTTTTGCATAGAGGTGAAGAAGAATAAACAATATAGGCATTGCTGTGAGAAACAGAACTCCACATGATGATGTCAGGACTAAGGCCTGACCTTTGCTTCAACATCCCAAAGAGTTCCTTGTTATGTTTCAAGATGGGAAGATAGGAGCTTTTGCTCTTCATTACAAAGTTGGGCGTGTCAGGAACTATGTATATTAGTTGGAATTGGTTCCATTATGTCTATATTCTCAAGATCCAAGTTATGAGGAGAGTTTGAAACAATTATGAGTGTTGGATGCCATTCTTTTAAGTGCTCGATTTGACATCCAATCGGACGGAGACATAGGCATGTGTCAAAACACCTTGACTCAACATTCCCACTTATACACTAACCACATGTGGTGAAATTGTGCTTACCCTAGAGGATTTATGTGTTCATGAGGCTAGTTGTTTTAAAGATAAATTTGGAGTTGCAAGGCTGACCAAGCAACTATTGCCCTTCTATGAGGGTGCATTAGGGATGGGTAGACAATGAAGGTGACTTCATCCTTTAGATCTCCTTTTTCTATGGTCACTATGATTGCAAGATGAGCAAGTAGACATTTGGTCCAAAAACTATCTTAGCTTGTTGGTTCTCTGCGCCTTTTTGGGAGTACCAAGTAAGGTAATCAGTCCATGGTTTCTTCCAATAACTATAAAGATGGCTGAGGGTTTTTTTTTTTTTTTGTTGGTATTAGGAACCTTTTACTTGGTCCTATATACTGCAGGCTAGATCTGTACCATGAAGCTATACATTTGATATGGCATTTTGTAGAGATAAATTATGTCAACTCTTTATTTTTGCAAATTTTTTTTCTGCAAAATATTTCAAAGTGTGTCCTCCCATGCATAATCTCCTTCTCCTTTCAGTTCAAGGAGAGTCCCTTCCAAATCTTGGTTGTTGTCCAAGGTTCTTCTAAGAGGCAGCTTTGAGAATACATTGATCACAAGAAGTGTTTCACCTTCCATCCATATACAGACAACCTCATCTCCCAATCATGTTGAGATAATTGTAAACATAGAAGCTGTAGGACTGGACATTAGTTTAGCTCTATCTATTTTGACATTATATAGAATTTTAGAGATGTATTTGCTTTATGACAGACATAGGGAAGGCAAAAGTCATGTAGTCTTGATGAGTAAAAAATAGTGAAGACCACTTAGGTGTGTGGGGGCGAATTCCTTGTTGAGCTAATAAATAACAAACTGAACATGATGATCTTCATCACCAAAAATGATAATATATGCTAATAAGTGAATAAAAGAGCTAGTTCACAATGGGATGCCTAGGAGGGACATTTGTGTAATCCTTGATTTCCTTGATGTACTACAGTGAAAGTTGTATTGTTCTTTGTTGCTTTTGATCCTTGACCAGCATCTCCTTGATGCCTGGTCTTCTTAATAATATTTCATCTCTTTGCTAACAAGGGAAAAAAAAAAAAAAAAAACTAAATAAAGTATATATCCCAAAAAAAATGGTAAATTTCTTTGACATTTTCTAAATTATTGCGAAGTGTCTAACATCATTTAGAAAATGATAATTAACTTCTAAAAATTCAATTTTAGAAATAAAAATATAGACCTAGAAGTACATTGCAAATAATAAATTTTAAGTTTATTTGAATTTAAAAAAACTCATCAATTTATCAATAAGTAAACTTAAAAAATAAAAATTATAAAGATTTTAGGTAGAAAATCACAATTTAAAAATTGCAATAAACATCTTAATATTTTCATTGGAAGGAAATCATGTATAGATATTTTTCACAATAAAAAAGGATGTAAATTTTTTTTAAATTTATATAAATATTAAAATTTAGTATCTTACATAATTTTGATTAGAACATTTTTGTCAAATCATGACCCTATATTTTTAAGATTTTATATATCTCTTTATCTACACGGTGTTATATTAATATCTCATGTCTATGTTTGTATTTTATAGTTTAATAAATATATACATTTTTATAAATAACTTCGAATATTTATAATTTACTATTTGTAAACAGAAGGGTTTTAGAAAAGAAGAGAGTACGCAGTAGACATAATGAGGTCATTAAGGATATGTATGATAGAGTAACGACTAGCATTAGGACTATATGCAGGGAACAATCACAATAAGTGTGCATCAAGGTTCTACTTTGAGTCCTTATCTTTTTTGCTTTTAGTGGTTGAGGATTTCACTAGGAATATCCAAAATGAGATCCCTTGGTGTATGTTGTTTGCTGATGATATTTTCTTAATTGATGAAAGTAGGAGTGAAGTGGAATCTAAGTTAGAACTAGAGAGCTATTTTAGGGTCTATAGGTTTTAGGATAAGTAGGAATAAGATAGAATATATGAAATGTAATTTCAGTAATGTAAGGAGTGTTGGAGAGAAGATTAAAATAGATAATCAAGAAATTAATAGCACTGATAGATTTCGATATCTTGGATCTATCATGCAAGCGGAAGGGGAAATTGAAGAGGATGTAATGTATAAAGTTAAAGTAGACTGGGTAAAATGGAGGAATGCATCATGCGTGTTGTGTGATTGTAGAATACCCTTAAAATTAAAAAAAGAATGTTCTATAAGGCGATTATAAGACCTAATCATGTTTTATGGATCAAAATGTTGGGCAACTAAGAGACAACATGTACAAAAAGTAAAAGTTACTCAAATGCGAAAGTTAAGGTGAATGAGTGGTACAACAATAAAAGATAAATTAAGGAACAAACATATACGCAATAAACTAAACATAGCATCGGTCAAAGACAAGATAAGGGAGGCATTCCTGACATGGTTTAGGCATTTGAAATGCAGACTTAGTGACGCACTTGTAAGGAGGAGTGAGCTAGTTATTGCTCCTGGTATTAAAAGGGGTAGGTGTTGGCCTAAAATAACCTGGGATGAGCTAGTGAGGAAGGATTTAATAGCTCTTAAGCTAACCGAGCAATAAGGTGAATTAGTAGAAAAGGATTCATGTAGCTGACCTCACCTATTGGGACTTAAGGCTTGTTGTTATAGTAGTATTCATAATTTAATGTTTGTCAACTAAAAAGTATGTGCAAATATAATATTATTTTGTTTTAAAAATGTATATGAACTTATTTGAAAATTGTAAAAATATTTTACACAATATTATTCACATGCAATCATGTGCAAAGCACGTGCCATTTTTTTGTGTGTGTATATATTGATAAACAAAGAGGTGAACAAAGATAAGAAGCCATTCCTTTACAAAAAAGAAAACAACTTTAGGAACAAAGAAAAGAAATGCAAGACAACTCAATGTACAACCAATGCCTCTTTCTTCCAAAGAAACATGTAAAAGGAAATAGTTTGTCGAGACCCACGGAAACACACAAAACACTACTCTATTCGAAAGTGTGTTAATAGAAGTAGTCACATGTTTAAAAATTCTGGCATTCTTCAACAGCCAAAAAATGTATGCCCATAATAGCAACAAAGCATTCCTATCCTTTCCCTTAGCAAACCCCCTAAACACAATAGTATTAAAAAACCATCAAGTGAAAGTGAAGACTCAATTTTCGCCAAAAATACGAACAATTTCTCAAGAATCAATTTCCAAGTGAAGGCCTTAGTTTTTTTAAGGAACTTTAGCTTTCTAAATCAAAGAGTAAAGGGAAAAAGGAATAATCACGATTCACGAATCAAATAAGAAAAGACCTGCAAGAAACTTAATGTCTCATCATTAAACCGACCACCATCCAGGTCATGCATAGTCTTGCTCACTCTTATGGGTTGTGGAGATATCAATAATGCTTTTATGAATGGAGTGTTAACAAGTGCATATGGACCAACTTCCCAACTTCTGGAACAATCATTGTTCAAATCATGTTTGTTAACTTCCAAATGAATTTTATGGTTTGAAATAGGTGCCTATGGCATGGTTGATGGTTCCATCAATGCATTCTGAGATCACTCAACTTGGTTTTTATGATTCAATTTCCAACGCCCATACCTTTGGCCACTATCAACTTCTAATTAGTGATTATAGATATCATTTTATGCATGATAGCCTGCCATTGCATTACAAACCCCTTTTGTTCCTTTCCTTCCATCCTACCCAAGAAGTAGCAAGTGGGATTAGGGTAAGAGCCCTCCTTTTGACCTTTGTTGGAGTGGATTCCTTTTCAAGCTCTGATCTCACCCTAAATCGAAGCTACAACGACCTACTTCTGTTTGACCATGGAAAGGGCCAAGCTCAGAGGTTCCTGGTCTAAGGTCAGTGAAGAAGGATGTGTTCCACTGATTCCCTTTCCTCAAGGCACAAAAAACACCTATTCATGAGAGTCAAGCCTTTTTTTGTGAAGATTATCATAAGTGAGGATCTTGCCAAGTGCAACCTCCCATGTGCAACCTTTGACAGAGTTGCTGGTTTCCAAATGAGCTTCTGAGGAAAATTGCTGTCACACTTCACTAGGCAACTAAGCTGTTTAGTAGCACTAACTTCCCTCCAGAAATAATATTTCTTAGACATGAAACTCAAAAGCCACTTCCCCAAGAGTGCCTTATCAAAAGTGAGAAGTTATCTGAGACCGAGCACTCCCTTTTGCATGGGTTATTTAACAACCCCCCATCTTACTAGATGATATTTGAATTCCTCTCCCATTGTTCACCTAAAGGACTATTCTTTGAATGCCTTCCAATCTTTTGGCAACTACTCTAGAGATGGGAAGTGGAGACATAAAATAGACAAGGAGGTTGGCTAAGGTGCTTTTAATGAGCACAAGTCTATCACCCTTGGAGAGAGAGCTAGTTTAATACCATTTGCTTATTTTATTTTTTTAATCAAATGGAACTTTTTTTAAGGTTCAAATCTTAACTTATTCAAAACAATTATAAATGTAAACTTCTCTAATTTTTATTAAACTTATTTTTTCAGAAATGCATTTTTTTACTTGACAAAGAAAATAAGTTTTTTTATTTTTTTATTTTTATGAAATTATTTTTATTAATCATGCTTTGTGATATGTATATGCAATGCTATTTTATTTCATTTTTGGTTCAAACATTTATATTATCTATTTTTAGATTTTACTAATGTAATTTCAACTAATTTTTGTTGAATTTACTTTCTTTAAAGAATGTTTGGTCTTAGTTTTAAAATATAAAGATATTTTTGCCATAAAATGGTTTATCATATTCATACTTTTATTTATAATATTGATATAGGTGTATATATCTTTTAATTTATTTTATTTTTTAACCAAATAAATTTTTTTTTTGGGGTTCTAACATTAACTTAACATTCAAAATGCAATTTTGTCTAATTTTGGTTGAATTTATTTATTTATTTATTTTTCAGGATTATTTTGTTGTAATTTGAGAGATAAACATGTCCACAAAATAATTTGCATTATTCATACTTATAGAAAGTTACTTCTTTTAGGAATGTTTGGTATTACTTTTAAAAGATAAGGATATTTTTGTCCACAAAATGATTTACACTATATATATATATATATATGTTCACTTTTCATTAATCATTTGTGTGGTAAATAAACTATAGAACAAAATACATTAGCTTGCTCTATGATATACATGATTAACCTATTAGGCACACAAAAAAAAAATAAAAAAAAATAAGGGCAGCCCGGTGCACAAAGCTCCTGCGTATGCACAGTTTGGGGAAGGGGCGGACCACAATAGGTCTATAGTACGGAGCCTTACCTTGCATTTTTGCAAGAGATTGTTTCCACGCCTCGAACCCATGACCTCCACGTCACACGGCGACAACCTTACCATTGTGCCTAAGCTCCCTTTCCTATTAGGTACATAAAATATACACTAAATTAATTAAGTTGAAAAATTTAATAAATTTAGGCTGACAAGATGTAATATATAATTTAAGGAAAATGAGATTTTGGAAAATGTGGATTTTGAGGCAAAAAGTAGTAGATTCCTTTCCAAGCTTCCCAAGGCATGAGTTTGCCATTATTCCTAAATTGGACGAGTTAAGTGTTAGGAAGTAGGAACCTTGTGCCAGAAGTCTTGCATTACTACATTTAACTTGACCAATATGAACTTGTCACACCTAATGTAAGGACTACCACCATTATTTTAGGTGGTAGAAATCCTAATCATCATACCTTTGGTTGCACACTTTGATGATAGGGAGCCCCATGGGCCATCATCCTAAGTTTTTCAAATGATGGAAATCCAATAAAATGAAAAGGAGATGGACACCATCTTATTGTTTTAAGGAAAAAAAAGCAAAAAAAAAAAAAAAAAAAACATGAATTTTGTCTTTTAACTTTTGAAGGCATTTTAGGGAAGGCTAGGGTTTGGGAATTAAGATGCGAAATTGGGAAGGTTAGTAGGTCTCGGGAAATACCCATTACATGCTCCAATTTGCTCTTTTGGTCTTCTTTTTTGGAAAATTGGTAATTAAGAAGTCCTTTTAATTAAAACGAATCTAATTTGATTTTAAGGTGCTCATCATATAAAAGAATAAACAATATTCACCAAATCAAACATCCCACCAAGCAATGAAATCATTGTTATTAATCATGAATATGTTATTGTCTAGGAGGAATTATGCTTACTTGTTTTTTTAGTACAAGTAGCTACATGGTTTGCTATGACTTTTTACTAATTGTTCTACTGTTTATTCCTTTAATTCACAGCCATAGATGAAATGGAAGGACATCTATTGAAATCCCCATATAAATCCACAACAGTAGTAGGGCAAATTAGATATTCATAAACTTTTTGAACTGAAGAAGGGAAAAAAAAAACCTTATTTTGTTCATCAAAAGGCTTTTCATGAAGTTATGCCATTTATAAAAAAAATTCCAACTTTAATGTGCCTAGACTCCAATCACATGATTTCCAATTTCTTTAGTCTTTCCCAAATCTTCAAACCAAAATGTCTCCGATTTTTAATCAAATAGGGTATTAAAGTCTAAACCTTTCTCTATTGAAGTGCATCCAAACCACAAAAAACAGAAACCTGAGGAGGAACAATATGTATATGTGTGTGTGAGTATATATATATATATATATACACAAAATCTCACGCATCACATATGATGAACTTAAAACAAGCATACTCTATAATGTTCAATCCTTCATGAAATCAACATGCAGGATATCAAGAATACAACTTGGATTAGATGCTTACCTTGCAGAGAAAGTTGTTCCATGCAAGAACTAATGAATACCCAAGCTTTGATTTTCCAAGGAAATAGTAAACAAAGCTAACTTTGATTACAAAAGTATAATCAATCTTGATTCGACAATATCAAGAGAACTCCAAAGCTTGAATCCTCAAGAACATAAGAGGCAACCAAAGATGAAAGAGAGCTAGGGCTTCTACAATTCTCTGTACCAGCCATTACAGCTGTGACTTTCATTGTGCTGCTATAACGTTATGTACTGGTATGGGATCCCAAAAATCTAAAATGTAACAGTGTTACGTAACAGTTTAACTGCTATTCAAAACATGGTTTGTAAACATAACAGTTTAACTGCTATTCAAAACATGGTTTGTAAACTAGGAACAGGAAGTGAGCTAAATTCCAGCTTATGGTTGTTGTAGGGCCCCCATTGGAAGAGAGGCAAGAAATCCCAAAATTTTAAAAACTTTATGATCAGGAGTATGTCAAAAATTTTCCTGATGTAGGGAGATGTGATAAAGGACAAATTAGGATATCTAACTAATGAAATATTCTGCTGTTTCAAATGCATCATCCTGGTATGCAAGGGGCATGGTCCTTGGTGGTTGGCTAGAAGAGTGAAACCTTTTTAAAAAATGTCACAGACATTGTCAAGCAGCCCATTTTTCTCCTTTGCATGAGAAGTTTAAGGACAGGAAATTCTGTGATTTTTCTATGCTTATCAAGAAATGTGGTAACTATCCTATGTCAATGTGCTATCATTTTGAATTTTTCTAGTTTTGTTGAAGTGATTTTCAAACATGAGATTTGAATCTCTCAAAAAATATTGAACGCATCAGATTTTAAATGCGTAAGAAAGAACGAAATATATCTGGTGTACTGGTAGCTAAAATGAACATAATAATGATTGCTTTTATTTGAAACAATAAGGCCATAGGCACTGGAGCCAATACATCAGGTATAAGGTAGATTTTCAAACAAAATAAAAACAAAGGGAAATCAATAAATTTTGCCCATTAGGCAAGAAACCCAAAATAATAATAATATGTAATTTAGTCCCTAGAACTGGCAGTTCATGATGATGAACAACCATTTGAACAATGGCCGATTGGTGACCCAAATAATTACACCAAACATCTATTGAAGCGTGTTCCTCAATCAAATCTAATGAAGAACTCATGACAGAGGTGTAGTGATGATGGATGATGAATGATGAATTTGAAGCAAACTTGTATAGCATGCGATGAAACATCCCTTGGAGCATAATCTTCCCATTGCAATCCTTGACATAATAGTGGGATAGATGAAATCAACAATCATGTTGAAAGTGAGTTGAGAAACATTGATAAATTCTTGGCATTAGAAGGAACATGCAATGAATTGTTTATCCTAAAAGGATGAAACAAATAGTGGGGAAGTGAGGAGTGACCAACATAGAAAATTTGAAGGGACTCACTGTTTCCTTTTTATTTGATCAGGATCCTGATAATCTGATAGTATATGTAATAGATGTACCATTCCCTGTCTTGGAAAGTATGTGGAGTGGAAAAAAGAGCATTGAGTTGTGCGTTTTTGAGCACTTATTAAGTTCAGCAGTTTTTTTAGAAAAGCATTTTTTTTCCAGCAATTGGGACCGTCACATGAGCAGGTAATTGGTACAGTGCAGTTTGACTAGTAAGATGTGATTGAAACTGTGTTTGGGCTTGGGAGATAGTCATCAAGTCAGAGGTGTTCAGTTTGTGGTTGAAGTGTTGTTGGATTCCGTAGCTTGACCTGCTCTGATACTATAAACAAACAACACTCATTGATTTTTGTTAAACTTGAGTATAAAATTTCCATTTTATCTACTCTAAAGACAAAAATTAATCATGCTCTTAATCCAAACTGGCTTGGAAAATGATCTCATGAATTTATGACATCAGTTTATTCAGTTTCTACAGTCCCTAAATTAGCTAATCTTTTTACCATAAAGCATCTGAAATAGCCAATGCTATTAGCTCGGTTTTTTCTCAAGGACTTTACAATGGGAAGCTTGAGGTTCTTCTCAATGTCCTAAATTTCTCTGATGTCTTCTCTGCCTTCGTTTGTTTTCTTTTGTTCATCTCCTGCTCCAACTGTTGATCCACAAAATAATCAAGTTGCTCAGACAATTTACACATGCATGAACTGGCTACAGGAAAAGTGAAAGCAATTTAAGAAGTTTGAATATATATTTTTTTCTATGTAGGTGTTATTATGGAACAACAAATTCTGGCAAGCTTATAACTGAAAAATCATTTAGTTGTTTACTGATGTGTTTAATTTTAGGTCTCAAAGCCATGTGCATCCTGCTATTAATGTTCTGTTGTACTATACTTCTCCCTTTTATGCACATACCAAAAAAGTATTCAGGAAAAATTAAATTTTTAGGGCCTAAAATCTCTCTAAATATTTTCCAGCGCTCTCTCCTTTATTAAGGGCCCCAAATTGGCAGCCTGATGACCATCCTTCCCTGCTAGCGGCCCATCATCTCTACCTATAATGTTCAGGCCATTCCTGAGCCCACCCATCCCTTTTTTGATGCACTTGGATGGTTTCAAGATAGTGCAGAGCTATTAGGGAACACTCTGGCCCATAGCTCAAGATAAATTAATTTTTCCTTTAATTTAAAAAACAGATTATACATGCATGCATACATATGTATATACTTGCATAAATACATATATATATATATATATATATATATATATATATATACATATATATATATATAGATGTATACATATATATGTATATATATATATATAATGGCATTTGGTTTGTAGAATCGAATAGGATGGGAGTGTAAAATCAAGTAGGAATATAATTGTTCACAAAATAAGGCAATGCTATCTTAGGGCAAGCAATCATAGACTAGGAATAGCAATGCGTTGTCACAAAATAAGGCGATGCTATTCCTATGGTATCCCATATTGTTTAGAATAGCAATTACTTTGTCATGGTCATTTGTTAATATCACCGACTTTATTTTTATACTCTATTATATTCTCATACACTAGCTATTTTATTCCTATTTCGTAATTTAAAAAAAAAAAATTTCTACACATAATTACCTCTTGCCTTCTCTTCCTCATAGCTTCTTCCTGGTCCAAACCAAAAGATAAGATAAACCACCCATTAGAAATGATTCAAAATAATGAACTCAAAGAATGACATTTTTTGTCTTTGTTTTACATTTTTTTTTTCCCAGAGAATTAATTTACCTGCCATTGCTTAATGTGATAGTTCTCCTCTGCTAGCTCATCCAATCTTTTTTCTAGATAATCAATATATGCCTGCAGCATTAAACTTTTTCCAACAGTAAATTTTGTAGAAAATCATCATTTTCGTCATTAAATAGATAATTGTAAACAATCAACAAGGGGGAAAAAGACCTGGTTAAATCACACATATTTACCATCAATCCAATCAGTGTAGGGAAAGCATATCTAATTTTTTAAGCACATATTGATAGTCTTTTGTTAGGGATTTATACTGAAAGACATGCTTTATGTAATTGGTTTTAGTATTTATTAATAACTTCATTTATTCCATTTTAATAATAATATTTGTGAGCAATGTTTACTTGACATTATTTATTTAATGATTATGCATGTGTGTCTTTTATTCTATATGGTAGGTGATCTAGTGTGTAGAGTATGACTTATACACAGAAGATTAGATCATCAGTTCTTATAAAATATAAATTTATTGTTCACAGTCTTAAATGAATTGGACACACCATTGGTAGGACTGTAGCACAAAGTTTTAATAGGTTTGTCTGGACTATTGGGAATGGTAACTCCTTGTGCTAGTACACTTTGTGTGTATTGAACAGGATCGTCTTGCGGTAATTGTTTTTATACTGATTATATAAAAGAATTAATGCCTCATGGTTATTATGAGTGCTTATGCTCTTAATCGTGATATGATTATTTGACACGTGCATATAATGTTTATTACTTTGATTCATAGAACAGTGAGATTCTTTATGGGTCAAAATATTCAATGAGTTGGGTGATGACATTATGTGTATGGTAAACATTAATTATTGATGGAATCCACGTTTTGGTATCGGGATTCATGATACCTCCTTGAGGAAGCTTATAAGTTTTGATTGTGTCAAATCCTGCACGTGGATTTTGAATCCGGTACATCAAATAAGTTAAGTGGAAGGTCTCATGAAATTAATATGTCAATTAATTAAATTTTCAGTAATTTAATTTAATAGACGGGTATCTGTAATCTTTACGTGGGGAGATAAATAAGCATGACAGGGAGTACAATTATAATTCTATAGTGGTATGAATTATAATTAACATAATTAAGGATGAATTTGGGTGGGATTAGGAATTCTTAATTACGTGGGAAGCCCTAGTCATATTTGCCCGAAGGTCCCTACTGTAGTCCATATATACATGTGCTCCATTCAGCAGTTAGAGGAGACGAGCAAACTCTCACAGAGGCAGACGTTTTTGTGAGACAAGAAAACCCTAGCAGCTGCTTACGAGTCCACTCTCTCAGGAGTAAGGCGTGTTCAAGGAATATAGTAGAAGATTCCTAGTTGTCTTCAAGAGTTCGTTTTCCTACTTGTAGATTCGGGATCCAACCAGATAGATCTTGCAGGTATAATCCTAATCACGTAATTAGGGATTGCATGATCTAATTATTATTTTTTATCCGTATGTACTACAATATGGGGATTAGGGCAATTCCGCAAGTCCCTTCAATTGGTATCAGAGCCTTGGTTGATACTGTATACAGATAATAATATCGTGTTCTTTCAAAATCGAATCAATGCATGCTTAGGGTAGAATGTGTGTATGTACTAACCTCTGTTTTGCAGTGTTCAGTTCGACAATCATGGTCACATGAATGTATGTTTTGTGATTGCGATTGTTTATTACAAGATTCGTAATATGTGAACTCCGGTTATGAAGACATAGGAATTTGTAATTTGATGTAGCTTCATCACATGAATGTATATTTTGTGATTGTAATTGTTTATTACAAGATTCGTAGCATGTGAACTCCGGTTATGGAGGAATAGGATTTTATAATCTGATGCAACTTCATTTGAGAAGGAGGCACAGTTACGGCGTGTGCATAGCAGTGGCGAAAAATAAGAAAAACCCTAGAACAGTGATGCGATTTTTCGTTCCTTTTTTGAATTTTGAATTTGAATTTGAATTTGAATTTAAATTTAAATTTAAATTTACCTGGACCCCTGTGACCTGACCGGGTAGTTCGAACCCCGTTGGGGGCGCTGGCTTGGGGCCCCGCTGAACCCTAACACTGCGTGATGGCAAACAAGGATTCACGGTGTTATGATGCACGCTGCTTGACCATAATAGCCGAATATTTATTATATCATATTTCTTAATTATATATGCTTACTTGGCGTGTTTGTTGTTCTTGCGTCATGTCATTAGCATGTAAAATTTAAAATTTCAATGTTGGTTTATGCATGTGCAACTAGAGAATAAAATTAATTCCCAAGTAATAATACAAATATAAAAAAAAAAATATTAAGGAAATTTGGAATTTTATTTGTTTCATGTAATTTTGTTACCAATATTGGAATATTAAATTTATTTGAATATTAAACACGTGTTTGTACCCCTCATGAATTAAATAATTAAGTGGGTGAGAGAATTTATTACATATAAGTCCCATGGTCTCCATCACTAGTTTATAGGTGAAGTAATTAATTTTATGTGATGATATTAGTATCTTCCTCCCCATCGGATGTAATTAATTACAGACTCACCAAGTATAAACTCTAGTAATTGTTAGTATTGGGTCACCTCTCCATCTGGGGATTCATTACGGGACAATAGGTCTGGTATTATGTGATGGTATACACTTAGCTATGAATAATAGTATTTTCACCATTTGAGTCACTGCTATTGTTTATAGGACCAAAGTTAAGTCAGTAGTTTAATTTTCCTTGGCGTAGTTACTTGCCTTGATAGTAAAATTAATAGGTCCTCACCTGTCTACACAAATGTTGAATAGTAGACGACCTCCCATCGAGGTATACTACTCACGGTGTGCTAGGTTGCTGATAGATTCTTTAAAAGAAAATATTGGTAGAGGGAACCATATTCTTTTAATTGAATTAAAAGTTTATTATTGCTTATCATATTTGTTATAATATGTGATTCTCAGGATTAAAATGACTTTCAATCCTCTGGCTGTTATTCTCAAAGAAAACAAACTGGTTGGACCTAATTATATTGATTGGAAAAGGAACTTGGATATTGTACTGACTACAGAGGAGTACAAGTATGTGCTCGTAAAGGTATGTCCACAGAAACCCGATGAAGAGGCAACCAATGAGGAAACCCAGGCTTACCGGAAGTGGATTAAGGCTGATGAGATGGTGCGGTGTTACATTTTGGCATCTATGTCGAATGTTTTGCAACATTAGCATCAGTCTATGCCTTCTGCCTATGATATAATGTAGAACCTCAAAGAAATGTTTGAGAATCAAAATCGTGCTATTAGGCAGACTGCTATGAAGGAACTTATGAATACTACTATGGCGGAAGGGACCCTAGTAAAGGATCATGTTCTGAAGATGATTGGTCGTCTCAATGAGCTAGAGATCCTTGGAGCTGAAATTGATGGGGAAACCCAGGTCGATATCGTTCTCCAGTCGCTGCCTGACTCTTTCAAGCAGTTTTCCTGAACTACAACATGAATAAACTCTTTTACTCATTGGCAAAACTACTTAAAGAGCTTCAAGCAACTGAGAGCCTCATCAAGAAGCCAACTATTGCTCTTGTGACTGAGAAAGGTTCTTCTTTTAGGCCGAAAGACCGAAAGAAGTAGAAAAAGGTTCAGAAACCACAAGGAGCTCCTCCAGTAGTGCGTGGATGGCAGGATGGAGTGAAAAACCTAAGGGTAAGTGTTTTCATTGCAAGCAGCTAGGGCGCTAAAAATCACAATGTCCAATTTTTAACGCCAAATAGAAGAACAAAGGTATATCTCATTCACTAGTATTTTAAACGTGTTTAGCGGTGATATCTACCAGTACCTGGTGTGTAGATACAGGAGTCACTAATCATATATTCATATCTACAATTCTTTGCAGGGGTTCTAGCAAACCCGCCAGCTAAGTGATAGGGAGATTTATGTATTTTTGGGAGATGGCACGAAAGTGTCAGTAGTTACAATAGGAGATATTCGCATTTCTTTGGGTAGAGATAGGATTTTAATATTGAAAGACTCTCCTTATGTATCTTCTATTAGAAGGAATTTGATCTCAGTTTCCAAGTTGGTTGATCACGGATATTCCGTTTATTTTAATAACTCGGTTGTTATTAAGTTAAAAAAACATTTTATATGTTCTGGTACATTGGTGGATGATTTTTATATTATTAATCATGTTTTTTCTACAGTGCAACTAAATGAATTGAATAACACCGATAAACTACCATGTAAGAGAAAGAAACCTTCTGAGTTGAACCAAACTTATCTTTGGCACTTACGCCTAGGTCATATTAATTTGAGATGAATTTCAAGGCTGGTTCAGAATGGATCATTAAGTTCATTAGAAGTGGAGACACTTTCAGTCTATGAATCCTGCTTAGAAGGTAAGATGACCAAGCGACCCTTTTTGGCCAAGGGCTATAGAACAAAAGAGACATGAGAATTGGTTCATTCTGATTTGTGTGACCCATAGTAGTTAGAGGCGCGAGGCGAGCCGAGGCGCAAAGGGTCTTTGAAGCCGAGGCGCGAGGCGAAGGCGCGCGCCTCATGAAGGTGAGGCGCACAATTATTAAAATGGGGTAAAATGTCTATTTGGGGTAATTGATATATGAACATATGAATATCTAGTAATATTAGAATTTAAAATGCCAAAAAACTCAATTACAAAATTGAAAATTTAGCCCAAAAGCATCAACAATTCAACATAGTTCAACATCAAAAGAAAAGAGTACAAATCAAAAAATAGTAGCTATATTTCAAATAAATATATAGATATTATGTATTAGTTATAATTTATAAACTCACATTAATTAAACTAAATATTACAAATTAAAAAATAGTAGCTAAATTTCAGTAAAAAGAATAAATATTATGTATTAGTTATAACTTATAAACTTGCATTAATTAAACTAAATATTTAATTAGTAATTACATATAAAGAAGAAGAAGAAAAAGAGTAGCCAAATTTCAATAAAAAGAATAAATATTATGTATTAGTTATAATTTATAAACTTACATTAATTAAACTAAATATTACAAATTTAAAAACAGTAGGTAAATTTCAGTCAAAAAAATAAATATTATGTATTAGTTATAATTTATAAGCTTAAATTAATTAAATAAAATATTTAATTTATAAGCTTACATATAAAGAAAAGAAAAAGAGAAGCAGCAGGCAGCAGTCAGCAGCACGCAGCACGCAACAAGCAGGCAGCAGGAAGAAGAAGAAAAAGAAGAAAAAGAGAAGCAGAAGGCAGCAGGCAGCAGGCAGCAGTCAGCAGCTCGTAGCACGCAACAAGCAGGGAGCAGGAAGAAGAAGAAGAAGAAGAAGAACTCGCGAGGGCTCCTGCTGGTTGGAAAAGAAGTCGCGAAGGGTCGTGCTTCTTCAAAATGTCAAAGACGAACTCACGATCCTGGTTCGAAGCTCGAAGACAAAGTAGCGAAGGCTCCCAGCTGGTTCGAAGGCTCGCAGATGAGCTCACGTTGCTGGTTCGAAGGATCGCGAAGGCTCCTGCTGGTTCGAATGTGCAAGACGAACTCACAAAGGGCTTTGAAGGGCTGAGAGGGGCGAGGGCTATGTTCGTTCGAGTCGAAGGAGGGCTACAGGTCTGGCTGTGGCTATTTCTCTACTTTAAATGACTAAAAATTCACAAGGCGCGACTCACTGCGCCTGTCACCCTAGTGCGGCTCGTCTCGCCTAGCGTCACCTCTTGCAGGTCGCCTCGCCTCACCTGGTTTGAAGCGCAAGCCTCTTCGCTTCACTGCGCCTAGGCGCGCTTTTAACTACTATGGTGTGACCCCTTGAATATCCAGGCTAGAGGTGGCTTTAAGTATTTCGTTACTTTCATTGATGATTACTCAAGGTATGGGTATATTTATTTGATGCGCCGTAAGTCTGAATGCTTTGATAAATTCAAGGTATTTAAGGCAGAAACGGAGAAACGTCAGGGTAAATGTATCAAGACACTATGATCTAATCGTGGTGGTGACCTCTTAGGAGAGTTTGTGGATTACTTATCAGAGGAGGAAATTGAATCCCAGTTGTGGCACAACAGAATGGTGTAGCAAAAAGAAGGAATAAGACTCTTATGGACATGGTTAGATCTATGATGAGTTATTCAGATTTTCCTAATTCGTTTTGGGGGCACGCACTGGAAACAACGGCCTATATTCTAAACTTGGTCCCATCTAAGTCAGTAACTACTACACCCACAGAATTGTGGACTGGGCATAAACCTAGTTTGCGACATGTTCGGATATGGGGTAGTCCAACACACGTGCTAAAAGGGAAAACAGATAAGTTGGAATCAAGAAATTGGCTACCATAGAGGAACGAAAGGTGGTTTATTTTATTGTTTTAAGGATTAGAAGGTCATTATTAGCACCAATGTTCGATTCTTAAAAGAGGACTATGTAATGAATCACAAACCCAGAAGTAGGATTGTTCTATAAGTTTTGAGAGGAGATATACCAGCTATACCAATAGTGCAAGAAGAACCACCACAATACAGAGTTATTGACATCCCATTTCCTCGTCGTAGTGGGAGGAATGTTATAGCTCGAGCTAAGTCTGATCCATCACGTGCAGCTACCATCAATACGCCAGTTGTACAACCAAGGTAGAATGATGGTGCACAAAGATTAGGATCAACACAGCAAAACATGCCTTGTCGTAGTGGGAGGGTTGTACACCAGCCTGATCGGTATATGTTCTTGGGAGAGTCTTATGACAGGATCCCTAATGAACTGGATACTGAACCTGGCAACTCATGTGAAGCACTTCAAGATAAAGATGCAGGACTCTGGAAGAAGGCTATGAAATTAGAGATAGAGTCCATGTACTCTAATCAAGTCTGGGATCTTGTAAAGCCACCTGAAGGGATAAAACCCATCAGATTCAAGTGGATCTATAAGAAGAAGAGAGGAGCAAACAGAAGGGTGGAAACCTTCAAGGCTAGGCTTGTTGCGAAAAGGGTTTACTCGGAAAGAGGGAATCGACTATGAGGAAATTTTCTCGCTGGTAGCCATGCTAAAGTCTATCCGGATTTTCTTATCCATTGTAGCTCATTTCGATTATGAAATTTGACAAATGGATGTTAAGACAACTTTCCTTAATGGAAGTCTTGATGAGTGCATCTATATGGTGCAACTAGATGGTTTTGCAGCATGTTGTGCAAGCTTAAGAAGTCCATTTATGGACTTAAGCAGACATCTAGGTCTTGGAACATTCGTTTTGATTAAGCCATTAAATCTTATGGTTTTGATCAATGCCTTAATGAGTCATGTGTATACAAAAAGTATGATGGAAACGTGGTGGTATTCTTGGTGCTATATGTGGATGATATCTTACTCATCGGAAACGATGTGGGGGTATTATCTTTGGTTAAGGTATGGTTATTCGGACAGTTTGACATGAAGGATTTGGGAGAAGCTGGTCATATCCTTGGGATCAAGCTTTTGTGAGATCGCAAGCAAAGGATGTTAGGCTTATCACAAGCTACTTATGTCAATATGATTCTTGCCTGTTTTAGCATGCAGGATTCCAAGAAAGGGTTACTCCCTTTCAGACATAAAATCTCTCTATCCAAGGATCAATGTCCTAAAACATCAATTGAGGTAGCAAACATGAAGGCAGTTCCTTATGCATCAACAGTAGGAAGCCTCATGTATGCTATGCTTTGGACTAGACTTGACATCTGTTTTACCGTAGGCATGGTCAGCAAAATTCAATCTAACCTAGGGCGGGAACATTGGACTGCGGTAAAACATATAATCAAGTACCTGAAAAGGACTAAGGATTATATGTTGGTTTATTAGGCAGATAGTCTAGTGCCCATTGGGTACACAGACTCAGATTTTTAGTCAGATAAAGATTCCAGGAAATCTACCTCGGGAAATGTGTTTACCCTAGGAGGTGGAGCCATTAGTTGGAGGAGTATCAAGCAATCATGTGTTGCTGATTCCACTAGGAAGGCCGAATATGTGGTAGCCTCTGAGGTAGCCAAGGAGGCCGTTTGGCTCAGAAACTTTCTATTGGATCTAGTAGTGGTGCCTTCGGTACAATCGCCTATTACACTTTATTGTGATAATAACGGGGTGGTTGCTAACTCAAAGGAACCCAGGAGCCACAAGAGGGCAAAACACATCGAGTGCAAGTATCACCTGATACAAGATATCGTGCAAAGAGGTGATGTAATGGTGATCAAGATTGCATCGGCAAGCAACCTGACAGACCCGTTTACAAAGAGCTTACCAGTTAGGACTTTTGATAGTCATGTAGAGGGAATGGGAGTGAGATGTATGACAGCATGACTTTGAGTCTAAGTGGGAGATTGTTAGAGATTTATACTGAAAGACATGCTTTATGTAATCAGTTTTAGTATTTATTAATAACTTCAGTTATTCCATTTTAATGAAAATCTTTGTGAGCAATGTTTGCCTGACATTATTTATTTAATGATTATGCATGTTTTTTTTATTCTATATAGTAGGTGATCTAGTGTGTAGAGTACGACTTATACACAGAAGATTAGATCATTAGTTCTTATGGAACATAAATTTATTGTTTAGTCTTAAATGAAATTGGACACACCATTGGTAGGACTGTAGCACAAGGTTTTAATAGGTCTGTCTTGACTATTGGGAATGGTACAGTTCCAACTCCTTTTGCTAGTACACTTTGTGTGTATTGAACATGACCGTCTTGAGGTAATTGTTTTTATACTAACTATATAAAACAATTAATACCTCATGGTTATTATGAGTGCTTATGCTCTTAATTTTGATATGATTATTGGACACGTGCATATAGTGTTTATTACTTTGATTCAAAGAAGAGTGAAATTCTTTATGGGTCAAAATATTCAGTGAGTTGGGTGATGACATTATATGTATAGTGAACATTAATTATTGATGGAATCCACGTCTTGGCATCGGGATTGATGATACCCCCTTGAGGAAGTTTATAAGTTTTGATTGTGTCAAACCTTGCAGGTGGATTTTGAATTCGGCACATCAAATAAGTTAAGTGGAATGTCTTATGGAATTAATATGTCAATTTATTAAATTGTCAGTAATTTAATTTAATTTAATAGACGAGTATCTGTAATCTTTACGTTGTGAGATAAATAAGCATTTAATAATAGAAGCTCGAAATTTAATTTCGAATATGACAGGGAGTGCGATTATAATTCTTTAGTGGTATGAATTATAATTAACGTAATTAAGGATGAATTCAGGTCGGATTAGGAGTTCTTAATTACGTGGGAAGCCCTAGTCATATTTGCCCAGAGGTCCTTGTTGTAGCCTATATACACGCACTCCATTCAGCAGTTAAGGGAGATGAGCAAACTCTCACAAAGGCAGACATTTTCATGAGAGAAGAAAACCCTAGTAGCCGCTTACGAGCCCACTCTCTCAGGAGCAAGACGTGTTCGAGAAATACAGTAGAAAATTCTTAGTTGTCTTCAAGAGCTCGTTTTCATACTTGTAGATTCGGGATCAAATCAGACAGATCTCGCAGGTATAATCATAATCACGTAATTAGGGATTGCATGATCTGATTATTTTTTTTTTTATTATCCGTATGCACTACAACCAGATCTTAGGGCTATTTCGCAAGTCCCTTCATCTTTATATATCAATGTGTTGTGTATCTAAGCCTACTTGCCGCATGGCTCATGCAAATGCACCAAATTGACTCATATCCAACTATTTGTTTTTTTGTCTCCATCATCAAACTTCTTACTGTCCCGACATTCAAATTCATGCACTTATCCTGACCTTGTATAATTCAATAATGAAAACAAAGGTGGAGTGAATAGCCACCTTGCATAAAAAAAATTGTTATGGTATCAGACTTGGAGCCATTAACTTCACACATCATGAAAAATCTTCAAACAATACTACTGCCGTTGCCAATTCAAGTCAATGGCTACCTCTTCAAACTGTTGCTTCATCATTGACAATGAACTTCAATCAGTCTCTTCCCATAAAATTGGCTGAATTTTCTGCTATGGAAATCCCAAACCTATCCTTTTCTTTGACATGGTTTGTTAGGCTTTTGTTAATGGCACTAAACCATGCCCTTCTCAATTCCTTCCACAATCAAATAACTCCTCCAGCTTGAGAACGCCATATCTAACTGGTGCATGGTTTGTTAGGCTTTGTTAATGGCACTAAACCATGCCCTTGTTAATTTCTCCTGCAATCAAATAATTCTTCCAGCTTGAGAAAGTCATATCTAACTTGTGCATGTTTGATCTTCTTGGCTGGAGGATGAGCATATATGCAATCATCAAGACATAACATTTCATACACAAGACAACTATGATGTATCAAGTTTAGGACAATGCATACAGAATACTGTATTGACAAGTATGTAAAACTCTACTTAGGTGTTTGAGAGGTTTGTTATACTTAGCGTGCATGTTCCCTAACATGCACCCATGCTTTTGTATTTGTCACCAACACCTGTGACATTAGACTTTCTGTTCCCTAATTAACACACATAACACAAGTATTTTCTATTTGGATTTTGAATGGCTAGTTGATAATCCTATGACTAGGAGTGTTTTTGGAAACAAGTGGTGAGAAACATGTCTTGTCCAGAACTTGTTTAGGGTTTTATTTCCTTAATTTCTATGCTATTGACTAATTCATATTCTTGATTAAATGTATGCAGGGATATGGAATTCTTGCCTTTTTATCAATTAGGTGAATATGGAAATGTTGAATGTAAATGCCCTTTGCATGGTGTCGCTAGATTTAAGTCTAGGGAATACAAGATTTGAATACACTGACACCACGTTTAGGAGCATGGATTTCAAGCCTTGGATTTGGATTTGTGTGGATTTGAATACAATGTAGTACAAAATTGTATTTTCTTCTAAATCCACTCAAATTCAAATCCAAGCTCTGAAATTCATGCTCCTGAACAATAGCCTTCAGAGTTTGTCAACAAATGATCTCACTTTGTATGCTATCTGCTGGCTTAAACAGCCCCGTGGGCATAGTTTCAATGTCTCAGTTATAGTCTTTTGCAATTGGATTTCATGCTGCTTTCTTGGATCCTCATTATTTATTTGCTTTGAATATAGGGGAGCTACTTTTCTTCACATATATGTTGATAGTATCAAGTGGGGAATTATTTTACCTAGCATCTGTACTTTAGTTCATCAGTTGGGCACCAAATTCCCTGTAAAAGATCTTGACTGATGTGATATCTTCCTTGATACATATTTCCACAGTGATTCCAACAGTCTCTCCTTGAACACAATCTAAACACATTAACTACATGTTTGGTGCAAAAGAATGGAATGAAATCAAGTGAAATGGAATCAAATTTATAACTTGATTTTTTCATGTTTCCCATTCAAATTTTCCATCCATTCCTTCCCTACTCCCATTCCATCTACAAACCAAACATGATATAACTTGAGTTGTTTCCTTGTCTTCACATATGTGCTGATAGTATCATTAGAGTTGGGAATTATTTTACCTAGCATCTCTACTTTAATTCATCAGTTGGACACCAAATTCCCTTTAAAAGATCTTGACTGATTTCATATCTTCCGTGAGACATATTTCCACTGCGATTCCAACAGCCTCTCCTCTAACTCAATCTAAATACATTACCTACATGTTTGGTACAAAGGAATGGAATGAAATCGAGTGGAATGGGATCGAATTTATAACTTGATTTTGTCATGCTTCCCATTCAATTTTCCTTCCATTCCTTTCCGACTCCCATTCCATCCACAAACCAAACATGATGTGATGTGAGTTTGTTACCTTATCCCATGTCTGTTGTCAGCAGCAATCAGCTTTCCTTGTAACAAGGTGCTCCAATACCATACCCCTCTGAATATCGGGAGTTTGGTGCTTACACTGTCAATACCACGCGGCTAGATATGTCTTTTTTTCTGTAACTAAAGCCTGCCTGCCTATTCATACATAACCCTGCTACTAGTCAGCAGCAGGCTTCGAACCCTCTTCTACATTAATTAAAGGTCACATCTCAGCTTGTCCTTCAACTTTTTCCCTCTACAGTCTGATTGCATGCTTTCTTGGATGCTATCTGGGATGGTTGTCTTGATGATTGCCACTTGGCAACCAAGTTTTCTGTTTTTCTTGGTACAAATTTGATCAGCTGGTGTTGGCTTCCAAAAATCAGCCTACTGTTTCCCAATCCAGTGCAGAGACTGAATATTGAGCACCATATCTTGCTGTTATCAAAGTTGTACAGTTATGACAACTTCTTTGCGAGCTTTGATTTTCCATCCCTTATGCGCCCACTTTGTTGTGTGATAACCCAGGAGCAAACATTTTTATCCCTAGCCCTGTTTTTCATGCACACACTATAGAGCTAGATTTTAAGTTCATCCACGGGAAGGTTGCTTGGCATGTACTGCAAATTTATTTTTCTCTCAGTAGTCATTCATAATCAAATCACGGACATCTATATAAAGGGGCTATTATCTTATTGCTTTACTGCCCTGGGTTCATGCTCATGGATTGGTCACCTTGAGTTTTTGGGGGCTATTGAAGCCTACTTGTTGCATGGCTCAGGCAAACATACCAAAAACCTGTTTTTTTATTTGTTTTTGTACAAAACTTGTCACTCCTATACATTCAATTACATCTGCTTACCTTCATTTTCTAGGCCTATATATTATTCAACAATCAAAAACAAAGGTCTGGAGTGAAGGACCACCTTTCATCCAAAATTTTCTATAATGATGGTACATACCAACATATTAATCATTTAGCCATATAGGATGACTGACTACATCTCAAGTTACTGGAAAACCAGGTTGTGCGCTGTGCTAGGGAGCTACACATGCATGTACAAAGACGACCATCTCTATAGTTGTCTGATGGATTATGACTCCAAACTTTCCAAATTGACCTCATTTTACTATTACATTACATGTAAAAATCTTTAATCTACTATCAGTGAATTGCAGTTCTCTTTCTATATCAAATATTAGGAGTCTTGAGAGTCAGTGTCTGAGTATTCTGATCCATTGTTCTGATTACTAAAAACATCTTTTAGGTTACATTTGGATTGTAGAATGCCTATTCTTAGGAATTGAGTAGTTACAATAGAAGAATTTGAGAAAGTTTATTAAAAAAATATGTTATTATCTTAAAGCAAATAACAATCTAAAACTTTTTGTGAATCCATACAAGGAATAGATAAGAGATAACTATTCCCAAATTTCATGTTGGATGAAATAATAAGAAATAAACAAGGAATAACTATTACTTATATTCTCAAATTTCTCATTGTATTCCATCTTGTTCCTAAGAATAACTATTCCATGGACCAAACTAACCTCAGTATATTCTTGATTTTATAAAAAATTACACATGCTATTCTGAGTAGTGAGAATGCCAGCTCAAATACAAACTTGGAATGTGGAGGGTATTGCTTTATATATAATTGAAAAATGATGGGACTCTAGATTTTCTATATACCCTGACCCAATCCATATCCTTATTTTTATTAAGGTAAACATTTACCATTGTGCATAGTTGGATGCTGGGTCAAAGCACAAACTCAAAATGAATAATATTGCTCTCTCTCTCTCTCGCGTGTGTGTGTTCATTTAATTTGCGAGTATTTATTGTACATACCTTCTTCTTGGCTCTATACTTTGCGGAAGAAAGTCTATTCTTGATCTTGTTTATTTTACTCTGCTCTGCAGCCTCCCCAGGATTTGCCGAAATATTCCTTCTCTGTCTTGATGATCTCCCATTGCCAATCCGCACATTATTATTACTGCCTTGTTGAAACCCCTGAATCAGGCGTTGCTGGCTGCTTCCTCCTGGCCCGTTGGTTGCAGCAGCAACCGAGAGGTGTTGACCCGCTGGTGCTGCTGGCATTTGTAGCTGAACAGAAGCATATATAGGTGGGTTAAAGGCTAACCCTTCATTAATTATATTCAAAGAAGCTCTTCTGTCTGTGATGGATATATCGTATTGTTGTGATGGTAATACTTGGCTTCTATGAGTTTCCATTAATGAGTCTGTTATTGCACAATCAGCAGTTTGCATTTGACTCGACACAAATGATGTTTCTTCTGTACCATATGGTGTAGCATAGAAGTAGTCATCCCAGTCTACTTCACCTTGGCTCATTTTCTCATCACATAAAATATATACCTAAACTGCTGATGGTGGTGGTGTTTGTAGCAGTAGCCCTCTTCACTCCTGAACACAAGAATTCTGAAGTGAAGGCCTATCTCTTACCTGTTCTGTCACGTAATATGCAGGAAAATTTTTCTTCTTGGATCTGGTAGGTACTTGTATAAAGACAATGAATGAGAGACACAAATACATGTGTATACATAAAATAATAACACATTATAAATATGGAAGGAAATTAAGGGAGTTGATATTTTTCATGCAATTGAGATATTATTATTATTATTATTATTATTTGTGTTTAATTATTTTAATTTTTCTGTATAAAGAAAAGAATAAAAATCAGGGAATATATATTAGCGATTTCTAAAAGACGATATATATATATATATATATATATATATATATATATATGTATATATATGGCCAAAAGAATTTGAAGAACCCAAATGGAAATTTATTCTGGGGTGAAGTCAAATAAAGAGAACATTCATTAAATTACAAATAAAAGAACTCAACACAGCCAATTAAGATAAAAGCACTAATAGGAAATGAAGATAGAGAGTATGGATTTTCTTTCTTGTTATTTTGATGAGAATGTTGTTTCCTCAATTTAACTAGCATTACCCTAAAAAAGCACACTTCTCATTTGCAGCCAACTCTCTGATAATAATAATAATAATAATCATGATGATAATAATGATGATGATGATGATGATAATGATGATGGTGGAAGATGAAAATTTCATTTAAAAAAAATAAAATTATTGAACTTTAGGTAACTTTGTAAATGCCTTTCTAAGGATATTTATTCTTACGTTTTAGAATTTTTATATTTTCAGGAAAAAGAAAAGATTTCCTCGTTATCTTCTCAAAATAATAAAGTTAAGGCCCTCGTTAATTTTTAAAGTTTTCTTTTTCAACTTTATATTTTTATAAAATTCAAAAATGTCATTAATTTTTAGTCTTTTACCATTTGTATAAAAAATTTTACTAAACCATATTTTTAAAATTTTGAAATATTAGAAAAATAGAGAAGGTAGTCTATGTCTTTTTTTATATTTTTCAAAAATAAAAAATAAATTTTTTTTTTTTTTTTTCACAATGAAAATGAGGGAATGAGAGAGGGAGAGAACTACAACTTATTCAATTTCAAAAGAACCACATTATGTCCCTTGAGATGAAACTTATTTTGGTACTATGCACCAGGAGGAGGATTTATTGTCAGAGATGGAGTTGGCATCCTCTCTTCTCTTATTCCTCATGTGGTCCCCACCTACAAAAGAACATCATTTTAATGACAATTTAACCTAAAAATGGCAAAAGTAACAACAGCATTTATGTAAATAATCTTCACAAACGCACTCCTTTTGGTGATGCATTAAAATGCATTAATGTACCTTAAATGTTAGATTAACATAAATTAATTATAGTTTATGCAAAGCATGATAATCCTGTTGAAAATGAGGACCATTATATATCCTTCTTGCTATTCAAATAAAATGAAAATGATGATCATGATTAAGATGAGTGATGATGGTATGTTATGATGTGTGTATTGTTATTTATGTATGCTTTTGAAATATCACATGTGAAATATGAAAGAAAAAAAAAGAGCAAGTGGAAACTTTACAAACAAAAATGTGAAATTATACTCTGGTTGGATTTATACTTCAAGACCAAACTTCAAACCTTGGAGAGAAAAGACCTCACTCTTGTGCAAAGAAAGAAGATTGAGGCATTGAGAGGCCTTTTCCTAACACACAGAGAAGAGATTTTTTTTTTAAAAAGAGGACGACACCTCCATTTATTTATTAATATACCATCACTTTTGACGGAGGAATACTGTAGTTATAAGATAAAACAAAAGGAAGAGTATAGAAAAACCCTCCCAAAAAATCAACACCAGCAACCAACCAAACTATGTCAACAAAACTAAACATAACTAACAAAGAAGATAAGAACATAAATACAACCAAAATCAAAATAAAATACACCAAACGAAACTCTAGAGATGAACTATCGACGAAAGAAAACGAGACCCCACTTATCCATCCGAAGAATACCTTTCAGATAACATGGTAGAAGGTGTTGTTCTTCGTAAATTACATTATTTCCCATTTCTCCTTCTTTAACAAGAAAATCAACCACACTATTGTTTTCCCTATATTGATGCATCACCATGACGTTCACTCCTTCTAATTCTACCATGAGCTTCTCCCAAAATTTCCAAAGATACCACAAAGTACATCTACCTTTCTAAAGCCAATCAACTACAATTCACGAATCACTTTTAATAATCACATTAAAATAATGCAAACGTTTGCACAAACGAATTCCTTCCCTGATTGCTTTTAGTTTCGCACTATTATTCGTACCATTGCCAAAATATCTTAAAAAAATCGCTTTTACCATGCCATGACAATCCTGAATAATTCCTTTACCTCCTAAAGTACCCAAATTGCCCCTACAACTCCCATCACAATTAAGTTTTATTCACCATATTGGAGGTTTAACCCACGAAATAATTTTTCCAGACCTGTCACAAACTCCCTGATGCTTAATTTGAAACTCATTCAATATCTTAATGTCCGACTTCTTCAATTTTTTAAAAAGAATTGGTGCTCTCAGCAATAAAACTAACCCAGAATCGAACATTTCTCCATATCTGATCTGCACTTTGATAAACTCCTTCCATTCTCACTTTACATTTTCGATTCCAAAGGCACCACGTAATCAAACACGGAATCAGCACGATTAAAATACCTTTAATAGACAATTTTTGAGCATAGGGGGAACTAATTTGCCATTTTATTTTTTTAGTGAAAGGATCGTTGGAAAAGAATCCCCAATGCCACACTAGCTCGACGTCAAACATCTGAAGCCACCTCACCTAAAGAAAGAATATGATCAATGTTTTCTTGACTTCTCTGAACGTAGTAATCACAAGCCAAAACCATCGATATTCCTTCGACCTGAATTCTATCATCTACCGCCAAACATCTAAACTAGGCTCTCCATAAACACATTGAGATTCTTCTGCGTAATAAAGAATGTCAAAACCAGTCATTTCACACAAAATTATCACTTATTCTCCTCACCGCCTCCCAAGCCGTTTTTGTAGAAAAATTACCATCAGGGGCAGGCTTCCAGAAAGGTTAAGGAAAATAACAAGAAAGGCTATGTCATTCATGCAGTCATTTGCTTTAATACACAATGAGACATGTCAAGAGCATATAAAAATGCAAGCAATTTAGTGTTAAAAAATTATTACTGTAATGATGATTAATTAGGAAAATTGCACTTAGCTAATTTTTGTATTTCAATTACTTTTTTGTTTTCTTTAAAAATGGTATCTGAGACCTTTTGGACACTCGACAAATCCAATAGATTTGTCCCTCTATCCTTCTCCACTTAAATATCAAGATATTATCTTAAATGGAAAGTTGTAGACCTCAAGACTCATTTAACCAAAAGAGCCTTAGCTTATCACCTTATCCACCCTTGAAGGGCAATTGTGTTTCAATTTCTTATTCTACGAAGGGTTTTGGAGTATTTATTTTCCTAATATATTGTACCATATATAGTGGTCTTTGTAGTAGAATGCAAGTCCGTAAAAATATCCTCATTAAATAGTATAAAGAATATAATATATGTGTGTGTGTGGAGAGAGAGAGAGAGAGAGAGAGAGAGAGCCTTTAAAAACTATTTTTTCATAACATTGTTCAAATATTTAACAGTTATATTAAATGGATTAAAGTTTTTTCCAAATATATATATATATATGTGTGTGTGTGTGTGTGTGTGTGTGTGTGTGTGTGTGTGTATTAATAGACTATTCACTCCAAATGAAAAAAAGAAAAAAATCTCTATTATTCATCACTTTCCAAGTTAACTTTTGTATTATTCACTTTGTTAAAAATTAAACATTCTCTTCGTAAAATAAAAATTGTCATCTATATATTACATTTACATTTTTCTTTTTAATTAGGATTTTAAATGCACCTACCACTTCATGAGTAATTTCATGCATGCTCAACCTGTAAGAACCCGACCCGAGATACGTAGATTGACTAAATAGAGTAAGGGTAAAAAGGTAAATTTTGCAGGCTTCGTTGACGAAGGCCCTCGTACTCTTCGTCACCAAAATTTAGACCCTCGTCAACGAAGAGATACCGAATGTGTTGTAAAATATCGGAATAGGGTTCGACGCCGAAGGAGCCGGTTCGTTGACGAAATGTGTGGATGACTCATCGACGAAGACGCCGTTTCGTCGACGAGGTTGGCTGGGTCAAAGGGGCTATAAATATCCTATTTCATTGCTTCATGGCTAGTAAGCTAAAACTCTCTCTCTCTCTCTCTCTCTCTCTCTCTCTCTCTCTCTCTCTAGAACCAGCAGGATCTCTCTTTCTCTCTTCAATTCTTCATTGTTCGTCGCCTGATTCGTTGATCCGACATTACTGCATGGATCAGGGGAGGAATCTCTACGTTTTTAGCGAATCAAAAAGTCGTTTCGAGGATTTTTGGGTTTTGATCCTAAACCAAGGTAAGGGTCCGATTTCAATTTCGTTGCGGTTTATATGTAGCAGTAAGAATTATAGTGAAGTATAATTCTTGGATGTTGAGGTTTTGGTGTCTCGGTTCGTAGCTTTGGAGCCGTAGAGTTCGTATTTTGGTATTCGAGAAAAGGTAAGGGGATCTATTTATATCAGTTTATTTTTGAAATCGGGATCGGTAAACCTGTAGTTTACGATCATATATATATTTTGATTACTTATTTGAGAAAATCTATAGAGTAAAAATGTGGGAATTTCGGGTTACAGTTTTTGGAAAAATTTGGGGGTTTCAGATATCATCTCTATTTTGTTGGAGAAACCATATGTTGTATTAAAACTGTAGTATTGAGATGACCGTACCCATATTTGTATTAAACTGTATTCTTGAACTGAAAACGATAGAATTTGTTGTATACCAAATAAGTGTGGAATGAACTGTTATATGTAAAATGTTCCAAGTTTTGTAAAAGCAGCTAGGGGTGACTAATTACCGTACACTAATGAGTATAGGGACATAAGTTCCAAAATTGTTCCAGGTTTTGTAAATCAACTAGGGGAAGCTAATTACCGTACGCTGACGCCATGTCTCGGCTAATTATGGGCAAAAGTGTCTGGCTTTATATCCGATGGTGTGAAATATCGCCTATTCTTTCCGATTGGTCACTGATGGGTGTGAGCTGCATTGTACTGGCAGTGATATCGCTGTGAGACTTCGGCTATTGCAGGGTATCAGGTGCTTGAGTGTGACGACACTGACCGTATGTTTGGTATCGTATGTACTAGAATGGATTTGTGAAAAATATTGGAACTGTATTGAACTGTATTGTGTTGTGTTATGTTTTACGTCGAAATAATACTCGTATGCCACACACTGATATAACCTACTTTCTTCTTTACTGAGAGGTGTCTCACCCCGAATATACAAATATTTTTCAGGTCCTTCGGGTAGCCAAAACTAGCATCCTAGCGTTCGGAAGTGGGGGTGTCATTTAGCTACGTTTAGTACTTGTGTAGGTACGAGTTTTGTAACCAGGTGGTCAGTGTTAGGTTTTGTAGACACCCGGAGTGTGTATTGTATTTTGGGAACGTATATTCCAGTTCTATATAGACTTTGGTATGGTTTGATGTAGAAAGAATATTTTCCGTTGCGTATTTGATGAGTATGTATATGTATGTGAATGAGTATAGGGTTTACGTGCACTCCATGTGGTCGGACCTCATTCAGTATTGTATTCACACCTAGGACCCATCTGTGGGTTTGGGGCGTGACAACTTGGTATTAGAGCAAAACCAGGTTGTTAGGTCTTGTAGACTTGGTTAGGTGTAGCTTTGTGTACATACTAGAGTATAGGATGTTGGAAATGGGTAGAGTAGGTTGAGGGTTGTCTTGTAGCTAGACGGGGACTCATTGACAGTGTTCTGTGTTTTTCCTGGAATGACGATTTCAGTAAAATCATGACAAACCATTAATGATTTCGTGTCGGTGTGGTAGGATAGACCTGGACCTGTGAGGGTAGTAGTTGACATGATTAGTTTTCAATGATTGTGTTAATTGTGTACGATATAGGAATTCTAACTGATTCCTATATTACTTTCAGAATGGAGCCCAAGAATAACAACTTGGATAGTAGTTCCGAGTGATGGGTCTCCTTCCTTGCCTCGGGGTTTGACAAGGTAGGTTATGCGAGAGATCGGGCAGAGTGCTAGGATACGTGAGCAATCTCCTACTGCTATGGGTTGTACCATAGAGAGGTTCACATGCATGCACCCTCCGACATTTACGGGAGGACCCGATTTAATAATAGCAGAAAACTGGGTGCAAAAGACCGAGAAGATAATGGAAGTTCTGCACTGTATTGACTAGGACAAGGTTCTCTATGCTACCTTTCAACTGGTATGGGAAGCAGAAAGATGGTGGATGACTATGAGTCTGCTTGAGAAGCAGAGAGCTGGTGCATTTGGTATGACGTGGAGCCGCTTTAAGGAGGTATTTTTTGAGAGATACTTCTTGACTTCCACTCGTGACGTGAAAGCTGATGAGTTCTCGAGCCTGACGCAGGGAACCTTGACGATGTAGAGATATGCTGGCCGATATATCGAGTTATCTCATTTCGCGCCGTACCTGGTCTTGAACGAGTATAAGAAGGCTCGGAGGTTTGAGGAAGGACATCCGCAGACTTGTGGGGATGCTGCAGATCCGAGAGTTTTTTGTTTTGATGGATAAAGCCACCATAGTTGAGATTAACCTCCAAGGGGATGAGGTGCTACAGGATTAGAGGAAGAGGCGAGTATCTTCTGGTTCTCAGACTGGTCCTTGATAGGGACAGTGGAAGAAGAAGAAGAAGAACTATAGTTCGGGTTATCACCAAAATACCGAGCGACGGAGTTCTCAGGTGGATTGAAATGACCCGAAGTATAATGGTATTTTAATAATAATTAAAAGAGAGAAAAATGCGAATAGAAAAGAGGGTGTAGTAGACTTCGTCGACGAACGCTTTGCGTTCATCGACAACGTGGCAATTGGGCTCGTCGACGAGGGTATGTCTCGTCAACGAGAAAATACCGAGGAGGATTTTGGTAATTCTGAATTTCATCGACGAAGAGTGAAGGTTCGTCGATGAGGTAACGTGTCTCGTCAATGAATCCGACTCTATAAATAGCCTAAAACTCGGATTTAAATGCAGAAAAATCAGAAATCACTTCCTCACTTTCTCCTTATGGTTTCTCTCTCTTCTCTCTTTGATTTTGGCTCCGTCGTTCGCCGAATCGAAAATCTGAGGCCACCACGACGCTCTTGGGAAAGTTCTCTCCAAATTTGTTGGATCGTTGGTGGAAGCGAGTTGAAATTCATCCCTGAGTTGAGGTAAGACTTTTTATGCCAAATTTGGTCTTTTCATTGTTATAGGAAATGATATTCACGTGAAAATACTGAAGTTTAGTTGTGGGAGTTATTATTTTTAGGGAGTTGAACGGGGAACCCTGCGAGTGCAAGACCGGAATTTTTAGGGGGTTTCCTTTTAGTATCAGGTAAGGGAATAAATTAAAGCAGTTATTTTTCCATGCAATTAGTATTATTTATTAGCAAATTAATTTTCAGGAAAGCATGTTTTATATTTGAATATTATTGAGAAAATACATATTTAGGAAAATACTGCTGTTATAAAGGAAATGAAATTTTAGATTGAAAAGTATGATTTTACACAGCATTGTGTGGCATGAGTATTATTTTTACGTGATACGTATTATATTAGGCAATTTTACGAATAAGCATGTTTTCAGGAATTATGAAATAATGCAGTATATGATGATTTTGAAGTACATGATAAAAGACTTATTTACTCAAAATGATATGTATGATATTTTCGGCACAAGGCCGTGATTGATAGCTGGTGCAAGGTCGTGTATGTTATATGTTTCCGGCACAAGGCCGTGTTTATGAAATATTCGGCACGAGGCCGTATTTACGAAATGTTTGGCGCAAGGCCGTATTTATGAAAGTGTAGAAATTCTATCAATCCATTTATGTTAAATGCTATATTATCATATACTACACGTTATCAGAAGCCAGATGTTAGTTTAGTTCGGTTCAGGAGCACGGTACCGTAGCTATATAGATCAGTTATCTATGTTCAGATTGGTGCTAACCACCCCACGAGGGGGTGAGAGATCGATAGTCGATGTGCCTTTCAGTGTAGAGTTGTAGACGTCCACTTGGCAGTCCAGACCAGGGTGTTACAGGCCCATCGTACCTACAGATATTTTTGACTCGGCAATGATCAGCCAGCCATTGTCGAGTCTCGCCTTCGGGCTGCACAACCCGTCATGAGGGCTAATACATGACACCAGCTAGTTATTCATCCTGGGTATATTTTCAGTATTATTAGCTATACTAGACATTTTATGAACTATATGATTTATTAGAAAATATGAAAGTATATGATTATTGAGTATGTTATGATGAATGTTTCAGGTATATGAAATGTACTGCATATGTATAATTGCAATAAATGTTCATGTTGCCACACAACTGTATTTAGTTTATTTTCCCTTACTGAGAAGTGTCTTATCCCCTCGAACATTAAATGATTTTCAGGAAACCTAGAAAGACCGGTGGATCGAGGCCGTCGTTGAGTTAGTGTGTTACTACCCTATCAAAAGGGTAAGTTTTTTCTAGGAATAGTAGATTTGAGTTGTGGGTTCCTAGATATGCATATATGTTTTTTATTCTGGGAGATGTATATAAACACCATATTTATGGATTATAGTTAACTCTGGTATTATGTATTTTGTGGTAATGAGCTTGATGATTTACATTTACTGCGGCCTAGGTTTCGCTGTGTATGACAGGTGTCCCCGCTACCCATGGGTTCGGGTTGACTTTATTTATTAAATTCGTATTATTATATGATAAATTAAACAGGACATTACAGTTTGGTATCAAAGCCTAGGATACTAGGTTCTGTAGACTCTAGAATGCAGCAGTAATAATACTAAAGTATATGAAAAGAGAATTTGAGGTCTAGTTTTGTAGTCTAAATGCAGGACTTCCGTGATGGTTTGTGTGATTTTTCTGGGGTGACGATTTCAGGAAAGTCATGGTAAACTATCGTCGGGTTGGGTATCTAGGTTGTAGGATTGAACCTTGAATTAAGATCAAGAGAGATGAATTAATTAGGAGTATATACTATATTGGTTGGGTGATATGTATAGTGAAGGGATCCTGAGTTAAGTTATTTGTTTTTCAGGATGGACCCTAGTGGCAGTAGTGCCTATACCAGTGGGAATGAGGGTGGTGGACCCTCAGGTGTTACAGGTGGTGATTCGGATGCCATCTTACGCAGCGTGGCATAGCAAGTTATGACAGAAATTTTCAGGAGTTCAAGGGAACAGGGTGGTCTATCGGTGGGTCACGGTAGCTTGATAGAGAAATTCATTAAGATGAATCCTACGACTTTCTTAGGAGAAACAGATCCTGCAGTCGCTGAAAACTAGGTGCAGGAGATAGAGAAAATATTTGTAGTGCTGCAGTGTTCAGAGGAGTAGAGGGTGCTATTTGCTACCTACAGACTGACTGGAGAGGCTGAGAGATGGTGGTCGACGGTGAAACTTTTAGAGCAGCAGAGGACAGTAGCTGTAAAGATGACATGGGAGCGATTTAAGGAGACATTCTTCGACAGGTATTTTTCGACTTCGTTAGGGAAGCTAAGATAGAGGACTTCCTCAATCTGAAGCAGGGACAGCAGATCATACAACAGTACGTGGCGAAGTTCATCGAATTATCTTGCTTCGCCCCATACATCATACCAGATGAAGCAAAGAAGGTAGAGAGGTCTGAGGAGAGAAATACATAATCAAGTATCGATATTGAAGTTATAGGATTTTACTAAATTGGTGGATAGGGCCACTATAGCAGAGGTCGGAGAGCGGTTAGGGGCTAAGGAGCAAAGGCAGAAGAAGAGATCTGCACCTTCTGGTTCTCAGTGGGAAGTTGGCCATGGTTCGTGGAAGAGAGGTGGTTACTATAGGGATCGGAGGCAAGAGACTGAGAATTATGGTTTTTTGGGTGTGCAGCCATCTCTAGCTTGCCCAACTTGCGGGAAGAGACACCTGGGGGAGTGTCGTGCCAAGCGAGGTGTCAGCTACTGGTGTGGGGATTGAGAGCATATGATGAGAGACTGTCAGGCTCAGATTGGTGCTGCTCCTGCTCCTAGACTTGCTCGAGGAAGCTACCAGGCACCAGGTGGAGGCTAGTAGCGGAATATAGCCCTAGCCAGGGTTTTCGCTCTCTCACTGGATGATGCTGAGATAGCCGACGACGTCATAACAGGTACGATTAATATGTTTTCATTTAAAGTTATTGCACTATTTGATTTAGGTGCCACACACTCGTTCGAATCTTCGAGGTGTGTTAAATTATGTGGAGCTGAAACACAATCACTAGATGTTGAATTAGTAGTGGCTACATCGACTGGGTCAGCAGTGAGGTGTAGTAGAATGCTCTAGGGTTGTCCAATTGATATTCAGGTGAGGATTTTATCTGCTGATTTGATAGTGCTGGACATGCATGAGTTTGATATTATTTTTGGCATGGATTGACTAGCAGCTAATTTTGCCAATATAGACTGTCATGTGAGAGAAGTAATATTTAGACCGCTAGGAAGACCAGAATTTAGATTTACAGGGTCACAAGTGCAATCTCTACCTTAGATGGTCTCAACTGTTTAGGCGAGGAGACTGCTTCTGAGTGGTTGTCAGGGATTTGTAGCCTCCGTGAAAGAAATGTCAAAGAATGAATTGAAGCTTATTAACACGCCAGTAGTGAAAGAATTTATAGATGTGTTTCCAGATGAATTGTCGGGTTTGCCACCTGATCATGAGGTAGATTTCCCTATTCATCTACTTCCAGGTACAACATTGATTTCTAAAGCACTGTATCGAATGGCGTCAGCAGAGTTGGTAGAATTGAAAAATCAGTTGTAGGATATACTTGATAAGGGTTTTATATGACCTAGTGTATCTCCGTGGGGAGCTCTAGTACTATTTGTGAAGAAGAAGGACGGCTCTATAAGGATGTGCATAGATTACAGGGAGATTAATAAAGTGACAATCAAGAACAAGTATCCTCTACCCCATATCGATGATTTGTTTGACTAGCTCCAGGGTACACAGGTGTATTCTAAGATCAACCTTAGGTCAGGCTACCATCAAGTAAAGGTGAGAGCAGAAGATGTATCGAAGACGACTTTTAGGACCATGTATGGGCATTACGAATTTCTTGTTATGCCATTTGGTCTGACGAGTACTCTTGCGATATTTATGGATTTGATGAATAGGATTTTTCATCCATATTTAGATAAGTTTGTGGTTGTTTTTATTGATGATGTACTGGTCTATTTGACAAGCTATGAGGAGCACGAAATACATTTGAGGCAATTCTTGTAGATGCTCAGGGAGAAGAAGTTGTATGCCAAATTCGGTAAATGTGACTTCTGGTTCGAGAAAGTTGTGTTTTTTAGGCATGTTATCTTAGGAGATGGGAATTTCTGTGGATCCTAGTAAGATCGAGGCAGTACTGAATTGGGCTAGACCGAGGAACATTCAGGAGATCAGGAGTTTCTTGGGGTTAGCTGGATATTACCGTCGTTTCGTTGAGGGATTCTCAACTTTATCAGGGCCTCTGATACGACTAACGAGGAAGAATTCCAGATTTGAATGGGATGACAGCTGTGAGTAGAGTTTTCAGGAATTGAAGTAGAGGTTAGTCACAGCACCAGTACTGATCATCCCGTTAGGGGGTGAGGGTTATACTATCTATAGTGATGCGTCCTTGAAAGGACTTGGTTGTGCATTGATGCAGCATGGCAGGGTGGTGGCGTATGCGTCCAGACAGTTGAAAAAATACAAAAAGAACTACACTACCCACGATCTTGAATAGACTGCAGTGGTACATGCATTGAAGATTTGGAGGCATTACCTGTATGGCGAGTAGTGTGAGATTTTCTCTAACCATAAGAACTTAAAGTATTTCTTCACCCAAAAGGAATTGAATATGAGACAGAGAAGATGGTTGGAGCTTATTAAGGATTTTGATTGTACTATTAGTTACCACCCAGGGAAAGCAAACGTGGTAGCTGATGCACTGAGCAGGAAGTCTGGGGAATCAGTGTTGATGGCTATGGAGATCCAGCGTCCAATTATGATGGATCTGGAGAGATTCGGCATAGAGTTGGTAGGAAGTGATCCTCCTGCATGTATCACCAGTTTAATAGTGCAGCCTACTCTGCAGAAAAGAATTAAAGCCGCTCAGAAGGAAGACCTTGAATTACCAGAGGTGATAGATAGAGTGCAGACTGGTTAGGGTGAGGAATTCTGCATCTCAGATGGTGGAGCTTTACGGTTCCATTCCTTATTATATGTTCTTGTCGATACTGACATTAGGAAGACTATTTTAAAGGAAGCTCACAGCTCTTTGTTCACAGTTCATCCTGGCAGTATGAAAATGTATAGAGATCTGTGAGAGTGTTATTGGTGGAGTGGTATGAAGAGAGAGATTGCAGAGTATGTAGCCCAGTGCTTAACATGCTAGCAGGTAAAAGCTGAGCACCAGAGGCCAGTGGGTTAGTTGCAGCCGCTATTTATCCCAGAGTGGAAGTGGGATCACATTTCTATGGATTTTGTCTCAAGGCTGCCATCGACATCATATGGCCAGAATGCGATTTGGATGATAGTAGACCGGTTGACTAAGACTGCCCATTTTCTCACTATCAAGATCAACTATTCCCTTAACTATTTGGCGAAGATCTATATCCAAAAGATAGTTTGTTCTCATGGGGTGCCAGTATCTATAGTGTCAAATCGAGACCCACATTTCTCCTCACGTTTTTGGAGAAGCTTACAGGAAGCTTTAGGGTTTCAGGTATCGTTTAGCAAGACATTCCATTCCTAGTCAGACGGGCAGACTGAGACAATGATATAGATACTAGAAGATATGCTCCGAGCATGTGTATTAGATTTTGGGGATAGCTGGACTCAGTTCATGCCACTGGTAGAGTTTGCGTATACTAACAGTTACCAGTACAACATCGGCATGGCACCATTTGAGGCTCTATACGGTAGAAAATGTCATTCTCCGTTATATTAGGACGAGATGGGTGAGCGGCGAGTTGTGGTACCAGAGCTTGTACAACACGAGTATGATAAGGTTCGGCTCATCAGGGATAGAATCAGTGCAGCTTAGAGCCAACAGAAGAAATATGCCGATAATTGTTACAGGAATTTGGAGTTCAATGTTGGTGATCATGTATTTTTGAAGATAGTTCCATTGAAAGGGGTTATGAGGTGTGGTAGGAAGGGTAAACTTAGCCCTGGGTTTATTGATCCATTTGAGATTTTAGAGAAAGTGGGGCCGGTGGCCTATAGGCTAGCTTTGCAACCTACACTATCTATGATGCACGATGTATGCCACGTATTTATGTTGAGGAAATACATCCCAGATCCTTCTCATATTATCAGCTATGGTGAGTTAGAGCTCAGTGATTCTCTAGTCTATGAGGAGGTACCAGTGCAGATTCTGGACAGAAAGGAACAGGAACTACGTAATAAGAATATTCCTCTGGTAAAGGTTCTATGGAGGAATCACGCAATAAAAGAGGCTTCTTGGGAGCTCGAGGAACAAATTAAACAGAAATACCCACAATTGTTCCAAGAAGATTAGATATAACTAGAAATGTAAGTGATTGTATAGTATTTCTTTTGTAGATACATGCAATACTTTAGTTAGTAAGTGGTATTTTAGTTTTGGGAGAATTTTATTTTGTATATGTAATCTCTCAGGACTCAGAATGTAACCACGATATTCCTCCGCCATAAGTGAGGGTAAGTAATAAAATAAGTAAACCATTTTTCCATTCCTCCACCATAAGTGAGGGATGATGAGTTGTATGAATAGTAAATTTTGAGGACAAAATTTTATAAGGAGGGGAGAATGTAATGACCCGAAGTATAATGGTATTTTAATAATAATTAAGAGAGAGAAAAATGGGAATAGAAAAGAAGGTGCAGCAGACTTCGTCGACGAACGCCAATTGGACTTGTCGATGATGGTATGTCTTGTCGACAAGAAAATACTGAGGAGGATTTTGGCAATTCTGAATTTCGTCGACGAAGGGTGAAGGTTGGTCGACGAAACTCTTCAGGGACTCGTCGACGAGGTGACGTGTCTCGTCGATGAATCCAACTCTATAAATCGCCTAAAACTCGGATTTAAACGCAGAAAAATAAGAAAATCACTTCCTCTCTCTCTCTCTCTCTCTCTCTCTCTCTCTTTACGGTTTCTCTCTCCTCTCTCTTCAATTTCGGCTCCATCGTTCGCCAGATTGACGATCTGAGGCCACCACGATGCTCTTGGGGAAGTTCTCTCCAAATCTACCGGAGTGGATCATTGGTGGAAGGGAATTGAAATTCATCCCTGAGTTGAGGTAAGACTTTTTATGCCAAATTTGGTCTTTTCATAGTTCTAGGAAATGATATTCATGTGAAAATACTGAATTTAGTTCTGAGACTTATTGTTTTTAGGGAGTTGAATGGGGAACCTTGCGAGTGTAGGACCGAAATTTTTAGGGGGTTTCCTTTTAGTATCAGGTAAGGGAATAAACTAAAGTAGTTATTTTTCCATGCAAATTAGTATTATTTATCAGCAAATTAATTTTCAGAAAAGCATGTTTTATATTTGAATATTATTGAGAAAATGCATATTTGGGAAAATACTGCTGTTATAAAGGAAATGAAATTTTGGATTGAAAAGTATGATTTTACATAGCATTGTGTGGCATGAGTATTATTTTTACATGATACGTATTATATTAGGCAATTTTACGAATAAGCATGTTTTCAGGAATTATGAAATAATGCAGTATATGATGATTTTGAAGTACATGATAAAAGACTTGTTTACTCAGAATGATATGTATGAGATTTTCAACGCAAGGTCGTGATTGATAGCCGGCGCAAGGCCATGTATGTTATATGTTTCCAGCGCAAGGCCGTGTTTATGAAATATTCGGCGCAAGGTCGTATTTATGAAATGTTCGACGCAAGGCTGTATTTATGAAAGTATAGAAATGCTACCAATCCATTTATGTTAAATGTTATATTATCATGCAGTATGTGTTATTAAAACCCAAATGTTAGTTTAGTTTAGTTCATGAGTACGGTACCATAGCTATATAGATCATATATCTATGTTTAGATTGGTGCTAACCACCCCACGAGGGGGGGTGAGAGATGGATAGTTGATGTGCCTTTTAGTGTAGAGTTGTAGACATCCACCTGGTAGTTCGGACCAGGGTGTGGCGGGCCCATCATACTTACAAACATTTTTGACTCGGTAGTGGTCGGCCAGCCATTATCGGGTCCTGCCTTCGGGCTGTACAACCCGTCATGGGGGGTAATACATGACACCAACTAGCTATTTATCTTGGATATGTTTTCAGTATTATCAGCTATACTAGACATTTTATGAACTATATGATTTATTAGAAAATACGAAAGTATATGATTATTCAGTATGTTAAGATAAATGTTTCAGGTATATGAAATGTACTGTATATGTATAATTGCATTAAATGTTCATGTTGCCACACAACTGTATTTAATTTATTTTCCCTTACTGAGAAGTGTCTCACCCCCAAACATTAAATGATTTTCAAGAAACCCAGAAAGACCGGCGGATCGAGGCCGCCGTTGAGTTAGTGTGTTACTACCTTATTAGGTGGGTAAGTTTTCTCTAGGAACAGTAGATTTGAGTTGTGGGTTCCTAGATATGCATATATGTTTTGTATTCTAGGAGATGTATATAAACACCATATTTATGGATTATAGTTTACTTTGGTATTATGTATTTTGTGGTAATGAGGTTGATGATTTAAATTTACTGTTGCCTAAGTTCCGCTATGTATGACAGGTTTCCCTGCTACCCACGTGTTCAGGTTGACTTATTTATTAAATTCGTATTATTATATGATAAGCTAAGCAGGACGTTACGGGGATCCATCCTTTGCACCATGCGCCAAGTGCTATAAATGGCATGATTGTGAATGTCAGCCATTCTAGGGTAACTGCTACAATTGTGGCAAACCAGGCCACATATCTCGAAACTGTCAGGCACCGAAGAGTGATATGCCTGCACAGAGCCAGAAACATGGAAGTAATCGGATGCCTCAGGGAAATTATCAGGCAAACACGACTGCGGCGACGATGTACTCTCTTACTCTAGCAGATGCGGAACATGCTGGCAATGTGGTGACAGGTACCATGTTATTGCTTTCGAATAAAGCTTTTATTTTATTTGATTTGGGAGCAACCCACTCTTTTATATCTGTGAGTTTTGTGAAACTGTGTGGGGTTGAAGCCCAAGTGATGGATGAATGGTTGTTTGTGACTACACTGACTGGGAGTATAGCTATCTGTAGGAAGATGTTAGGAAACTGCCCAGTGGTCATACAGGGAAGACTGCTATCGGGGAACCTAGTAGTGTACGACATGTATGGATTCAATGTCATACTGGGGATGGATTGACTATTCTCTAGTTATATGGTGATTGATTGTCTTCGGGAGGTAGTAGTGTTTAGACCTCTTGGGGAGCTAGAGTATGAGTTCGTGGGATCATGTGTTAGTTCGACGCCACAGATTCTATCGGCTATTCAGGCGAGAAGGTTACTCTTGGAGGGTTGTCAGGGGTACCTAGCTTGCGTGAAGGAATCACCTCAAGATGATTTGAAACTTGAAGATATCCGAGTGGTTAACGAATTTCTGGATGTATGCTCGGAAGACTTACCCAATTTACCTCCTGATCGAGAGGTGGAGTTCGCTATTAATCTGCTGCCAGGTAAAGCGCCAATCTTTAAAGCTCCATACCGGATGACTCCAGCTGAACTTAGAGAGTTGAAGGAGCAGTTGCAGGAACTACTGGACAAGGGCTTTATCATACGTAGTGTTTCGCCCCAGGGAGTTCAAGTGTTGTTCGTGAGGAAGAAGGACGGGTCGATGCGAATGTGCATTGACTATCGTGAGATCAACAAGGTGATAGTGAAGAACCGGTACCTGCTGCTTCGTATATATGTTCTTTTTGACCAGTTGTAGGGAACACAGGTCTTTTCAAAGATTGATCTACGGTTAGGGTATCATCAAGTGAGGGTTAGGACTGAGGATGTTGTGAAGACTGCTTTCTGAATTAGATATGGTCACTACGAGTTTTTGGTCATGCCTTTTGGGTTGATTAACGCTCCAGTGGTATTTATAGACCAAATGAACAGGGTTTTCCATGAATATCTAGATCAGTTTGTAATGGTGTTCATCGACGACATTCTAGTATACTCTAGGAGTTCGGAAGAGCATGAAAACCATCTGAGGTTGGTACTTCAGGTATTATGGGAGAAGAAGTTGTATGCTAAGTTGAAGAAATGCAAGTTCTGGCTGAATTAGGTCACGTTTCTAAGCCATGTCGTGTCGAAGGGTGGTATCTTAGTTGATTCTAGTAAGATAGAAGCAATGGTTGATTGGGTGACACCAAAGAGCGTACAAGATGTTCGGAGTCTAAGACTAGCTGGGTATTATCGACGGTTCGTGGAGGGATTCTCTAAGTTATCTGGCCCTCTGACACAGTTAATGAGGAAGGGTGTGAGGTTTGATTGGATCGACGAGTGAGAGCAGAGTTTCCAGGAGTTGAAACACCAACTGGTTGTTGCTCCGGTTTTAACCATCCCATCTGAGGATGGTGGTTTTGTGATTTACAGCGACGCATCGCTAAAGGGGTTAGGATATGTGCTGATGCAACAGGGGAAATTAATTGCTTATGCTTCTCAGCAACTCAAGGAGTACGAGAAGAATTACCACACACAAGATCTAGAGTTAGCGACAGTAGTATATGCGTTGAAGATCTGGAGACACTACTTGTATGGTGTACAATGTGAGATCTTCATGGACCACAAGAGCCTCAGATACTTTTTCACACAGAAGGAGTTGAACATGAGGAAGAGGAGGTGGCTGGAACTAATCAAGGACTACGATTGCATGATTAGCTATCACCTGGGAAAAGCTAACGTGGTAGCTAATGTGTTGAGTCAGAAGTCAGAGCATGCGTCAGTATCTGTAGTAGTTGGTCGGCATCATATCAGACGGGATCTGGAAAGTCTTGGCTTGGAATTGGTGGATGGTGATCATCAAGCTTTCATTTCTAGCTTGGTGATCCAGCCGACATAATTTGAGAGGATTAAAGTCGCGCAGGCTAATGATGCGAAGTTAGTCGAGGTTGTAGAGAAAGTGCAACATGGGTTGGCTGAAGATTTTAACATCTCTGAGGGAGATGTGCTGAGGTTTGAGACTAGGTTGTGCGTTCCAAACGACGAAGGGATAAAGAGGACAATTCTGGAGGAGGCGCATTGTTCTTTGTATACGGTACATCCGGGTAGTATGAAGATGTATCGGGATTTGCACGAGTCCTTCTGGTGGAGTGGTATGAAGCGGGAGATTGCTCAATTTGTGGAGCAATGTCTGATGTAAGTCTGAACATTAGAGGTCGACATGGCCGTTGCAGCCATTGAGTATCCCAGAGTGGAAATGGGAGCACATCTCCATGGACTTCGTTACTGGGTTACCACCAGCACTACACGAGCATTATGGCATCTCGGTAATCGTGGACAGGTTGACTAAATCTGCTCACTTTGTACCAATGAAGGTTAGCTACTCTTTGAGTAGACTAGCAGGGTTGTACATGCAGGAGATAGTCAGAATGCATGGGGTACCAGTTTCCATTATTTCAGATCGAGACCTGAGATTCACTTCTCGATTTTGGAAAAGTTTACAGGAAGCACTAGGGACGAAGCTTACTTTCAGTACAACGTTCCACCTCCAAACTGATGGATAATTAGAAAGGACGATACAAATCTTAGAGGATATGTTATGGGCTTGTGTATTAGACTTTGGTGGTAGTTGGATTCAGTTTCTACCATTAATGGAATTTGCCTATAACAATAGCTTTCAGGCTAGTATCGGGATGGCACCATTTAAGGCATTGTATGGTAAGGTGTCAGTCTCCTCCGTATTGGGATGAGGTTGGTGAACGGCACATACTAGTCCCAAACTCGTACAGCAGGCGTCAGAGAAGGTCAGATTGATCAGGGATAGGATTAAATCAACTCAGAGTTTACAGAAGAGTTGCGCAGATGTTTTTCGTCGTGAGTTGGAATTCGAGGTTGGGGGTAATATATTTCTGAGAATTGCTCCGATGAAAGGAGTCATGAGATTCAGGAAGAAAGGCAAGCTGAGCTCGAGGTATATCAGACCATACGAGGTACTAGAACGAGTGGGTCCGATGGCCTACAGGATTGCACTACCCCCAGCGCTCTTGAGGATCCATAATGTGTTTCACGTATCCATGTTGAGGAGGTACGTGCCGGATCCATCACATGTGATTAGTTACAAGTCCTTAGAGGTTGGGCATACTTTTGCGTGTGAGGAGATACCCATTCAGATTCTGGACAGTAAAGTTCAGAAGTTGCGTAAGGAGATACCGTTAGTGAAGGTATTGTGGCGAAATCACGTAGTTGAGGAGGCTTCTTCTTAGGGAGTTAGAGACGGAAATATGCCAGAAATATCCGCAGTTGTTCTGAGTAGTAATTTTGATAGCAGGGTCGGCATGGGTATGTATGTATGTATGAAATAATCTGTTATCGTAGTAGTATTGTGTGGTTAGTCTCTAGGAGAGTATGTGAGATTGTGAGCTCTCGAGACAATGTATGTATATAACTACAGTATTCCTCCGCCATAAGTGAGGGTATGTATGTATTTGGGACGGGGCTGCTATGTGGGTGGCCGCTAGCTCTTCCTAGAGTTGGTAAATGAGAAATGACAAATTTCGATGATGAAATTTTTGTAAGGAGGGGAGGTTGTAAGAACCCGACCCGAGATATGTAGATTGACTAAATAGTGAAAGGGTAAAAAGGTTAATTTTGCAGGCTTCGTCGATGAAGCCATTGTTCTCATCAATGAAGGCCCTCGTACTCTTTGTCGCCAAAATTCAAAGCCTCGTCGATGAAGAGATACCAAACGTGTTGCAAAATATCAGAATAGGGTTTGTCGTCGAAGAAGCCAGCTCGTCGACAAAATGTGTGGATGACTTGTTGACGAAGGCGTCGTTTCGTCGAGGAGGTTGATCGGGTCAAAGGGGCTATAAATATCCTATTTCATTGCTTCATGGCTAAGTAAGCTAAAACTCTCTCTCTCTCTCTCTCTCTCTCTCTCTCTCTCTCTCCCTCTCTTTCTCTCTCTAGAACCAGAGGGATCTTTCTTCCTCTCTCTCTCTCTCTCTCTCTCTCTCTCTCTCTCTCTCTCTCTCTCTCTCTCTCTCTCTCCTCCTTTCTATCTCTCTCTTGTTCGTCGCTTGATTCGTCGATCCGACGTTATTGCTAGCCGATCAGGGGAGGAATCCCCTCTCGTCTTTCTTGCGATTCTTCGATCGTGCGATTTCGACCACGTTATTGCATGGATCAGGGGAGGAATCTCTACGTTTTTAGCGGATCAGAAAGTCATTTCAAGGATTTTCATGTTTTGATCCAAAACTGAGGTAAGGGTCTGATTTCAGTTTATATGTAGTAGTAAGAATTATAATGAAGTATAGTTCTTGGATGTTTAGGTTTTGGTGTCTTGGTTCGTAGCTTTAGAGTCGTAGAGTTCGTATTTTGCTATTCGGGAAAAGGTAAAGGGACTCTGTTTATATTAGTTTTTTTTTCTAAATCGGGATCGGTAAACCTGTAGTTTACGATCGTATATATATTTTGATTTCTTATTTGGGAAAATCTATCAAGTAAAAATGTGGAAATTTCGGGTTACAGTTTTTGGAAAAATTTGGGGGTTTTGAGTATCACCTCTATTTTGTAGGAGAAACCGTACGTTGTATTAAAACTGTAGTATTGAGATGACCGTACCCATATTTGTATTAAACTATATCCTTGAGCTGAAAACGATAGGATTTGCTCTATACCAAATAAGTGTGGAATGAACTGCTGTATGTAAAATATTCCAGCTTTTGTAAAAACAGCTAGGGGCGGCTAATTACTGTACGTTGATGAGTATAGGGACATGAGTTCCAAAATTATTCTAAGTTTTGTAAATCAGTTAGGGGCGGCTAATTATCGTACGCTGAATCAGTTAGGGGCGACTAATTATCGTACATTAATGTCATGTCCCGGCTAATTACCGTGGGCGAGAGTGTCCGACTCTATATCTGAGGGTGTAAAATATTGCTTGTTCTTTCTGGCTGGTCACCGATGGGTGTGAGCTACACCGTACTATCAGCGATATCACTGTGAGGCTTTGGTTATTGCAGGGTATCGGGTGCTTGAGTGTGACGACACTGACCATATGTTTGGTATCGTATGTACTGGAACAGATTTGTGAAAAATATTGGAATTGTATTGTACTGTATTGTATTGTGTTATGTTTTATGTCGGAATAACGCCTGTATGCCACACACTGATATAACCTGCTTTTTTCCTTACTGAGAGGTGTCTCACCCCGAATATACAAATGTTTTTCAGGTCCTTCGGGTAGCTGAAACTAGCATCCTAGCGTCCAAAAGCGGGGGTGTCGTTTAGCTACGTTTAGTACCTATGTAGGTACGAGTTTTGTAACCGGGTTGTCAGTGTTGGGTTTTGTAGACACCCGGAGTATGTATTGTATTTTGGGAGCGTTTATTCCAATTATGTATAGACTCTGGTATGGTTTGATGTATGTATAGAAAGAACATTTTTCGCTGCGTATTTGATGAGTATGGGTATGTATGTGAATGAGTATAGGGTTTACGTGCACTCCACGGGGTCGAACCCTCATTCAATATTGTATCATGTATGTTTAATTGATACAGAGACAGGTTAGGTTACTATATTCACACCTAAGACCCATCTACGGGTTTGGGGCGTGACACAACCCGTACATTTGTGTTAATTCAGGCTCAATAAGCTTGAATAGCCATAAGCTCAACTAGGTTAATTTAGCTTAGATAAGCTTATAAACTTGTTTATGAATAATCTTATCTATAACTCATTAAGTCTAAGACTTGTTTATAGAATTATAATGCGTAGTTTATTTTATAATGCAACTTTTTCACAATATTGATAGGACTGTAGATTAGTAAGTAGTAAATTAAATTATTTTAAAAAGTTAAATTCAATGAAACATTTCTAATATTTCTAATATCTTTGGAATAGTCTAATTATATATATAGGCTGAGAGGAGGCTAATTAAAAGCATAAAGAGGGGGGGAAAAAACAACCAAGTTCCTTTTTAACTATTCTTGGGAAACAAGCGCCTGACAAGTCACCAAGAAGGCAATGAAGTTCTTAGGGGGACTTACATTGGGAATATGCAAAGCAAGCTTAGGATGTCTTGGTCGTTTAATTAACTAAATAGATGCATCATGATATATATGCCACATATACAATGTTACTCAATCCTTGCATTGAAGTTGCTTAGATTGATAATTCAACTTAGCATAAGGATGTGTTGGAAGTAAACTCGAACATTAACTTGATATTAATTTGACAATGTACCTATATCTTGGAATGAGATATGTATTAGAAAGACTTCATTTCCCATTTCCTTTTTAGGTGTATTAAACAATAATGCACCTAAAAAATTATCATTATTAAATGATAATGCATGTGAAAGACTATATGTAATAAAGTAAGCAAATTGAATCATCTCAGAAAGCTCCACGCGCACATCATTCTCAACTCCCTCCACCTCCACAACTACTGGGTGGCTCTGCTCATCTGCCATTGCACGCTCCTCCACACCCCTTTGTCACGAGCTAAGCTTGTTTAGGGTATTATGCTTGCCTGTAACCGCTTATCTCGAGTGCTTGGGATGGGTTTCCATTATGTAAATACAAGTGTAGGGTTATTTTCTACTAGTAGTGTCTTTGTATGACAAATAAGGTAGTATGACTCCTCGGTCACTTTGGTGTTTCCTAGTGCTAGAGTGGAAATGGCCTAGAAAGCTCTTTAGGGGAGGGTGGGTGTTCATCAGTCATTGTAAAACTCACTAACTTTTGTCAACATGTTTAGCCTACTTGCCTCCCTCATTAAGCACACAATGTCAATGGAGGTGTTGTTAATGAATTGTGTTTACTTCAACGTTTACTGCTTGCTTGTCACGACTTTCATGAATTGATTACTGTTTTCATTGCCATTTGATTGAATGCTAATGAAAGTGTTTCATGGATGAATGTTGGTAAACGATTGGTTGGCTAGTTAAACAAGAGTGCTTTAGCTAGTGCCGCACGACCCTTCACAAGGGTGTGAAAATAGTCGAACCGTGACACTTGGTATCAAAGCCCAAGGTTGAGTTGCTATGTGAATTCGTTTGCCTTCGTTGTTGGATTTGGAAAGCTTTGGTAAGTAACCATGGCACCAAACAATGCTGAGAGGATCAGCATGCTAGAAGCACAGGTTGAGGCAATGACCAATACTATGTCCGCGGAGGTGGTCTAGATGAGAGAACTTGTTGATAAAGTGATGGGATCACAAAAACATCAATCAGGTTTAATATGCGACATGTTAGAGGACTTTCGCCATACAGTTGAAACTTTGCAATCATAAATGGCTTATCTGGATGCAAAGGTGAATCTGATGGTTCTGGCTATGGGGAACTCCAACACTCCGGGAGTTAGCAAGACTAAGGTGCCAAAACCTAGGACGTATGGGGGTGCCCGAGATGCCAAGGAGTTAAAGAACTTCTTGTTTGATGCGGAGCAGTACTTTTGCGTTGTGAGGATGGCCTCAGAACAGGCAAAGGTGGATACTCCGACCATGTACGTGGTTGATGATGTCAAACTGTGGTGGCATACCAAGTACCAAGAGATTGAAACTAGACATTGTGTAATCGATAGTTGGGCAGACTTGAAAAGAGAGCTCAAGGCCCAATTCTTTCCTGAGAATATTGAGTATAATGCAAGGAGAAAACTGAGAGATCTCAAGCATACGGGGTCGATCAAGGAATATGTGAAACAATTTTCTGCTTTGATGTTGGATATTCAGGATATGTCGAAGAAGGACAAGCTGTTCTATTTCTAGAGGGGATGAAACCATGGGCAAGAACTGAACTTCATAAGCAAAGGGTTCAAGACTTGTCAACTGCACAAGCTGCTGCAGAATGCTTGACTAACTACGCTGGTGATGATACCGCTTTGTCCAAATGGTTTGGCGGAGAGGGAAATAGTGAAAAGTCTTTCAAGAAAGGCAAACCCAAGAGTGGGGGAGCTGACTCTAAATCGTCAACCTCAAAGAAAGTTTTTTTGTCTCAAGGGTTCAACACATCCAATGGAAAGGGGAAGAGTAAAATTTTGTGCTACTTGTGTGGTGGATCTCACAGAGTGAGTGAATGTCAACACAAGGGATTGCTCAATGCTCTACAAGCTTCCACTTCGGGGAAAGTGGTGGAAAGCGAGGAGGAAGAGGATGATGCCCCGAGGGT